>NW_023601212.1:60790183-61299260 GCF_014898055.3 Talpa occidentalis
ATCCAATAGCTCAGAATCTCTCCTAACTCAGACTTTGGCCAAGCAATTGCACCCCACCAACCCTCAGTTTTGTGATTTAGGCTAATACTTTTAACATTTTCTCTTTTTTCAAGATTTATTTATGCATACAAGAACTGGGATACAGGCTAGAGGAGTGGAGGGGGGTGTGGGTGAGAGGATTCACTAGAGACAGAATGGGGAGCAGAACATGCAGATCTACTGAAATACACTGATGAGAGGAGCAGTGAGTGAGACAGGAGAGGTCTGCTGCGCCATGTGGGTAGCTCCCTGGCTGGGGATCAAACTCATGCTGCAGCGGCTGTGGATAACTTCATAGTGCTGCGACTTAACCCCTTGCGCCACAAAGGAGGCCCTATTTTTAGTATTTTCAAGGAAATTCGGTTTGTCCACTTGAACAAATTCACTTCTACACAAGTCTCAAAAGTTCCTTTTCTTTCTGGAATCACTAGGTATGAGGTAGATACCGGCTCAGCAGAAGGACTTGCCAAGTGAGAGAGGAAGAACTGTAACTGTCAGATCTTTTGATATTTGGACCTGATCCTTTTACAACACAGAAAATGTTTCTTTTACTTATGTGAGCCTCCATTTCTCAGCCCATAGAAGACAATGTCTACAGTAATCCACTTATAAAGCAAGAAGAAAAGATTGAAAAACACTTTGCAAGCTATTCCGTGGCCCCTAGGAATCCCCCCTGCTGCAGCAGAGCCCCCTCATGCCCAGAGCCTCCCGGGCCCAAGTCCACCTGCAACTTACCTCTCTGAGTTCAGCCAGTTCCTTCTGCAGGTGGAAGAGCTGAAACATCCCCAAGCCCAATCCAACCAGTGCCACCAGAACCATGAAAAACATCACAAGGAGGCACAGGCCTGTGTTGTGGTCCCTCTTCTTCTTCAGAGGTTGTGGTGGTAGTGCAGGCAGCAGAGATGGTGGTGCAGGCAGCAGTGGTGGTGGCAGTGGTGGCAGTGGTGGCGGTGGTAGTGTTGAAGGTGGTGGTGGTGGTGGCCTCCTTTGCCCCGGCCTCCGAGGCGCAGAAGATGGACAGGGGAAGACGGACCCTGAAGAGGCCCATGGAGAGCTGGCATTGCTGTCCACCCAGTAGATTTGGGGGTATTGGTAATTCAAGGGCTGCTGCATGGCAGTCGGTGACTCAGGCCAGCCCCCTGCAAAGGGTTTTCCTTCTCAGTCCCACGGAGGCCCAGGTGTCAAGAACGGGCCTCCTGTTGCTGACTGCTCATGAGAAGGGACTCCGACTCGCTCTTTATAGAGTTTCCAGAACCAAGGGGAACACCCCTCTCTCTCTCTCTGCTGCTCAGAGAGACACCCACTCATGCAGCCTCTGAACTCAGAAGCCTCAAGAAGATCAGAGCAAACCCCAGGAAGTTTCTGCCCACGATTTTCTGACGAAAGCTTTCAAAGCGCCAATTGTTGCTGCCGCTGCTGTGCTACCTAAAAAGCTGGGAAGGTCAGCTGGTCTTTCCTCAGACCCAGCGGTGCAAGTTCCGGCATCGAGCCGCAAAGCCTTAGAGTGGAGGGGTCACTTTCACCTCTTACTTTCTACAAGAGGAAATCATCCTCCTGCTGCCATCCCCACTCTACACCCAAGTGCAAGGTACCCTAACATTACAATGCACCATAAAAACCTGCCTCACCCACTCTCTAAAATTAGATCAGAGGTTGCAAACCAGTGGTGCATAAACCTTGTGGAATCCACAGACCTGCTCTAGCCTCACCACGCTTTGCTTAACACTGGACATCCATTTTTTTTTTTTTTTTTTTTTTTTTTTTTTTTTTTTTTTATCAACCGCAAACTGGACATCCATTTTTTTAATTGGCATCTTTCACATTAGAAATACTTACTTCTACTCTGTTTGGAAATATCCAAATATTGGGCAGCTTGGGGTCATTTCTGCAAACCTGATCAGCTGGCTCCGGGCAGGAGCTGCCCCCATGGGTGAAACAGGAGTTCCAGCTTGCCAGCTGCACCTGTTCCAAATACCATTCTCCCATATTAGTACACAGACTTCCCCAAATCCCATTTTTCTCTTCATTAAAGGGCTCTACTTTCAAACTTCATTATTTTTATATCACGCTCAGCAGGGACCAAACCAACACCAAATTTACTTCCATGCCACATTGTGCCTACCCTATGCCCCTTCCCAGTACAACTTGTTTCACCTGACTTCACTTATTTTTTAAATGATTTATTTATTTATGCGTACAAGAGCTGGGTACAGGCCAGAGGTGTGGGGGGGTGAGAGGATTCACCAGAGACAGAGTGGGGAGCAGAACAGGCAGACTGACTGAAGTACACTGCTGAGGGGAGCAGCCCACGAGACAGGAGAGGTCTACTGTGCCATGTGGGTAGCTGCCTGGCCAGGGATCGAACTCGTGCTGCAGCAGCTGCAGATAGCTTCATAGGTTGCGTCTTAACCCATTGCACCACCAGGGAGGTCCTGAAGTCACTTTTTCTAGTGACAACTTCAACTCTTCTCTCTTCCTCACCCCCATAACTAGTCACTGCCACTTGTTTGTCACACCAGCTTACTTTCCCCACCACCAACTCACAATTCCCACTGACCCTCTCTAGTCCCGTTTTTTTCTACGATTGCCTTAGATCAGACTTTAATTACCCCTCACCTGAATTATTGCAATGGTACCCTAACTGGTGTCTCTGCCACTAGTCTTTCCAAAGGCCAGTCACACTGCGGAAGGCTGCAAGAATTGTGCTTTTTGGAAAAAAAAAAAAAAATCAATTATCTCACTTCATGGCTAACACCTGCTGGTAGAAGATGTGATTTCAGGAGTAACCCAAATTTCTCATCAGGACAGGAAGATTCTTTAAGTCGAACTCCAATGGCTGCCACTGCCTCCTTTACAGGAACTTCTGCCCATCCCTCTTGGCTTACGCCACAGAGTGCTGGGCGAGGTCAGAATGACTGCACGGCATTCTCACAGTCCTTTAAATCTTGATGGAAAAGTTTAAAATTCCTAAGTAATAACAGAAAATACAATCTTTAAAATTCCACCAGATAATGGCGCAGGCGGTTGAGCGCCACACTGTAAAGCTGTCCGCAGCCTCTGCAGCGCGGGTTCGATCCCCACCAGCCGGCGAGAATCCCACATGGCGAAGCAGACTTCTCCTGTCTCACCTGCTGCTCCCCTCAGCAGTGTATTTCCTCAGTCTGTCTGTTCTGTTTCCTGCTCTGTCTCTGGTGACTCCTCTCACCCTCCCGCGCATCTGGCCTGTACCCCGGTTCCTGTATAAAAATATATAAATCTTTAAAAAAAAATTCCACCAGATAAATAACTCCCCTCCCCCCCAATAAAACCCTTTAAACTACAGGTATACCCTGTCTTATTGTTCTTTATTTTGCTATGCTTCATAGATACGGATCCTGCATTTTCTACAAATTGATATTTTGCAGCAACCTTGCATGGAACAAATCTATGGCATTATTCTCCCAAGAACTTGTGCTCACTTTGTGTCTCTGTGTCAAATCTAATTGGAGCATATGCTTTGTTTTTCACACATTGTGCTATTACACACTTAATAGGTGACATTATAGTATAAACTTAACTTTTATAAGCATTGGGAAACCAGAATATTCACATGACTCACAATCTTCACTATGAAGTAAATTTGGTCTGGAACCAAGTCGATGATATCGCCCAGGTTTGCTTGTATCCTGAAATAACTCTAACAAAACTTGTACTGAATCACATTTTTTAAAATATTTTATTTTATATAATTCTTACATCATTTTTCATTTTTGCACAATGTATGCGTTTTCATTTTGGTTATATTCCCCATACAATTGCATTTTTAAACTAAAAGAGTTAACAAAAATGGCAAATTTTCAAATAAATGAAAAAAAAAAATGCACCACACCTGGATGAAAAATTTAGAAAGATAGTGGAGTTAAACTTTCTGGATTCAAGTCCGAGCTCTTCCACTTTTTGCTGTGTGAACTGGACAGGTCACTATCCCTCCTTTGTGCCAGTTTTTTCACCTATAAAAATGGACTTGATCATAATAGAGTCATGATAGTGTGGGCATCATGAGGATTAAATGAGTCAAATATTTGATACACTTAAAATAGTCTTTAGCACCAAAGTATGGGTGCACACCACAACTGTTGGAAATGTAGCAAAGCTTCCCATAAATAATTCACCAATAGACTGAAGGCAACTGACCTTCATCCATTAAAGAAAAAAGAAGGGAAAAGTGCAAAGTCAATACCTGGCATCCAGAGTCCACAGAAATTCCACAGGTAGACTGTGGTTGACAGAGCTCTCTGTTCCAGGATAGGATGGCTCTGCTTTCTATATTAAACTTCCACAGAAACTTCCAGTATTCTTCAGTAAGAATTATGTTGCATTTTAATAATGTTCATATCCCTTCTGTCGTGTGTCTAACTTTGATTCATTGTGTAATAGAAAAAATCTGATATTTGCCTCTGACCCACTCATACCCTCCGATCATAGGGAGAAAATAAACAAGCCTTTAAGTAACATTAATAATAGGGACTGAGATACCACCAGAACCTTATTAATGAACAGAAATAATCCTTCAAAGTGAATCAGAGCTCTGTGATTGTTGAAGGAAAGAAATGTGTATTTGCCTGGAGAGATGCGCCGAATAAATAAATCAAAGAACCAGCAAACTAGTAGCACCCCCATTGTGGGAAACTCACCAGGAAGCACTTCTCCTATGCCCCCCTCCAAATCCCCCAATCCCCCACTCTTTGTGCGCATTCCTAATGCTGCTGTATTCCTTGATGATGGATCCAGGAGGAAGATACAGAACTGTCAACTTCTTTCAGAAGACGTATGATTGCCAGTCATAGGAATTTAAAGGGATGTGGGTGGGACAGGAGCAAATTTAAGTTCAGGGTCAAATCAAAAAGAACCCTCGTGGTACAAGCAATTAGAATTTTTAAGTATCTTAAATCATTAGACTCAAAGTCTAATTTAGTTGTGGTTCCTTTAGCATTGTAATTCTCTTCAGAAATTGTCCTGATCCTTTAGTTAAAAGGACTCAGATATGCTTCCTCAACTGAGCATGTTTGCTTGTGAAGGTAAAAAGCAGAAAGTAAAAAGGAGAAGAGGTTCCCATTCCCCCCTATTTATCTGGTGCTTTAGCTGGAAAGTTGCACAAGACCTGGGACCCAGAACTCTGTTGTGTCTCAGCAGCAGATTGAGGGGTACAAGAGAGTCACAGCTGGGAACCTTCATGCCCCCAGAAGAACTCCAAGAATAGCTGCCAAGTAAGTAGCAAAACCAGATCTTCTGAGTATTCCAGAGCAAAGGCCCACTATGCCCGACCTGGAGTTTATTCACAAGCATGTACCTTATATATTAATTTCACTAACTAGGGACCTCCCTGTTGGCTCAAGGGGTTAAGACGCAACCTATAAAGTTATCCACAGCCACTGCAGCACCAGTTCAATCCCTGGCCAGGAAGCTACCCACATGGTGCAGCAGACCTCTCCTGACTTGCCCATTGCTCCCCTCAGCAGTGTATTTCAGTCAATTTGCCTGTTCTGTTCCCCACTCTTCTCTGGTGAATTCTCTCCCCACCCCCAACACCTCTGGCCTGTATCTCAGTTCTTGTATGCATAAATAAATAAATCTTAAAAAAATTTTTTTCACTAAGTGCCTCTAGGCCATCCATTGTCAATGGCCAGATCCATTAACAACAGCACCATGGCGGGACTATCTTAGCCCATATCTTCCTTCATCTGGTGTTGCGGTTATAAAGTTGTATTATCTCCAATTTTCCTTTTTCTGATTTCTTGTGAGGTGAACATCTTGTCCTATACTAACCAGACTTTAACTATTCCCATCTTTCCTGCATTTCCTGTTCATTCACTATACCCATGTTTCACTTGGGTTTCTTATCTCTTTGATGTTGATTTACAGGAGTTCCTTGTACTTTATATCCTAGACATTCATCCTCTGTTGCTTGTAGACACTTTAAATATCACCATCACAAATTTCATGGCTAGGCTATAATCTAGCTGGCATTTTCTTTTGTTTGTGGTACAAAATGGAGTCCATCTTGGTTTTCCTCTACACGGAAACAAGTTTTCTTTCCCAACAGAGCCACATTCTCCCCCTTCCCCACTGAATTTCAGATGTATATTTACCATATAGCAAGGTTGCACACAAAGTTGAGTCTTTTTCTAAACTCTTATTTCTGTTCCGCTGATCTGATTCCAGAGTCACATAGTCTCATAATTACGACTTTGTAGAATATTTTGAAAGTGAGGATGGTAAAATTTTTCCTCTTTGCTCTTCTTTTTCAAAATGAACTTAGTTATTTGAATACATTTACTCTCCTATATATGTATTGGAAGGAAGCTATCATGTTCTTAAAATGTCCTACTGGACTATTAACAATAATTGTACTAATTGGGGGACAATGTTATTTTTACAATGTTTTTGCCTTCTCCACAAAGCTTTTCCATGATTTCTCTGAGACCTTTACATTTTCTCCCCATGATTGTCTCAAATATTCTTTCTGAGATTAATTGTTCAATTCTTTGTATTTCTGGTGTGATTGTAAATGGTGTCTCGTTTCCTGTGATATTTGTAGAGGCTGTAGTAGGCAGTCTCTAACACGACCTAAGGGATCCCCAGGCTCCTGGAATCCAGGCCTTCTTCTAATGCCCTCCCCTTGAGTGTGGGCGCAACCTATTTATTTATTTATTTATTTATTTATTTATTTATTTATTTATTTATTTATTTATTTATTGTGGGACCCTCGCCGGTAGCCGGGGAATTTACCAGCGCTGCAGATGCTGCGGGCAGCCTCGCAGCCCAGTGCTCAACCGCTGCGCCACCAGGGGAGGCTCTTGGGCTCAACCTATTGACTCACTTCTAACTGGTAGAATACAGCAGAGGCGCTGGGCTATCACTTCTGAGATTCAGTTACAAAAAGACTGACTTTCAGATTGCAGACTTCTCACTGTATTCTCACATGCTAGGCAGAGAGATGAAGCAAACTCTCTTGGTGGTTACCTCTAATTTATTCCAGACTCATGCTCGTATTTCTTCCTACCAGTTCCTTAAATGTGTAAATATCTATATAGTTCCCTGAACAACATAAACACCTTATTACAATCTTCCCATCCCCCACCACCTCCCTTACCATGTTGTCATCATTTTCCAGTTGATCATATGTGGCATGTTCTTTTGCCCACTTCTGAGATGCTGCCATTTCTTGGAGTTTCTTTGCCCCACCTTTTTTTTTAAAGGTTTATTTTTATTTATTTATTTATGCATACAAGAATTGGGGTGTAGGCCAGAGGTGCAGGGGGTGAGAGGATTCGCCAGAGGCAAGTGGGGAGCAGGACAGTCTTATCTACTGAAATACACTGCAGAGGGAAGCAGGGCGGGATAGGAAAGGTCTGCAGCCCCCATGTGGGTCAGCTCCCTGGCCGGGGATTGAACTGAGGCCACAGTGGCTGATGATAACTTATTAGCACTGAGACTCTAACCTTTGCACCACCAGGGAAGTCCCTTCTCCTACTTTTATATGACCACCTTCTAAATCCTTTACCTCTAAAGTAAATATCACTGGTCTTTGCATCTAAATGAGATGACCCTTGATAGCATTTTTCTCATAATGCTGAAGTTTTTTTTCCTCTTCAGGTATTTATTACCTCCTTACATACAATAAGATACTTAGAGAGATAACATTCACAAAACTTTTATCACAATAGATTGTTTTAATTATTCTATTTTAATATAAGCGATTGTTGTATTGTTAATAATCTCTTACTGTGCCTAATTTATAAATTTATCTTTTGTCAGCCTGTATAGGAAAAGACATAGTATAAATAGAATTTGGCATTATCCAAGCTTTCAGGCATTGACTAAGGATCTAGAATGTACCCCCTGACAGATGGGGGGAGTAATATATATTCATGTCTGTCTTCAGAACTCTATTGTATACCCAGACTAGCACAGTGTCTGACAACTGGTATTCACTTAATAAATAAATGCTGAAGCAATTCTTAGAAGACTGCCTGAATAGTGGTTTTGTTACAGGGCAGGGAGCAGGGCACCCCAGACCCTACAAACCTGCCTCCTCTAAATAGGTTCTGCCATCTGCTGCATCAACACAAAATATATGAGACTTTAATGAAAAGGAACTTTAATACAGGAAAGGCAAAGAATACAGTTTCTAAATCAGGCACTCAAAGTTATCCATCCCCTCGTGGGTAAAAGTCCATCCAAACGGCATTGGCCCAGAGCAAGTCCCCAAAGCCTGTCACAAGTCTCAAGCACCTTTCAGTGGGGACCCACAGAAAAGCATCACAACCAACCAGACAAGTCTGGGAGGAAAAGAGTAAAATCAACATCAAGACAAAAACCGCCATTGTCACCTCCTCACAGTCTCTCACCCACATCTGTGTCACCCAGTCCATGACCAAAAGGCAAGCACAGTTTCTTCACGTCTCTCAGCTCCAGGTGATTCCTCCAGGTCTCCTGGCTCCATCTTGCTTCCTTCCTTCCTCCGTCCCTTCCACATCTTCTTCCTCCTGCTCAGCTCCACCCTCCTTTGGGTGGGGCAGGAAACCTAAAGCTTTCCCCTTTCTGGGGACCACCTTGTTACAGTTTTATTGCACCTTCCAATTAAACTTCATTCTGTTTCTCAATTTCTTATCAATTTTTAGATCCTAACCCTGAGACAAGTCAGAAGACATGAGTGGAGCCACACAGGCTTATTCCCAAAGGCATCTGTTTCCATTAATAATTCAACCAAGTCCCAGGGCAGCCATGGAGGTTTCCTGCATCTAGGTAATCTCCTTGTCACCCAAAGCAAGTCCCAAGAAGCCAAAGAGAAATGCTTTCCTAGGCCAAAAGTTTTGGTGCCAGGGCCTCCCTGGTGTCTCAAGGAGTTAAGTCTCAGCACTATGAAGCTATTGGCAGTCACTGCAGTAAGAGTTTGATTCCCAGCTAGGGAGCTACCCACATGGCACAGCAGACCTCTCCTGTCTCGCCCACTGCTCCCCTCAGCAGTGTATTTCAGTTGATCTGCCTGTTCTGCTCCCCACTCTGTCTCTGGTGAATCCTCTCACCCCTGTAACTCTGGCCTACACCCCAGCTCTTGTAAGGAAAAATAAATAAAATAAATCTTTAAAAAAAATTTTTTTTTTTGTGCCATCCAGTGCATCACTCTGTCTCCCAGGAGACATCAGAGAAGCAGTAGAGAGCCTTGGCAGCGAAAGCCCTGGAGGCTTACCCTGACGTGACAAAGTTCAGACAGTGGGCCCTGCAGATCAGCTTCATCCCCTGTGTCAACCAATCATTACACAGTGCACACAACTAGCAACATTGTAGGGGCCATGCATTGTTGAAAAAGCCATCTCAGTGACTAATTGTCTGAATTTCTGACAATTAGAGAAAGAATGGACAAACACGAATTCCAACACCAGCTGTTGATTAAACGACTATGGATGAGGAAACATTCCAGTAAGCTAAGTGACTTGCCTAAGGTCACACAGCCTGTTGGTGTTTGAGACAAATTCTATCTCTAAATGGGCACAAGAGAGCCATTATGAGGCAGAGATATTCGACTGCCCAGTGAGCAGTATCCCCAAGTATTTAGGACTGGGAGTCAGCGGGCTGTGAGGAGGTGGGGTAAGGCGCAAGGCGCACCCCCAATAACATCTATTAAGACTGGAAATGTTTGGGTCTTGTGGGCTCTTTCATGCGTCTTTTTCTTGTTTGAAGTGCTTCATTTGTGAAAATAGATGTCGTGGTGGGTTTGTGGGAAAGGCAGAGGCACCAAAGACTGACTTAAATGTCAAAGTCGTTTTTGTCACCCACCGTTTCCTTTGTGTGTCTGCCAGATGTTGGTTGGCACTGAATGCCTCGAGAGCCTTCCATCCTTGGGGTCTCACAAAAGCAACTCCGGGGCACAGTGCCTCTGAGTCTGGGATGTGATTTGTTGTCTGTCGCAGATTTTGGAACAGCAGGAGAAGATAGTTTCAGCCCAGAGAGTGAAGCGATCGAGGGCATGAAACAGTTTGTTATTTTACAAATCAGGTTTTCTTCCATGAGCCTTATTTGCCTGCCAGCCACAGTACTGCCCTACCAACTGAAACCTTACATGGCTCAGAATCTCCATGCTAGAATAATGTGGCAAACATCCTATTGTATCTCTACGTCACAGATACGACCCCGAGCTCCAGAGAAGTGAAAGGATTCTCTCAAGATCACTGCTAGAGTGTGGAAGACTTAGGAAGAAGACCTGCCTTCTCTTCTACTGCTTGCCTGCAACTCATAAACATCTGGAAATGAAAAAGCAGCATTTGTTTGTGTTAAATTCCGACGCTTCGTGTCTTGGGCACCTAACACATGCAAAGCACTCTGGAGGGTGTGAAGGCACCATATCCATCACGGTGCAATTCTTCAGCAACCCATGGTTAGATGAGTCACGTCCTTACTGTCCTGTTCACATTCTCTCAGACTTACCCAGTCATTTCTCTCCCTCATAACCAAACTGCTAACCCAATATCCCATTAGGACTGGTGGGGAGGAAAAGAGGAAGGAAGGAAATATTTATTTAACAACTCCTACAGGGCCTCCCTGGTGGTGCAAGGGGCGAAGTCTCAGCACTATGAAGCTATCACCAGCCACAGCGGCACAAGTTTGATCCCCAGCCAGGGAGCTACACACATGGTGCAGCAGAGCTCTCCTGGCTCGCCCGCTGCTCCCCTCAGCAGTGTATTTCATTAGTCTGCCTGTTCTGTTCCCCGCTCTGTCTCTGGTGAGTCCTCTCACCCCCCCCCCACATACACACACCTCTGGCCTGTACCCCAGTTCTTGTATGCATAAATAAATAAATTAAAAAACAAACTACTACAGTCAGGCACTGTGCTCGAACCTCTAGCACTACCTTATTTGACTTATTTGATTTTACCTTACTTGACTTTCAAGCAGTCTTCTAGAATAAGTATTGTAATCTCCATTTTGTAAGTGAAGCAGAGAAACTGAAGAACATGAAGAGCTTGAACTTGTATCTGAATTCAGGTCTGTCACCACCCAGGTCATACTCTCACTCTTTAATTTTTCCTTCTTCCCATGGTTGTGTCTTCATCCCTTCAGATTCTCATGTGCCTTTAGGATGACTTTGACAAAACCGTTCCCATCCCAACATACAACATCAAAATCCCTACTTATCCAAATAGAAAACCTGAATTCCACATGCAAGTGTCTCATTTTCAAGCTCTCACACTCTCTCCCTTCTCCCCCCATACATTCACACCTCCTGTTTTCATAAGTTCTACTTACCTTGAAGCCAAATGTCAACCACTAGCTGTACTAACCTCCCTAAATTTGCAATATTCCGGTCACTGAGGCTCCCTAGACTCCACTCACCCCCTCCCCCACCAGCAGCTATTGTCACCTTCTCTAAAGACAGCAGAGAAAACTGGGACCCAGCAAGGCTGTGTCTCCTTCCATGACAGGAACTTCAGGACCAGCCACACCAGACTCCTTGTGTTCCTACCCAACAATGCCACAGTGCCAACAGAGTCTGTTGGGTTCCCATGTCTAATGGCATGTGATCCACACACCCCCCACAACCCACACACACATTTCCTGTGGATTTCTCCATCTTCCGGTCCATTCTTTGGTGTGGTATCTTCATTCAGAATTAATCCTGGTTTATCTTTTTTTAATATAGATTTATTTTTATTTATTTATGCATATAAGAGTTGGGGTATAAGCAGAGGTACGGGTTGTGAGAGGATTCACCAGAGACAGAATAGGGAGAGGAACAAGTGGATTGACTGAAATACACTGCTGAGGGGAGCAGCAGGCGAGTCAGGGGAGGTCTGCTGTGCCATGTGGGTAACTCCCTGGCCAGGGATTGAACTCATCATGCAGTGACTGGTGATAGCTTGATAGGACTGAGTCCTTAATCCCAGTGCCACCAAGGAGGACCAATCCTGGTTTATCTTATTCTAGCTGTCTGGCTTGGCCCTATATCCCAAAGTGATGCCTGGGAGCATCCTCTGCTCACAAAGTCCTTTTGAAGCCAGCTCAAACCCACTTCCCCTATGAAGCCTTCCCAGGCACAGAGACTCTCTGCTCCTGCCTCACCTCGAGAATCTTAACTACTGGGACACTTTCTTGTGAATTTTGCAGTCTGTAATCTCTTGCCCAGGAGCTGGCACACAGGATGTCTCAATAAATACTTAGTGAGTGTTGTTTGTCTACATAGACCCAATAGGGTAGAACTTGGACCAAAGAGAGAACCTTGGACCAAAGTTTCAAGAGTGAGTTTCTCAATGAAAGAAACCCCATCTAGCTGATGAAGTTCTCACTCCAAACAGAGCGAGCCTTGCTCCGCTACCACCAGTGTCCAGTTCTGGAGATGTCTAAGCACTGAGTAAATGACAAATCTGCAAATTTTGGGATGGGGTTATACTAGATGTTTCCAAGGCATCTCCTAGTTCCAAAGACCATGGTCCCATGGCGAGGGAGGGGTTGGTTAAAAAATAAAAGCAAAGGGCCTTCCTGGTGGTGCAAGGGGTTAAGCATCAGCACTATGAAGCTATCTGCAGCTACTGCAGCACGAATTCAATCCCCAGCCAGGGGGCTATCCACATGGCACAGCAGACCTCTCCTGACTTACCCACTCTTCCCTCAGCAGTGTATTTCAGTAGTTCTGCCTGCTCTGCTCCCCATTCTGTCTCTGGTGAATCCGCTCACCCCCCACCCCTCTGGCCTGTACCCCAGTTCTTGTATGCGTAAATAAATAAATCTTTAAAAAAAATAAAATAAAAAGACAGACATAAAAGTGAAAATAGAGGAAGGCAGAAGTGAAAGGTTCAAGAAGGAAAATAAAGGATCAGAGAGGAAAAAGATGACTGGAGAAGAGAAGGGACGGGGAGAAAGGTAGTAAGGAGAACAAAGTACAACAGAGGGCCCTTATGGAGGACAGGTCAGTGCAGACCCCCTGGGCATGATCTGATATTGACAACCCACCTAGCCCATGGACACATGCCACGGGGAAAAAAAGAAGAAGAAATATGGAAACTGTTGCTGTCGGAAGGCAGTTAGAAAATGGGGTAATGCCCATCCCACTCAGAAAGCAAAGTTAATTCTAAGAAAACCAGCTGCAACACACCAAAACCGAGCCACATGGAACACAGTAAAACTCTTTCTATCCTCCCGCCCTTCTCTGCTATGCTGCAGCCTGGTTAGCCCTGAACAATCAGGCCAGGAACGCCGGTCCCTTAAACCAAAACCCAAAGGAAGGGCATCCGCCCCATTCTGCTGATCCTCTGGCTCCATAACCCTGTCCACCTCCTCGCACCAAAATTTATTGTGCATCACAGGTGACACCAGGCCGATCCATGTCAGTTGCTCCCTGGCCAGCCGGGGAATCGAACTCGTGCTGCAGAGACTGCGGAGAGCTTCCTAGCTTGCATTTTAATCTCTTGCGCCACCAGGGAGACCCCGTCCTATATTTTTCATGTCTCAACTCTCACATATCCAGGTTTGTTGACTGTAGAGAAAGGAATTTCTGAGTTCTAGGCCTAATATTCCATGGGGTCCCAACCTCGAAGGGGGGATTTCAGCTGAGAGTACAAAGGTGTCGGGGTTCCTTTCACCTCGCAGCTGCATCTTCATTTTTACACAGCAAGTCTCTCTGTTGCACCTACGTGTGTGTGTGTGTGTGTGTGTGTGTGTGTGACTTCCTACTCATTTTCCTGAGTTTCAATTCACCACCACCACTTGGAGCAGAGGATGGGGCCTCCATGGAGAAGATCAGGAACAGAAGAAAAACACAGATAAGGGCACAGTAACTGTGGTCACTAAAGCAGCTTCATTTCCTGAACACCCCTTGGGTTCATTGCATTTTTAGTTCTAACTCCACCAAGTGAAGGGGTATAAGCAGTGGAGAGGGGTGGGACACTGAGGAGGTGGCCAGAAGGAGGCAGAAAGTGCTTTCTTTCTCAGAAGGCCGTGGGGTAGGGACTAAACCCCTCTCTGTTCAGTGCTGGATCCTCTTTGCTCAGGACCTCTCTGCTCAAACATCTCTTCTGCCCACTGCCCTCTCTCTAGATGACAGACACACTCTTCATGTTCTCCATTTGTTTCATCTTCATGCACACCTGTCCTGCTTTCCCGCCTGGAGAAGATGCCTGTGTTCACTGTCCTCAGAGATGGAATTGGAATTAATCTTAGCACTCAATCATCTGTTCACCCATGTAGTCACGCATGGAGTCATTTATTCAGTGCACCTACCACGTGCCCCTGAGCCCCCACCCTTGGATGTCAACATGGTGTGATCATCAGTATAACTACCTCCTCGACCGGTTAGAAATGCAAGATGGAAAGATCTTTCCAAACTGTATGAAACATCACAGCTGGCAGCATGTCATCTTCAACATACCCCAGAGCAATTAAACATTAAGTACATTAAATTCAGAGGCTTCTCTCCCCTGCCCTACCTCATGTTCTCTGTGTTTCAGGCTCTTGGGTGACATGTGGCTGGTGGGTAGATTCAATTCACAAGGTCAGTCGACATTTGACAGTTGGTCGACAGTGTCCCAGAAACTTACTCTGGTCCTCAGCAGGTTTGAAGACCTCTGTGTCTTAATAACATCTTTTGTGCAGGAGGAAAGTTTGAACATTGCTGTCATGCATATTCTTCTTGAATCAAGTAGAAAATGTTTTATTTTTATTTTTTTAATACCATGCCTACAGGTGCATTGGGGAAGAAAACTATAGGGACTATGCCTGAAAGGGTTCGGGGAAGCAAATATTGTCTAAAAATGAACACTGATGTAAAAAATAAAATAATTAATTTTAAAAAAAAACTTACCATGCCTAAATTTTGCCATCTACAGACATGGGGAAGGTGCCACCCAGATTATTATAGACTTTGAGAGTGAGCTACAAATCAAGCTCTGTAGAAAGGGAATGAACTACACTAGAGAGACAACATCAGCTACTTTGCTTAGGCGATAATATGAAAGATGAGAAAACTGGAACTCAGGGAAAAGTGAATTATTCAGGCTCACCCAGGTAGCGAGAGGCCAACTCAGGGCCAGAACCTCCAATCTCCCTTTAGTCACGACTAGGTGAGTTCCATAGCAGTGTTCTAGCCAAATGGGGGTTCAGTGCCTAAGGAGGGCGTGCTGGTGGCAAAGCAGAGCTCACCAAAAAGAAAAGCTCTTCCTGAGAAATACCAGTCCTCCACCCACCTAACCTTCCAGTGAGAATCAACATGAGAAGATGAAACTGCTTTTGATGAGGTTTCACCTCCTCCGACTCCCACAATGCTTTCCAGGTCCCCAGAATATAATTTTTAATCTAGAGGCACCCAAAGATGTCTGAATGGGGGGTCATCACTGTCATATTTTCTCTAATGCTAGAACCCAAGTGCCCTCCATGCATATCAGAACATCTGATCTCAAAGTTCTTCTTTCTCTGTGACAACTGTCCTTCCTAGTGCTCCCCCAGCACAGACAGGGTGGATCAACATCCTGTTAACAAAGGCACTGCCGTCCTCTTTAACAGTCACCGCCTTAGACTTTGATGACTTACCGCGATCCTACATTTTGGGTACACGTCTTCATTCCCCATTGCCTTTCCGGGTCAATTTCCCATGAATCCTCAGTCCCGCCTTCCCATGGGGAGCTGGAGGAAAGGGACAAATTTGTTTGATAAATGGTCAACACAAAGTCAGGAACACAATTAATCATTCCACCATCCCCTATTGGCCATCAGGCACACATACCTTAGTGGGGACACAAGATAGCCCTCTTCCACAAGGAACTGACACAGCCAACTATCTTTCAGTTGGGGTTTTGTTTATAGCTCTCAGATTACAAAATAGCTATTGAAGTAAAAGGCACTGAAAGACATAAATGGACTTCTGAAGCTCATACCATGCTGTGTGCCTCACCAAGCTGACCTCATCTATCCGCAACATATTTAGACCATCTGGGATCCCTTCCCAGCATGAGACCAAGGCAGGTCCATCAGGAACTAAGTGGGCCAGAGAAAGTGGGGCTAAGAGTCTTTTGCATCTACACTGATCTTTACCTCCTGCTAAATTCTGCTGTCCACAGCACAGAGGCTGAGAAGAGCCAGCCAGTGCTCCAGCTCAGGCCACCCAGCCAGAAAGACTGTTGGCATGGAAACAACCTTACCAAACCAAGTGTGGCACATGCTTTATGGGTCTCCAAATTGTTCTGGGTTAAAAAAGGAGGGAAACCATGTTTGGGCAGAGGGTGAAAGAATGGACAGAGTTGGGAGGTAAGAAAATATATCAGGGAGGAGGTTGAATTTGAATGGAGCTTAAAAATTTGTCATCATTTATTTTAACTGAATCTAGGGAAAGGAAAATGAGGAGAGGAGAGGAGAGGAGAGGAGAAAAGAAAAGGGAAGGAAGAGGCAAGAGGAGACAAAAAAAGGAAAAAGACAAGACAAGACAAGAAAAAACATGAAAAGAAAATTTTGGCCCATTTAATTGAAAAGATCATATGCAGCCAGTAATCAGTTGAAATGAAATTGTAAATCAGACTTGAGTCCCCCAGGCTCAGTGTGATCAGAACCCTCTGGACATGGCTGCCAGCCTGGCTCAGCCTGCTCACAGAGCAGCGAGGTTAGCTGTGATGAAACTCCAGCTGCGCCCCCCCACCAGCCCCCACTGAGGAGGTGAGCACAGGTAGTGCTTACCTGTTGGCCGGTTTTCCCACAGCCACTCTATCTGGGACACTCTTCTCCTCAACCAGGGTTCAAGTCACTTCCATTTTTTTGGTTGTGGTGGGGGTCGTCTGACACAGCTTAAAAGTCAGGGTTTCCAGAGATAAGACAGATCAGAGGTTGATCTGCCCACAGCCCTCTGTGGTCTGGGCTGAGAGCTCATGCGTTCCGGAGAGCAATGGAACATGTGCCTGCACCACCGCCCAGCATCAGAAATTCAGCTCTCATCATGTTCCATGGGTGGCAACACAGGCAGATGGAGCACCAGCCCTGGATCCTCTAAAAAACCATGGCAGACTCTGGGCACTCTCACTGGGTTTTTCAAAATATTAGACACCAAAGGTCTTAACCACTGGAAACTCAGGCAGCAGAGAGACAACCTCAGCGTACAGAGTGAGAGATGCTGGCCAGAGATGGGGCTTTCAGTGTTTGATGGTTGTCAGTCATAAACATGCATCCTGTTTATCTAAGTACCTAGTGTGAGTGCACGTAGCTAAGTCTCAGTCTGTAGGCAGAGGGAATATATTTTTTGTCGTATGTGTATGAATGTGCCTATGAATATGCAAATATGAAGTACAAATGCGAATATAGTTAGATAACTGAATATATATGCAAATAGGAGTACATCTGTGTCTGTCTCACAACGAGATAAAGTCACCTTTGGTCCCTGTGACTCTTGAAAATATGATGCTATTTTACATACATTAATAAGTCAGAGGACATGAACAATGTCCTTTAACTTGATTTCCCAAGGAACCATGAGCACAGTTCTGTGTTTGAGGCAGGGGAAAGTACTTTTCTTACCAGGAAAGGCAAAGAAGAAAACGGGGCAGGAGGATTTCTGTCCCATGAAGTAGCTCCTTCACTGAAGATATGCACAGAAAAGATGTTCCTTTGATCAACAAAGACTTAAAGAACATGTAAGGAATACAGTTTAGTCACCGTTTAGTCACTGTTTAGTCACTGTCTAGTTTACCTCCTGAGAGGTAAACATAAACTTAAAAAACCTAACTTTCAGGTAAGAGTAGGCACAGGTACCCAGGGAGTTAGGAGGAGCAGAGCCACCAATCTTACATGGGCAGAAGCAAGATTGGGGTCAGAGCAAATATTTCAGAGGCTGAAATATTTCTAAGGCTAAGTCTCCAGTGATAGGCAGGAAGCAGCTAGCCTGCAAAGGAGGGAAGGAAGAGGGACAGTTCAAGGCAGAGAAAAGAGCAAGACGAGAAAGTAACTTGACATCCCAAAGCTCACTCTGTTTTATTTTCTCCTGTACTTAGTGACATCTGACAAGTCTTATCTTTGTTTCTTATCTGTCTCCCTCAACTAGAATGTAAGCCCACCGAGGGCAGGGCTTGGTTTTGTTCTCTGCTAGTTCCCAGCACCTACAGCAGGCTTAGCATGTAGTAGGAATCAAATAACACTCACTGAGTGGATGAATTTGGGGAGAACTGAGAACTGAAACTGGGCAGAATGGAATATACTTAACCTTGAAGCTATCACATTATAAGTGCTAAATTAATGTTAATCATTATTTTAGTTCAATTGTTGTTAATATTTAATATTTAGTTCAATAGTGGTATTATTATTGCTGTTGAAGTCTGTCTAGTGGATAGTCTATCTACCAGTATGCTGGCAAGGAGGGAGAGAGCAGGGAGGGAAAGTATTGGTGGAGAGCTCGGGGTAGAGGAGGATATACATGGAAGACAGGTCTTAGTGTGGTTGTATGTGCTGACATCCCAAACTCTGGAATAATAGACAACTGGCAATTATCCCATTTTGGTGTTTGTACTAAGCATTCCAGAAATTTCTATCAATTCACAATTCAAGTCACAATTCTTAATTCAAAACTCCATCAAATGGGCCTCCTTGGTGGCGCAGCGGTTGAGCGCTGGGTTGCGAAGCTGCTCGCAGACTCTGCAGCGCCGGTTCTATCCCCGGCCGCCGGCGAGGGTCCCACATGGCGCGCAACCTCTCCTGCCACCCGCTGCTCCCCTCAGCAGTGTACTTCGGTCCTTCTGCCTGCTCTGCTTCCCGCTCTGGCTCTGGTGAATTCTCTTGCCCTCTTGTACTTCTGACTGTACCCAGTGGTTGTATAAATAGATAAATAAATCTTTAAAAAAATAATTCAAAACTCCATCAAAAACAGTTAGTAAGCACTGACTGTCAGGGCTTATTCTAGATGCTGGAGATATAGCTATGAACAAAGCAGATAAAGACTCTGCCCTCTTGGAGATTCCATTTTTGTGTTGGGAGACAGATATCATATAAATAAATAAGTAAAATATGTTATAAGGCAGATGGTGATAAGTACAATGGAAAAAATAAGTAAGGGTGATGTTTTTACCAAGCAAGGTATGAACATAGAAGTAAATACTATGGTGCCATTTTTTGATAAAAGAATGAGTTTTAATGTGAGGTTGACCAGCAAGGAGACACAAGGCAAGGTTTAAATCTCCCTCTTCTGGGAGCTAATATTGTTTTTATGGGAGTGGAGGAAAAAAAAGCTAGGAATGAGAAAGTTATGAACGTGGCAAAGTTTGATAGGTTAGTCACAAGTGGGTCCACAAAGGCAGAGCTTTTTCCAAATAACTAGCTTGTCCTTGTTGATGGACCCTTCATTTTTGAACGAGGCAACCCCTCTTCTGTCTTCTCGGTTCCATATTGGCAGTCTTCCGGCCCTGGCTGGCTTCAAGTTCAGCTTAAGGCCAATTGTTTCCCAGCATATTGGAGTTGAATAACCTGAAAACAAAAGTCAAACTCTGCTGCATCTGCAAAAACAAGCTCAAAAGTAGAACTAGGTAAGTTGGATCACAGTAGCTTACGTGTGGCTTAGGGATATTGGGGCAAGTTAACCTCAGTTTCTGTAATGGGGTGCAGGAAACTGGGTTATAACTACAAGTAGATCAAGAAGTTTTCCCTGACCATGGTGGAAAGTTAAAGTGATTCCCCCCCATTTGGAGTGGGGGGGAATCATCAATTATAGACAAATGCAAATATGAAAAATAAAATACCGGATTCTCCTATTGTTGCATCTACTGATTAGCTGTCATGAGGATATGTTTTCTCCAAATGATTCTGTCAAGCAAATGTTATAGGCTATCCTTAATTCACTTGCTTTTTAAAAATCGTATTGTGCTATATTTTTTAAGCAAGGCATGACAACGTATTAAGGTAGTCAAGTAACAAACAATTCCAAAATTTGGTTAGCTCAACATCAATTCGTATTTCTTGTTCACTCACTGAGTCCATAGTTGCTGGGGTACATAGTCTTCATTCAGGGATCCCTGACAACCGAGGTACCACCATCTACATTGCCAGTCACTGTAGCAAGGAGAAGAAAAGATGGAAAATTAGCAGAATGTTTCTGCTGCAAGGAACACAAGTCTTTACCTCTTCTCATATTAAATTGAACAGAGCAGTTAATGTGTAGCTCCGTGTGTGTGTGTGTTCACCCTTAATAGTTATATAAATAAATTACCATAATACTATGATAAGTGTTAGAATAGAGGTAACTGTGCAGAGATAAAGATGGTTAGAACATGTCTTTCTAGATGTCTACTTTGACAGTCTTTGTCTGTCTAAGTTTGTGGATTTTTGCCTGAAAGTTGTGGGTTCTTTCTTGGAAGGCATACGTGCATTCAAGCATGTATGTTAAAGCCTATGTGCACTTGTTCAAGCAGTGCACAAGTGGGAGCAGACCACTACCAAGGTGGGAGGCACAGCCTAACCTTCTCTTCTCATGTCACATCACAGAAGAAAAAGGGACAAAGATTGACACAGCCCAGCAGTACCTGGACTGGCCTTTGTGGGACCACCCAAAGGAATGTTCACATTAGGATAATGTGTTATTGGACTCTGAAGATTTAAGACTAGACTGTGCTATTCAGAAAAAGTCTTGAAATGGTTTAGGCAATAAAAGATCCTCTATTGGGCCTTTGTGAACTCAGGGTAGTAAATGAAATGCTAACAGTGAACTATTTACTAGACTTCACAGAGAAAGAAACTGAGACCCATAAAACATGATAAAAATCAGAAGATTACAGATTTAGGGGAAATTAGTTCACATAATTACTGGTGGAAGTTTATACATCTGTCATTTCTCTTATAGGAGATAGAAAAATATTAGCAATTAAGGTTTATCAGGTTGAAGATCTCATGAGGGCTAGCTTCCACAGAGTAGAAAATCTACACTTACAATTCTAGTCAAATGCATATGATCACATGAATATTTGGGGGGAATGTACAACATTAAAAACATACAATTCAAGTGGTAGCAAAAAAGGGAGATGGTAACTAATCTCTTCACAAGGCTCTAGAGAATGGCGATGTAGAAAAGGTGGGGCTCCCCAGAGGGTTCTTAATAGGCATCATGGCAGGGAAGGGAAAGCCACTCGGGGGTGAGTCTTTGGCAACTGCCAAAACTTGGAGAAGCTTCAATCCTTGGGTATGGAGTCCATAAGCATCTCAAAGTGGCTTAAATTCAGTATCTATATACCCTTCATAGGCATGTTAACAGGACTACCTGTTAATTTTAATTTAGGCAGGGCCTTTCTGCACAGTCAGGTTTTTATCTGGACTCCTTTCACCTCTGTCTTTGTAAAAGAGTGGCTAATTTTTAAAAAAGATTTATTTATTTATGCATACAAGAACTGGGGTGTAAGCCAGAGTTGTGGGGGGGTGAGAAGATTCACCAAAGAGTGAGGAACAGAACAGGCAGATCTACTCAAACACACTGCTGAAGGGAGCAGCGGGCAGGCCAGGTGGGAGAGGTCTGCTGAGCCATGTAGGTTGTTCCTTGGCTGGGGATCGAACTCGAGCTGCAGTGGGTGGCGATAGATAGCTTGACAGTGCTGTCTTTAACAGGGAGGCCCCACGAGTGGCTAATTTTTAATTGATAACTTAAAAGTCACTCTGCCTCAGTTTCCTCCGCCTTTCCATCAGCGAGGGGCATCACAATGTTAATGTGTATGACATCTCTTGATCAGGTAGGATCATTCCACTATCAACACATATGATAACGTTCCTCAGTGGGGATCTTGAGGACAAGGGTTCATTTCTTTAAATTCCATTGAATAGATTACTTTTTGTTATGTTAGTCCTCTTTCATGAATATTGCTGAAAGGTAATACAACCAACAGGCATTTTTCAAAGATGGATCAACAATTTCTTTATCATAAGTAGCAATCTATGGATCAGTTTAGAGAGTCATCACCAGATGGAATAAAGGTGATTTCATTAGTAGCAGGCTCAGATTCTCACTCTTGATAACACTAAGCAGCATACTAATTTCTGTAGTTAAGTAGCTAGCAGAGATGGATCTAAACTAATCTAAAATATAAATGGACACTCCAAAATACACAGCTTTACTTATTTGATGTAACTATAAATCAGGCAAACTGCAGTGTGCCTGAGCTACAGGCATTATGGCCCTGTGGTAAATATTCCAGGTATTTCTGAGTGAGGATACATTGTTACACAGAGCATGCAGACTGGAGCTAATGTAGCCGAAGCGGAGCTCATGCCATTTATGTGAAAGATATTCGGGGGCTGTGGGGGGAGACCAGTGACTTGGGGGGGAAAGGAGAGCCACAGTTTCCATTTTCTGCTGTGCTAGTAGTTATTATTTTTAAGTAGAGCCTCTTTGATGTGCTGTATATTAGCATTTCATGCTCCCTCAAATCAATATTCTTTTTCATGTGGGGATTGAGTCATTTTTGTACTTCCTCTTTCAACGTTCCATAAACCCCAATAAATAAGAATTTTGATTGCTGGCTCTTGGGGAGAGTAAACTTTTCTTTACCATTGATTAAATATTGTTCATTTGTCTTCATTGCTGCTTGGTTCTTGGAATTGGACTGTGGACTTCTTGAGCCCTTTAAGGTTAAGTCCTGTGGCTGCCTCTGTTTAATCAATAACATTTATATTTATTTGACTTCATTAAACAAAATGCTGCTTTGAAATAAGTCTCATATATTCTCATTTGATGACTACATGCTGCAGGTTTTCTTGGCAATTTTTTCCCCCACTACATTGTTAATTTTATCTGAAAAAAAAAAAAATCACTTTATGGTCCTGAAAACCTGGGTTAAATCAATTTTAATTTTACAATTTTTCCATTAGGAAATCTGGAACTCACTATCTATCCAAAGAGCATTATGGTTTTTCCCCCCTAAGCAGTACTGGAAACGTAATTTTGGGATTTTCCTGAAAACTGAATATTAAATGTAACATTTGATCCCAAATAGGTATTAAGAATATAAGGTTAATGCATTACTGAGTCCTAGGTCTCTCCAGCTTCTGAATACAAAATAAGAACTTTATGGAACAAATTCTACCTGCCTAGTGCCAGAAGTGTGCTTCTGCAAATGACTCTCACTGTTGAATTCCTCAGAGGATTTCTGGATTCTCGGTAGTACTCATAGGTCTCCAGCAGGAGGCGTTATGACATAGTGAAAGTCATACAAACACGTGTGTTGGAATCCCTGCTCTTCAAATGACTAACTTTGTGATTTGTTTCAGTTTTTTCTTTTTAAAACTGGGACAATGACAACATTTATAAAAGTAGGTTACTAAGAGGATACATTTATGTTTTAGCGTGGTCTTAGTACATGGGGAAGATGGCACAGTGCAAGGAAAAGTTCCTCATTTCACTCTATGTCACTGAACCAACCAATCCTGGAGCCACCAACTGTAGGACCTTGATAAATGAAATAATAAATTCTACTTTTAAGCCATCCTCAGTAGTTTTTGGGATACTTATTACCAAAAGCCTCCCATCTGATTGAAGTAGCAGTTACCATGTGCTAAGACAAACTGCTGTTAAATAGAGTGGCACATCACCTCCCTGGGAACTACTTTAAACCACCCTGGATTTAAAACTTGCTTTTTCTTCCTATTCACTTTAAAATCACAAATGCTTATGCTAGTTCACACAGACTATTTTACAAGTAAGTGTTATAATAGAAGGTACTTGTTTGGATTTTAATATCTGATCTGTCAAAAAAAAACCCTCCACAAACTTGATAGTCTAGGGTGTATGACCTTAAAATTGCCAGGTGATGAGCTGTCATAAGCAAATACTTTAAAAGATTAATTTTGAAAGTAATAGGTTAAATGAAAGTCATGAATACATGCTCCAATAGGATTTTTTTTTACAAGTTTTACCGTTAATGAAATGAATACTTGTGGGCTGGTGTAAAATGAATATTTGTGGGCTGCTGTAAAATTTAGTGTCAACATATCAGTTGAAAAGCTCTTAGTCCCCCCTGTTTGGTAGCTCCTACACTGATACTAGAATGATTTGGGAAAAAAGCTAAGTATGGCCCTTACACAAGGATGACATACATGCAACAAAGTCAGAAAGAAACCTATACTGTTACAAGAAACTAAACAGAACTACAACATAATGAAACTTGACTGCACCTTGGACACCTCTCCCTTTAAAAAAAAAAATGCAATTAACAGCATGAGGAGGGGAGTCTATGCTTTCAAAATGTAAACAATGTAAGCCAACATTACCTCAATTACAAAAAAAAAAGGCATACATGAGGAACAGGAAAAATCTGACTATGAACTGTATATTAGATACTACAGATTCTTTTTTAAATATTTATTTACACATACAAAAACTGGGGTACAGACAGAGGTGTGTGTGGGGGGGTGAGAGGATTCACCAGAGACAGAGTGGGGAGCATAACAGGAGGATCTAATGAAATACACAATACACTGCTGAGGGGAGCAGTGGGTGAGACAGGAGAGATCTGCTGCATCATATGGGTTAGCTCCCTGGCTGGGGATTGAACTCGTGCTGCAGATAGCTTCATACTGCTTAGAATTAACCCCTTGCGCCATCAGGAGGCCCTACTGTGGAATTATTAACTTTATTCAGTGTGGGCAGACAGACTCTGGCAGCTCAGGGTGCACAAAGGGACCCAACCCTGGATAGACACCTTTCTATTGCATCACACGCAACCCCACATTCAGATTGGGGATGAGACACACATCTGAGAACTTACATGCACATCTTTGGGATTCGGGGGAAACAAAATACCTGGAGAAAACCCATGTTGACGTGGGGAGAATGTGCAGACTCCACACAATGATTCCAGCTCAGTAACAACTATTTTCCTTATCAATCTTAGAATAAAACATGGAATGAAATGTTGAGGACCTGCTGTACAAGCCTTATAATACTATTAAATTCTTCAAATTGTATGTACATATAACTTCAATAGCTAAAAAATCCAATTTAAAGAATTGTTTCATTTTATATCCTCAGTGTTACCCATCCCTTAGTTTCCTCCATTTCATACAGTCTTTTTTTTTTTTTTAAACATTTTTTTTTTAAAAGATTTATTTATTTATTCATACAAGCACTGGGTACAGTCAGAAGCGCGGGAGGGCGAGAGAATTCACCAGAGCCAGAGCGGGGAGCAGAGCAGGCAGAAAGACCAAAGTACACTGCTGAGGGGAGCAGCGGGCGGCAGAAGAGGTCCGCGCGCCATGCGGGACCCTCCTCCGGTGGCTGGGGAGCAGCCGGGAATCGAACCAGCGCTGCAGAGACTGCGGGCAGCCTCGCAACCCAGCGCTCAACCGCTGCGCCACCGGGGAGGCCCATTTCATACAGTCTTAATCCCTAACTGGAGAAGAAATAAAAAGAGGATGATTATCACAGAAGATTGAAAGCCTATTAGATAACATAGCTTCTTATCAGGTACAAATCTACCACTGGCAAGAACTTTCACTCATTAAATATTTTTTTGCCTTATTTGGGCAATATCTCAGAGAAGAAAAATAAACTTCAAGTTGCAAGATGTTATGTTCTATTTAAATATAGAAAATATAAAAACAAGTTACAAAATATTACATACTCTAATATGGAAAAACAAAAAACTAGTCTTACAGATCATATTTAATAAGGGAAAACTACCCACATTTTATCAAACAGATTCAAATTCTCATCTTAGTGTTTGGAAAGGTAAACTGTGATTGTTTAGGGAACAAATGTTTATGTGAACATATAATCAGTTTGGAGTTGACTAACAACCAACCAATTACTTAAATGGTATGCTGTTGTGTTTAGCTTTTAAAGTGGCAAAAACTTACACCTATGTTAAGAGTAACAGATTTGTTACTCTCCTTCAAAGAACAGAAAAGCCAATAATTAATAAAGACAAGTGTTCAGATTTATTTGGAAATTCACAGTTTCTAATGGCACTACAGCTTTGTAGTTACATATTGAAAGTCATCTTTTCACAACACTGGATGCTGCACACTGATGGTGTAACTTCCCGCTCTACCTTTTCTCTCCTCTGGGCTTCTTTTCAACGGGTTCCTCCTGTACAATCAGGTCCTCTTGCTCTGAATGGCTAATTGTACAGACTGGAAAAAATTTTAAATCATCTAAAACATACTGTTAACCTAAAGCAGCAACTTAAACACAAAGGCTTTAAATAAGTCACATTACAAACAATACCCCAGAAAGGTATTAGACAAGTTTAAAAAGTCATTACTAAAAGTGCTCAATAAGTTATAACTTAAATCTTATAACACAAAATGATCAATTCTCTCTTTCAAAAAGAAACTTTCCTCTTCTACTCATTGCTGTACAAACACATAGTAAGAAATCATTTTATTCAAATAGTCACTGCCAATTATTTTTAAAGAAAAACTAGGACAAAAAAAAGACACATGGACATCACACACGGATACTTCTGCACTTTTGTAGCCAATGCAAAGCAAGTAATAAGAATCCCTTGAAACTTGCCCAATTAGACAAGGTTTGACAAACTCACTAGCTGGTTCTGTGCATAGGCACGTAGGCAGTGATTATGAGATTCGAACTCATTCAACAAAGCTTCAAATTTTCTATTTGTGGAAATAGAAAACAATGACCTTAAAGTTTGGAAGGATTAGTGCTTACTGTGAGTGTTTAAAATACAATATAGTTAAAGAAAAACTTTACAAGTGGTGGAATGTGATTAACAGGTAAATTTCAAAGAAATTTATTTGCAAATACCAATCTTTTGTAAGAAAATAGTTTGCCCCGTCCCCAAGTCAGTGACTAAAGAAAACTTAGTGTGACTAAAGTCAAATGAAAATAACATTAACATATCATCATGTACCTATAAGAATAGATTAAAAATTCCAGCAAGTTTGTTTCAAGTGAGTTTGCTAAATAGACTAGTTGGACAAGTCTTTAGGATCTTTTCACTGTTCGACCCACATTACTGAACTTCAGGCGCAGAGCACCTTAAAGCCTTGTAGTGTTTGCAGCTTCAAAAAACTAATAAAGTTATAAAAGAAATCAAATGACAAAAAACATCTTCCTCCTCTTCCAGTGGCATTATAAATAGACAAAAGGCACATAAATATGGGAAGGTGCAAGAAATAGGAACAAAGCTAAAGGAAGAGGTTTAGGCTTTCATTCCTATCCCACCCAAGGAACTGGGCTTCCAAATTACTTCTGTCCCAGTAATTAATCTGTGAAAAAAACTTCTTTACAAAATGTCTACCATTGTCCTTGTAGGAAGTGATCAGTCTTATAAAATTGCGGATCATTAACCAAGATTGACACAATCCCACCTACTTTTTAAAATGGCAGAAACCATAATTTCTGAATACTTCTCCCATTAATATTTTCTCCCTCCCCCAAATCCTTCAAATACCACAGATTGTTCTTTAAAGAACAAAAAAAGTCTCCAGTATGAAACATGTGACTAATTTTAGATATGTCCCGAGACCGCTGTAACCCCAAATGTCCCCACGGTGAGCTCTTTGTTTCCTTTGATTATGTCATGCAGGCTCGGCAACGATCCCGACTTAGTCTGTATTAGAGTTTTTAGCAATTTCCCTTGGTCTTGGACTTTAGATCGCCTTCGTTTTAAAGCCCTCTTCTCAGTTTTTGTCTTTTGGGTCTGTCCATTGCACAGACTTGTGCAGGCGGAAATGCCACAAAAATAAGACTCTTCTGACTGTGATGAAGTTTCTGAGCTTCCTTCAGATGGAGGACCTTTATAAGAAGAGTGATAAACTTCTCCCATATTAGAAAAATCTCTCTGATTTGTAAAGGGCTTCCTTCCTTTTATGTCTCCATTGGCTATTGGGTGCAATGGATCTGCTGGCTTTATGGTCTCAATTTTTTCGGTTTTATACTTGCAGCGTTTCTTCTGAAAGACAAGTAAAAGGACAGGTAGGAGTCAGACCTCCAATAGGCACGTAACTAAACATCTAGAGATGGAGGCAAGTGCAACCTCCAGTGAAAAGCAAGACAGTATTATAAACATTTGGATACTGCTATATTCTATATACATACCATCATTATCTTTCCATTTTGTAAACTACTCAGAAGTTCCTTATCTGACATCTGATTACAGATTTAAAGGTGGTAACTTCTAATTAAGCAGTGTTTTAACTAACATCTGAATACCCGTTACGTGCCAGCTATCATTCGAGTTGCTGTCATGTGTATCTTATTTACTAACTTTGAAAGATATTTCATCCCTGATTCCTAACAAGGTTCAGTCAGAGGCTTGGTTCCCTGTGCAACCTACAATGTAGAGAGTAGACATGTGATTGAAGCCTAAGCTTTTTGGTTGAAAAAACCAATTCTTTCACTTGCACACAATTACCTTTAATCAGAATGAGTACAACTTACTTTGAGATTCAAAATGGAAAAAGCACATACTTTTTAGCTAAAAAAGCTAAGGTATAGTTTAAGCTTAGATGCTGATCATATAAAGAAGTTACAAACTCTCTTGAGTTTCAGTTTTCTCATCTACAGGTTGTTGTGAGGAGTGTAGGACCAGCACATACACATTACTCAATAAATAATGGCCATCAACCGGGGATCATCAAACTTTTTCTGTAAAGGGCCAGACAGTAAATATTTTAGGCTTTGCAAGTACATATTGTTGCTCTTGAATATTCTTCTTTATTTTACTATGTTTTAAAAACAGCTCTATGAGTTGTGCTATATATACTCAATGAAAATACTACTTAAAAAAAGATGAAATCTTCTCTTTTGTGTCAACATGGAATGAACCTGAGGTGATTATAGTAAGTGAAGTAAGAAAGAGAAATCACCAGATAGTTGCATTCGTATGTAGAATATAATCAAATTTACAAAACACAACAAAAATAACTCGTAAGACTTTGCAAAATACGGTGGTTTCCCGAGGAGAAGGAAAGAAAAGGGAGCAGTAGTTTTCAGGGGTCAATTTAATAGGGTGAAAGACACTAAAATTTTGGTGGCGGATGAATGAGGCATATATACATACAGAGGTGTAAGCTGTATTCCTGAAATTTATATTAACATTGTAATCAATGGTAAATCAATGAAAGTTTATTTTTAAAAATTAGCTTTAGGCCCATACAAAAGAAGTCACAAGCCACATATGACCTATGGGTCACAGTTTACTGAACCCTGTAAACATTTATATTACTATTGAAAATAAATAATATGTTCAAGGACCATGTAAAAGATTATTAAACATTGCTACCTATTTCTTCACAACACAACAATATACAACACACGTTTAAAAGAAACAAATGTTTACCTTTTTTTCTGGAGAAAACTTGAGAGGTTCTACGATGTATAAATCATTTGGGTCTACTATAAGTTAAAAAAAAAAAAAAGAAGAAGAAGAAGAGGAAGACGTAAAATGTAAAGTAGATTATGTATGCCAGGATTAACCACTACAAAAATATTTTATGACCCCTTAGCAATTATTTTTTTAAACAGTGAGTTTATATCAATACCAGGTTAACAATGCATATATATTTTTAAAATTAGTAAGCCAAAAGCAACAAGGTAGGAGATGGCATCCTTATTTGGGCTTGATTGGTCACCTTCAAATAACTCCCTTCAAGTTTTTACCTAATAGCTGAATATCAGTCAATACAGTGGTAATCCTTCTTTTGGGTCTAGCCCTACCCTCATAACTGCTAAGTAAAATGATATCACCAAGTTAGCTAATATGAATTAGCTACCCATCATTTAAGTAATTCCCTAAAAAATCTAAACTCTACACTAAGTCCAAATGTTTGGTTAACATTGTGCAACAAGAAGTTGTGACCATGTGTGAGGGTTAGAGAAATGTGCACACAAAGAGATCTAAGAATTTTTTTCTAATTATTACTATGATTTACCCATGATCAAAACTATGAATTCCAAAGTCTAAAAATAGCTTCAGTGGCATCCCTCGTGGCACAGGCAGTTGAGGGCAGCGCTGTGAAGCTGTCCGCAGCCTCGGCAGTGCCAGTTCGATCCCCGCCGGCGGCGGAGCAACCCACGCAGTGTGACAGACCTTTCCTGTCTCGCCCACTGCTCCCCTCAGCAGTGTATTTCAGTCAGCCTGCCTGTTCTGTTCTGTTCCCGGCTCTGCCTCTGGTGAATCCTCTCACACTCCCGCACATCTGGCCTGTACCCCGGTTCTTGTGTAAATAAATAAATAAAATTTTTTTAAAACATAAAAAAAAAAATAGCTTCAACATGTAACAAATGAATAAACAATAGGAATAAACATTTCTGAACTGGTGAGTAAATTAGATATATTAGTTTTAGGTTTCTAAGATTTCATTATGTCAAGCACATTCAAGACATCTCTATGCCACCCCCAGAGTGGCATGGTAAATGTACATGTAAGAGGGGTTATTGATACTTTTAGTCCTGATCGATTAGAAATACACAATTTATGGTGTGACAGAAGTTCAAACAATTATAATTTTTTTTTTGTTGTTGTTGTTTTTGTTTTTTTAAAGATTTATTTATTTATACAAGCACTGGGTACAGTCAGAAGTGTGGGAGGGTGAGAGAATTCACCAGAGCCAGATTGGGGAACAGAGCAGGCAGAAGGACCGAAGTACACTGCTGAGGGGAGCAGCGGGCAGCAGGAGAGGTCTGCGCGCCATGTGGGACCCTCCTCCGGTGGCCGGGGAGCAGCCGGGGATCGAACCGGCACTGCAGAGGCTGCGGGCAGCTTCGCAACCCAGCGCTCAACCGCTGCGCCACCAGGGAGGCCCACAATTATAATTTTTTATACTGTCAAAGAAATTTGTTGAGGAAGACACTGAATATATGAAAATATTCAGTCATTTTTATCACATTACTAATCTTACTCAAATTGTTTAAAAAAAAAACATGACTGTAAACTTAATGAATGTTATTCAGATAACCTTCCCACTGAAAACAACTAAATATGATAGATTTTTAATAAATTATTGAAAGCACTAAAGAACTATTAAGATAGTGAGTAATCCCCAGGCCAAAATTCAAAGAAAAATAGAATTCAGAGTCAAGTGGAATACACAAGTCATTTCTGTCCTGAAAGCGTTTGCCAATGCAAAAATATGTGCACATAGGGCCTCCCTGGTGGCACAGGGGTTATTAAAGGCTCACCACTATCAAGCTATCACCACCCAACGTTGCGTGGTGTTTGATCCCTGGTCAGGGAGCTAAACCACATGGTGCAGTAGACCTCTCCTGTCTGTCTTGCCCACTGCTCCTCTGAGCAGTGTATTTTAGTAGATCCACCTGTTCAGTTTCCCACTCTTTTTCTGGTGAATCCTCTCACCCCCCGCACCTCTGGCCTATACCCCAGTTCTTGTATGTGTAAATAAATGAAAATAAATCTTAAAAAAAATATGTGAGCATAGCTCCGATGGCATCATAAGAAAATGTGTTGAAATCAAACTTCACATCTACCCAAAGTAGTTTAACAAGATATCCTTTCCATTCCCTCAGTAAACAGGGACTCCAAAGGCTTACATCCTCAGGGAAAGAATGAAGCTATAGGAAAGACTTAATAGTCCAAATCCCCAACACCTGGCAGTGGTCCAACAAACCTCAATTCACAAATGTAAAGTATTTTAAAATGAAAAGCAAACAAATTCTCTCTGGAATAAGGACCTACATTCTTACTCTCAAATTAGCCCTAGAAATAATTTCTCAAAGACATGGACTAGCAATGACCTTAGGCAAGCAAAAAAGCACCTTAGGTAAGAGCTTGCAGAAAAAATTAACAGATTCACAAAGATTCACTACATCAAAACTCCAAACAGACAATAAATACAGTTATACTGGGGTAGGTTCAAAATACCTGCAGGAAACATAAAACAAGAAAAAAATGCAGATGTTCGAAAAATACTAAAGACAAAAAAACTAAAAGAACTCTTAGCACTGGAAATGGTAGATTATCAATAGCTAAAGGACATGTGGTCTAGTAAGCAGATCAGAAGAAATCATACAAAATAAAGCACAGAAAGGCAAAAGGGTGGAAAAGAAATTTAGGAGACAATGGGGATATTATGGAGAAGGACTAACATTTAATAAAGTGAAGATTCTAAAAGAGAATGAAGCAGACAGTATTTTGGAGAAAAATGGTGAAGAATTTTCCAATATTGATCAAAAATACCAATTTGGAGATACAAAGTGTCCAATAAATTGAAGCAGGAAAAAAGAAATAATAGAGAAGTCTGAGGGCAAGTAAAAGTAAGACAAATGGAAATCCTTAGAAAGACTTAAGAATTAAGAAATTGGTAAATATGTGAGTAATTTAAATGAACTTTAGTATTAAAAAACCTTACTGCATTAAAACTGAGCAGAAAAAAAGTAAAAATACACAAAAACAATAACATATAAGTCAAGATAAGAAGAGACTGGTGATTGCCAGAGGGAGGGGATAGGAGGTGGGATAGGCAAAAAAATTTGTCAAAGGGGTCAAAAGCAAAATATTCCAATTATAAATAAATGGATCCTGGGGATATAATGTACAGAATGGTAACTACAGTTAATACTACTCCATTGTATATTTGAAAACTGCTCTAAGAGTAGATTTTAAAAGTTGTCATCGTAAGGCAAATAAATTTGTAACTCCATGTATGACTGTGGCAATCATTCTGCAATATTCTGAAATACTGAATCATTATGCTATATAAATGAAAACTAATATAATATTACATGTCGATTACATGTCAATAAAAATTTATGTAACATAACAAGTACACCAATTTAAAGTCAAGAGTGGGTTAAAAAAGTAAGACTCAACCATATGTTTATGAAAAATCCACTTTGAATGTTTAGATACATATAGATGAAAAATTAAGGGATGAAGACATATAATACTAAATAATCAAAAGCAAGCAGGAATAAGTATATTAATTTCAGACAGAACAGACTTCAGAATAAGGAAATTTATCAGAAATAAAGAGGGGCATTTCATAATAAAACAGTGACTATTCCAAGAAGACATAAAAATCCTCAATGTGTATGTGTATGTGCCTCACAACACAGAGACAAAATACATGAGGCAAAACTTAATGAACTGCAAGAAAATACAGATGGCTCTGTTACAGTTACAGGCTTTAATACACATCTATCAAAAATAAACAGATCTAGCAAGCTGAGAACCAGTAAGCACATAGCTGAATTTAAACACCAAAATCTATTGTATTTCTACACACTCGCAATACAGATATACACATACCATTTATGACAGCATCAAAAAATATTCTAGGAATAAAACTTTCAAAAGTTTTGCCTTTTTGAACCAAACAGATATTCTATGTTCTTCCCAAATTGATTTGTAGAGTCAATGTAATCTCAATCAAAAGCCTACTACTATTAATAAAGCATTGAATAAATTTATATAGAGATGTAAAGAGACAACACTGGCCAAGAAACCTGAAATAACTTGATATTCATTTAAAATTTTATGAGAATCACTACTTAATACCATATACAGAAAATCAATTTCAGGTAGATGAAAAACCTAAACATAAAAGTGAAATTAAACATGTAAAAGAAAACATAACAGAATATCATCCAAAAACTTGGAGTATTCTGTTTATTTTTTTTTCCTAAAGATTTGTTTATTTATACAAGAACCGGAGTACAAGCCAGATGTGCCGGAAGGTAAGAGGATTCAACAGAGACAGAGCAGGGAACAGAACAGGCAGACTGATGAAATACACTGCTGAGGGGAGCGGCAGGCGAGACAGGAGAGGTCTGCTTCGCCATGTGGGATTCTCGCCGGCCTCTTGCCGGCCTTCCGGGATCGAACCCGCACTGCAGAGGCTGCGGACAGCTTGACAGTGCAGTGCTCAACGGCCTGCGCCACCAGGGAGGCCCTGGAGTATTCTGTTTAAACAAGAGATAAATGACACTAACAAAGTGGAAAAATAAGTTAATAGATCTGATTACATTAAAATCAAGTGTTTTTCTTGTTTAAAAGACCACATGTTAAGTAAGATACCTGCAACATAACTAGCCAACCAACAACTAAGACCCAAATCTCAACAACAGCTATAACTCAGTACAAAAGAGGTCAACAACCCAATAAAAGAACAGGCAAAATAATTTTAAAGGCTAATGAAAGTCAAATGACTAAAAGGCATAAGATGATCAACTTAATTAGTAATCAAGATAATACAAATTATAATTGCAATGCACACACTTTAAATCATATCAATTTTGGGACCTCCCTGGACACGCAGGGATTAGTCTCAGTGCTATCAAGCTATTACCAGTCACTGTGGCATGAGTTTGATCCCCAGTGAGGGAGCTAACCCACATGGCACAGCACACCTCTTCTGCCTTGCTTGCTGCTGCCCTCAGCAGTATATTTCAGTAGCTCTACTTGTTCTCCCCATTCTGTCTCTGGTGAATCCTCTCACTCCCTGTACCTCTGGCCACCCCAGTACTTGTATGCATAAATAAATAAAAATCAACATGTTAATGTTGTTTGTTGATAAGAATGCAGTATAGTGGAATTTTTGGTAAAAATATAAACTGGTGTGACCATTTTAGAAAAGTCTGCTATTATCTTTCAATTTGCAGATAAGCACATTCTACAAACACAGCAATTTTACATTTAGGTACTATTCCTAGAGAAACTCACACAACTTAGGTTCCAGTAACAAAAGGTATGTTTATGGAAAAATCTCTAACAAAACACTAGCAAACCAAATTCAAGGATTATACATTGTGACCAAGTGAGACTTACTCTCAGAGCACAAGGATGGTTCACCATATGAAAATCAATCAATATATAATATACTACACATTAACAAAATGAAGGACAAAAACCACAAGATCACTTCAATTGATGCAGAAAAAGGCTATGACAAGATTCAACACACTTTCATGATTAAAAAAAAAAAACAAAAAACAAAAACACTCAGTAAACCAGGAACAGAAGGAAACTACCTCAACAAAATAAAGACTATTTATGAAAAGGCCACAGTAATATGATATTCAAAAGTGAAATACTGAAAGTTTTTAACTAAGATCAGGAACAAGGAAAGGATATGTCCTTATCATATAGTCAATCAAAATAGTATTGAAATCAATACTTCTAATCAAAATAGTATTGAAAAGTCCTAGCCAGACTAACTAGGCAAGAAAAAGAAAATAAAGGCATCCAAATTGGAAAGGAGGGAATCAAATTATCTTTATTCAGAAATGACATCATCTTATATGTAAAAAAATCTAAAAATTTCACATACAAAAAAATGGTAAAATAAATGAATTCGGCAGTTGTGCACACAAAATCAACATATAAAGATCATTTGTGTTTCTGTACAGTAATAATGAGTAATCCAGAAAAGAACTTAAGAAAACAATTTTATTCACAATAGCACAGAAAGTAATAAAAACTTTAGAAATAAGTTTAAGACAGTGAAGGACTGGTATACAGAAAAATACAAAACATTCATGAAAGAAATGAACACACCAACAAATGGAAAGATATTTCATATTCATCACTAGTAGATTTAATAGAGTTAAGATGTACACATGATCTAAAATGATCTACACAGGGCCTCCCTGGTGGCGCAGTGGTTGAGCACTGGGCTGCGAAGCTGCCCTCAGCCTCTGCAGTGCCGGTTCAATCCCCGGCCGCCAGCGAGGGTCCCACATGGCACGCAGATGTCCCCTGCAGCGCCCCTGCTCCCCTCAGCAGTGTATTTCATCAGTCTGCCTGTTCTGTTCCCTGCTCTAGTTCTGGTGAATTCTCTCACCATCCTGTGCTTCTGACTATACCCAATGCTTGTATAAATAAATAAATAAATCTTAAAATAAAATAAAATAGAATGATCTACACAGTTAGTGTAATTCCTATCAAAATCCCAACAGTGCTTTTTGCCTGAATAGAAAAATACATCCTAAAATTCATATGGGACTTCAAATAACCAAAACACTTTGAAAAAGTGTAAGATTCAGACGTCCTGATTTAAAACACATTATAAAGCCACAGTAATAGAAACAGAGATGGGATGGGCAAACAATACAGAGAAATGGAATAGAAAAAAGGTCCTAGAACAAAACCTTATCCATATGGTCAATATAGTGCCAATGCCAACCAATGGGGAAATGGATATCTTCTACAAATCTTACTGCAAAATCTAGATATTTAGAGGCAAAAGAAATGAAGTTGGAGCCTTATCTTTCCCCATGTGCAAAAATTAACCCAAAATGTATTAAAGACTACAACTATAAAATTCCTAAAGAAAACATAGTAGAAAAAACTTCATGACAATAATTGGCAATGAAGGGTAACATAACAAGTAGGATAACATCACATGTCAAAAATCCTATCAAAGAACACATACAACAGAGTGAAAACATGACCTACAGAATAGGAGAATATATGTTGTAAATGATACAACTGATAAGGGGTTAATATTCAGAATATGTAAAGAACACCTACAGTAAAAAAAAAAAAAAAAAAAAAAAAATCAAATAACCAGATTGAAAAATGGACAAAGTATTTGATATTCTCCAAAGATGACTTATAAATGGCTAACAAGCAACATAAAAAGATACTTAACATCAGGAATTATCAGAGAAATATACATCAAAACCATGAGTTACATCATCACACTATCAAAAACCAGAAAATATTACAGGTCTATAAAAAAAACAGGAAACAAGTGTGGCAAAGATGTGAGAAAATCAGAACACTTACACATTATTGGTGGGATTGTAAAATTGATGTAACCAGCATGAAAAACGGTACAGATGTTCCTCAAATATTGGAACTACCATATGTTTCGGCAATCTCACTTCTGGGTATATATCCAGAAGAAATAAAACAATGAAATATTTTCACAGTCATGTTCATAAGCAACACTATTTACAAAAGCCAAGAGGTAGAAGTGACCCAAATGCCACCAACAGATGTTAAAAAATATGGCATGAACGTAAAATGAAATATTATTGAGTCATAAAAGGAAGAAGATCCTGTCACATGTACCACATGGATGAACCTTAAGGACACTGTGCTAAGTAAAATAACTTAGGCACAGAAAGACAAATACTGTATGATTCTACTTATATGAGATATCTAAAGTAGTCAAATTCATAGGAACAGAAAATGCAATGGTGGTTACTAAAAGCTGGAGAAAAGGGTTTAATGGAATGATTTCAGATTTACAAAATGAAAAAGTTCTGGAGATCTGTTTTACAACAATGTGAATACACTCACTACTAAACTATACACACACACACACACAGAGTTAAAAGTGATTAAGATGGTAAAGCTTATATTGTGCATTTTTCACCACAATTTTAAAAAATAACACACGGTCTTGTCTCATAATGTTTAGACTGAAAATAAGGCAAATAGAGGATGGCTAACCTCAAAGCAGACTATAAGTGCTATAAGAAGAAATTTAATTCAAATAGAAGAAACAATAGCAGAATCAGAATTAAAGTCAGTCTCCTGCCTATTGTAGTCAACATTTTTAATTGTAAATATAAACAAGGATGAAATAATTGTTTAAAATAGAAGTAATTCTATTATCAGGTATAAAAGACTATTTCATTTTCTTTGAAATGTTACATAAAGAAAAGAGAAATAGTAAAATAGTCATGCTTTCAACTAATTTAAAATAAGATTAGAACTATGGAGAAGGAAAAACCTATTTCCTAATTACATGTATATAGTTCAAAAAAGGAATGTTACATATCCACTGGAATGGCCAAAAGAGCAAGAATACTAAATGTTAATAAGGATGTGTGGAACAAATGAAACTCATACATAGCTGATAGGAGGGCTGACAGGTGGAAAACAAAATCAGGGGTGTGTGTGTGTGTATATATACACACACATAAGGTATATATACATAAGGGGTGTGTGTGTGTGTGTGTGTGTGTGTGTGTGTGTGTATGGTACCATATATATATGGTACATGCCTAAGTATAAAAATATATCTTATGATTCAGCAATCCCATTTCTAGGTATATATCTAAAAGAAATCATCTATATGTTTACCAAATACATGTGATAGCCTCAAACTGAAAATAATCCAAATATAAATAAATGTGTGTAATGGAATACTACACAGGAATGAGAATAAACAAATTACACTCAAAGAAATGGTAAATCTCTCAACGAATAGTTAAAAGTCATAATAGCAGCTATCCAGTGAGAGAATGGGCAGTAACTGAAAGAACACAAAGTTTCTGGTCTGGATAATTTACTGGTTCTTAATCTGGGTCACATAGGTGTGTTTTGTTTGTGAAAACTTATCAATTTTTACATATAATAATTATACTTTCTTGCATATAATAAAAAATTTCAGTTATAAAAAGACATCAGACAAAATAAAATATGAGAAAGAAAACATCAGGAAGGAAGAATAGATTTACCAGTTCTAAGTAAACATACATGTAATGGGTTAAGTCTGTAAAACTTAGTGATAACAGTAAAATCAGCTGAAGTTCAGGAATGATTACTTGATGATTTGATCTATTAAAACATGTTGCTTAGTTACTAATCCTAAAGCAAGAGGGAGGGAGAGAGAGAGAGAGAGGCCAGTGATCATTAAGAAAGCACTCCTAATTGAAATATACAATTTGGCTATTAACCTGGCTATTTTAACCTTGCTATGACAATAAATCTCTTAGTAAGTACTAACTGTAAAAGTACTGATAAAGCAAAATAGCAACTCAGTACCATCCACTCATTTAAATTTAAGTATTCATTAAATGTTAGACAGTGGAAAGCTATTATAGACTCTGGGCTATAAAAAAAGACAGGCCAGATTTTTTAATTAGAAAGTGCCTCATAGTCCTAAACTATAGACAAAAGGGGTCCTACCTGTACAGGAAGAGGAGGCAGATAAGCACAGGATGCTATGGGAGGACATTCAGGTTTTCCATATCTGTTGAACTTTCTCAAACATCCCTTTCTAAAAAGAAATACTTCTAAACAGGAGCATGTGCAAACAAAGCTACCAATGGCTAGTTAAATAAACTAAGCACCCCTCCCACCCTATGGGCTCTTAGGAACAAAGATAAAGTGTGAAAGTGGTAAGGTGGCTTTAACACAGCACAAACGCAAAGATTTGCATCCATTATTCTGTTACAGATGGTCTCAAACACAATACTGACATACTTATTCCAGAAGTAAGCTACAGTCATGTTTACACACACACACACACAAATCTACCTTCTTTGCCAGTTAACTGTAGAGACTTTGATCTGATGAGTGGGAATGAAGTTCTCCTTTTCAAATTCATATCATCATAGGAAGAGAAACACCTAACACATTAAGAAAAAAAAAAAATCAATGTTAAGCATAATGAGTAAACAATATATAACTTACTCTACAAGTTGGGACTATTGGAAGTTATTGAGAATTTGTACATGCCACATGGGACCAAGCTCTAAAGGAACATTCCAATTACTGCCAATACATGTGTGGGGGGTGGGGGGGAAGAATTCTAAAGATTCTTCTCTAAAAGGTGCAATACTGAAATACCTATCTTTTCCCCTTTAGAATTTCACATTTAAGCATCTTTTAAACCCAAACATTTCAAATACATTAGTCAACAGAATCATCCAAGCATGTAGAACTTGGATGCCTCACTAACTCAAATAAATCTTTCAAAATTTTGGTCTCAAGATAATCATATGGTAAAATGAATTAACTCACTATTTGTTCAAAGTTCTCAAAAATACAAAATGCATTGTAACAAAAAGAAAATTGTGAAATAGAGTGCCAACATTACCTTTTAGGGCTTGGATACTGACTACTTTTAGGAAGTTGTGAAATAAAATCTCCATCAAATTGAGGGGTATTTCGACAACGCTGCATACAAAGCATCAGTCCCAAGACAACACAGAGAACCAAACATATGACAAGGTAGCTTTGTCGATCTGAGACCTGAGATGGGAAAGGATTTGAATCAATAAAAACAATAATAAAAAATATAGTGAAATCCAAATTCAAAGGAATCAAAAATTCGATCATTTTAAACATTTTTCAATGTGCTTCAAAAATACAGGCTATATACTCTTTGATATTACACAACTATGCAATGTTTTACTTTTTAGTTTTCCCTTAATCCTTACCTAGAAAATTTTAAACAAATGGAAAAGTTTTAGAAGTGGTACAATACAGGCCTCCTTGTTGGCGTAGGGGTGCTATCATCACTATGGTCTGAGTTCCATCCTCAGCCAGGGAGCTAACCCACATTTGGCAAAGCAGACCTCTCCTGGCTCTCCTGCTGCCCCTCAGCTGTGTATTTCAGTAGATCCACCTGTTCTGCTCCCCACTTTGTCTCTGGTAAATCCACTCACCCCCTACACCTCTGGTCTACACCCCAGTTCTTGTATGCATAAATAAATAAAAATAAGTCTTTTTTTAAAAAGTGGTACAATATACATATTCATGCCTTTCATATATGTCCACCAATTGTCAACCTATTACGACACTTGCTCTGTCCTTCTATTTATATTATTTCTTCCTTAGGGAGAGAAAATGATGCTTGTACCTAGTCTTTCCCATCCTGTAAAACCGAGCCATCAGTTTTAAGCCAAAAACCTAGGGCTCACTCATAGCCTCTCATTACCATACAATCTTTCAGCAAGGTTTGTCTCCTTACCTTTTAAACATATTCTCAATTTAACAACCTCACACTGTTCTCCACTTCTAAAATCCTAGTCCAAATCACTTTCACCTCATCAGATTACCACAATTACCTGCCAATGGGCTTCTTCCTCACACCTGCAATTCTCCACAGAGCAAGAAATAAGGAATTTCTTAAATTATTAAATGAGCTGATCCATGTCACTATACTCTGCAATGACTTTGCAATGATTAGAACTCACTTCTTACCCTCATGCCTCTCATTCACTGCTCCAGCAACATTAGCTTCCTTTCTGCCCTCAAACATTTTACCTTGTTTGTAATCATGGGTCCTTTGCCCTAGTTCTGCGAGTAACAGGTTTGGTCTGACCTCAAGCTGTATATGACTGTTTACTCTTACTGAGTATTCAGTCTTAACACCACCTCCTCATAAAAGACTTCCACGATTTCCATGATCACCCTAGCCAAAGCAGCAATCTTTATCACACTAATCTATTCACACACATTTTGTTATCTTCTTGTTCTTCAGAGCACCTATTGTTAGGAGAAATGATCACCTATATTTACTATATGTATTTCCTTTCTCCCACAAAACATAAAGCCTGTGAGGCCAGGGGCTATGCACTACTATATGCCAACCTGAAGCTCATGCGTCATATACTGACAGTTCAATCAAAATGTGTTAAATCAATGAAATCTTTGCTTTCCTTAGCAACCTAACATGTATTTTTGAAGTGAAAATGGAGAATTTATTGCAAAAAGCCTAAAACTGCTTTATAACTGGTAAGATATAATGGTTGTGTTTTCCAAAAGATTTTGATACTTCATTTCCAAAATTTAAAGATGCCACATTCAGGTATAATAAAAAGTTCTCTATAAAATTCTGTTCAGTTAAAATTCATTTCTACCAAGTTTTTAAAAAGCCTGCCTTTATGATAATCTCTATATGTGCACCTGCAAAAACAATTACCTCACGTTTTAATTCTGCTACTGTTGTTGATAAGTTTGAAACAAGTTGTGTCATGTTGGTCAGTTGTGCCTGAAGTAACTGGATGGCTTCAGTTTGACGTTGATCCTATGATAGAGGAAAAAAAATAAGTACTTTATTTTCCATCTGTACATTAACTACATTATAAATTCAAGTAAATAATCTGCTAAGTGGAATGCTGCCCGATTCATGAATCATTTAATAAAACTAATTGGTTTTAAAATTAACTTGGTTGGATTCTGTTACTTAATATTATGATGTCACATAGTCAATAACCTACAATTGATCATGCAGACCATCAATGCTATGCTGGGGGAAGAGGTTTCATGTATAAAACTGTAACAAAAATGTTTCACTTACTACCATTACTGTGATCTTCTGGGGTAATTTCTATCCTACTTTATTATTTTAAAATGTTGAACATAAATGACTCATTAAATTGTTTAACATTTGGAAAACACTGATGAATTCTAGACATTTATAAACATTTACAGGATAAGGTATTAAATTTAATAAGTTGGCTAACCTTTCTAATCAAGATTTACTTCCAATACTATAATAGCAAAGATGTTAACATATAAATCACAGGGAAAAATACAGAGTAAGGGAAATTAATACAATTAATGAATAAATATTGTGCTCATGTATTATAACAGTTATGTTAAAGTGTAAGTTCTTCAATTGATCTATAAATTCAACACAGAGTGATTTTTTTTTTTTCCTTCTGGTGGGAGGGTTGGTGATTTTAATAGAAACTGACAAGCTTGCTCTCAAATCCAGATTGGTCAAAAAATTTTGGAAAAGAAGAGTAAAGCCAAAGGAGGATTCACATTACCTTAAAAGTTACTTCATAGCAATGGTAAGATGTACAAATAAATAAACAGAAAAGAAGCCCAGAAATAGACCAATAGATATAGCCAATGGATTTTTATGAACATGGCAAAGGAAACTCAGTGCAGATAGATGTCTTTTGAACAAATGATGCTGAAAAGCTAAGGAATATCCACATTTCCTAATCTCCTTCCTCTATACTTCCTTAATCCTTTCCAACGCATAAAAAATAACTCAAAATGGATCATAAACCTAACATAATACTAAAACTATAAAATTTCTAGAAGAAATTACATGAAAAAGAGTCTGTGTGACTTTCTTTAGGCAGGGATTTTGCAGAACAAAGCAAATGGTAAACTGGGTCTCAACAAATTAAAAATGTAGCTTTTTCAAAATACTTTTAAGAGAATGCAAAAACAAGTAACACTGGGCCTCTCTGGTGGCACAGGCAGTTGAGCGCTGAGCTGTGAAGCTTTCCGCAGCCTCGGCAGTGCCTGTTCGATCCCCACCGGCCACAGAGCAACCCACATGGTGCAGCAGACCTCTCCTGTCTCACCCGCTGCTCCCCTCAGCAGTGTATCTCAGTCAGTCTGCCTGTTCTGTTTCCTGCTCTGTCTCTGGTGAATCCTCTCACTCTCCCACACATCTGGCCTGTACCCCGGTTCTTGTATAAATAAATAAATCTTTTAAAAAAAAAAAGTAACACTGGGGGAAAATAACATTTGCAAATCAAATCTCAAGTTCAAAAAAAGGACCTGCACTCAAAATGTGTAATAACTTTCAAACCTTAAAAAAAAGTGGGAGAGGGAGTAGAGGGGAGGAATTTTTTATGGAATCACAACTATAATGTTGAGAATTAAAGGCTAAGATTAAGAGGCAATGGAACTCACTGAAATTATAAGTCTTTTCACTTCACCTCATCTCACAAGTCCCTACACCAAAATACCTTTTAGAAAAGTTTGACATAAAATAATTGTGATAACACATTATAAAAACTTAATAAACATCACATTTAACAGTGCAATACTGAGGTCATTCCCTTAAAATCAGCAGAGAGAATGGCAACCATCACCAGTCCTATCACATCATATATAGCTCAAGGCGAAAGAGAAAAAAAAATAAAAACATATAAGGATTGAAAAAGAAGAAAAACTGTTGTTTCTTATTTGCAATAAAATTGTCTAATTGAAAACCACAAAAGAATTGAGTTTAGCAAAAGTGCATAAAAGTACAGTGTACCTCAACACATGTCTCAAAATGTAGGATTAAAATGCTCTAGAAAGTTTTCTCTAAAGGATATAATGATGCTAAAAACTATGCGACTTTCCAAACATTGGTGATGCATAACGGACTTAATCATTAGTTATCAGGAGAAAAATAAACTAGTAATACTTAATCTTCCTACCGGAGAGATCCTACAAAATTCAATGGAAATTTACGTAAGAAGAAAGTAAGACATGCAGATGACCAACCTGCTCCTCTGCTATTCTTGAAGTATTCTGAAGTTTTACTATTGTTTTATTAAAAGCCTTCTGCATTTCTTCCATTTGTTTTCGGTACCTGTGGAGTTAAGAATTGATCTAAATTTAATTTCTTATTTACTCATTTATTTACTGGAAACACCTCTGATTTTGATGAGATAAATTCATTTTTTCTATAAATGATGCTTGTGAACCTGTGTGATACAGGTAAAAAGAAAGGTTAAAAAGGAGATCCCTTGCTGTTAAGTCTTAGCCCTTCCGCCATGGTGGCCTAGGTTCGATCCCTCGCCAGGGAGCTAACACACATGGTGAAGCAGACAGCTCCTGCCTCACCCGCTGCTCCCCTCAGCAGTGTATTTCAGTGAATCCGCTTGCTGTGCTTCCCACTCTGTGTCTGATGAATCCTCTTACCTATACCCCAGTTCTTTTACACAAAATAAAAAAAAAAAAAAAAATCTTAAAAAAAAAGATCCCTTGAAGTATCGGCTACCTCAATGTCAATTCTATGCATCTCACTGCTATAGAAGAGTTATTACCAATTGCTGTAGTTCTCCTGGGGGCTGCCTGGGGTATGGGAGGTGATTGGGAAAAGCAGGTATGAGCTAGGTGAACATGCACATGAACACACAATCTGTCGATAAATGTATGGGCTAGGGCGAAACCCCATTTAAGATATAATGACTACCTTAGTGACATCTCATCAGTATTTCTACTTAAGAGGAAGAAGAAAAGGTAGTATTTCAGAAATTTTAAACACTTAATGCCAAAATGCTGGAGAAGCCCTGAGGACCCTGGGAACTTAAAAGGAACCAAAAAAAAAAAGAGTACACATGCTTGTCAAATGAAAAATGGTATCTTAATAACTGCATAAACATACTGGAATTGCCTCTGGCACTTATGAGCAGAAGAACATAAATTATTACAACTAGAACTAGGACTCTAGGACTTATTTAAAATAGCACAAATGTTGCCTAATTATCCAATTCGGTCCATTCTAATTTTCACTTACTTAAACTCTAGAATGATCCCTTGTCAAGTTTCACTAGGAGCTTTAAGGTTCATGTGCTATGATTTTTTTCCATGAGCACACTGGTAATCAAATAGTAAAAGTGGCTAAATTTAAGCGACAGTAGAAAGCAGAAATGGAGTACAGATAATTCAAACTTGTTACCCTAATATCAAAAGCATTTCATTACTTAGTACTTCTAAAAAAGAAATTATTCTTTAAGTCACCAATTAATATCCAATTACATTCTTTCTCTTCCAGATCTTTTATGCTTACTGCTATTATATCACAGGATAATGAAATCCTTCCTCTTCTAGTCACAGAGTATGTTCTGCTACTTAACTCATAATATGCAAAATAGATTGTGCTCATTCATAAGAAAGCTTACCTTTGGCTTAGCTCCTCCAGATAGCGACCACTAAGAGACATGTTAACTTCTAAGGCTTTAATACGATTATTAAGTCTCATAAATACTGACTCCTTTTGGTTTGATCCATGTACAAGATTCCCATTAGCATATCCCAGATCTGTAGAATTCTGCAGTTCAGCATAAAAATCTGTAGCTGTCCTCTGTAACCCTCTCAAAAGGGCATCTTCTGGAGATTGTTCCTCCTCTTTTACTTCAGGTAATGTAGAAGAATCCACAACAGGAGTCAAAATTTGCTTTGGTGTATCAGCTATGTTTATTTTGGCTTCACCATCTTCACTTTCTGGTACAGTAGGTGTGTTTACAGGTGGCACTATTGTTTCAGATAGCTTTGTGATAATTTGCATGGAGTTTACGTCTTCTTTTACAATAGTATCCATTACTTCATTAACTTTACTTGTTTCATAGATCACAGCTGGTTTTTCTATAGAACTAAAACTCACAGACTTCTTTTCTGTTTCATTATCAACCTCAACAAAACCCTCTTGGGGAACCACCTGTGATGGTATAGGATCTGTCTCATATTTAATAGACTCAGATACTTCTATTTTAGATAATGAATTGATTTCTGGAGTAACATCTAAATGAAGAGACTGAGAAAGAGTTTGAGGATGGCTTGGTTCAAGTTCAATTGCATCTATAGTGTGATTAGTCAAATCACCTTGGCCCATACTACTTAAGTCACCTCCAACAATAGTTTCAGCTTCATTTTCCTTACTCTTACTATTCAATTCTTCACTTTGAGGTTGCAATACTGAAACATCTACTGACCCTGCAGGAAGTAGTAATGGTGGTTGAAATGACACAAGATCATTTCTTTCTTTATTCACAGCAGTTCTGCTGCGTTGCCGATAAAAAGCAACACTAACTGAACACCATTCATATATGTATTCCGAAAAAGTAGAAATACAACAAATTGTAGCGAGTTCACTGCAAAATATTTGTGTCTCTAACTCGAACCAGGGTGATGACTCATCCTCTTGTTCACCGCTACCCAGAAGTGTCACTGTGGATGGACTTGCATCCTCCTCTTCCTCTTGAACTAGTTGTACAATGGGACTCTCTTTCGGAATATCTGGTGATGACACCTCTATGTCTTCTCTGTGTTCTTCAGTGGTTACAAACCTAAAATTATATATCTTAATTATAAATCACTTTAACTAGAAATCTGAAGTTAAAATTATTATAGATATTTCACACAGAAGACAAAAGACCAAAAATGAAGAAATACAAATTATTTTTTGATGAATATTTCCCCTTCAAATCATTTTCATCATAAAGACAAAAACTGTTCAGAAATGGTAACAGAGGACCATTTATCAGTTAACATTTGAGAGACTGAAACCACAATATTTAACAAATCAAACTTGTGTTTTTATAATGTTTAAGATACTTACTGAAATATCACATACCTTTCTTCCTATAAATCTACCTAAAATCTTTATAAGCTTCATCACTCTTTGTATCAGAAACTAAGCCACCTAAGGACTATTAAGTCTCACAGCCAGAATCAGAATTCTTAATATTTATGAATGTACTTTTTGCTTGACTATCCTATCTGAAAAGGCAGCTAGGATTCTGAAAGGTAATTTTTCCAAGGATTATTTAAATAATTCCAATATGGCATTAAACACACACATGATTATCTACTTCAGAGAGAAGAGTATTTTTCCCTCCCACACTCACCCCCTATACTGTTTAAGTATTTCAGGCACCCTTTATAGCTTTTTCTAGGCATAGCACAGATACTTAATCAATGCTTTCAAATTACAGGCCTTTTATATTTGTCCTCAAATCTATACTTACAGTGTGAGGTCAATTATTTGCAATAAGGATTCAGTGTTGGGAAATGTAAAGTAATACATAATATCAATATGACAAACATTTGGTTTAGAGTGAAGTATATTCCTAGTACCAAGAAACAAAGTACCTTGTACCAAGCTGTTTTGAAAACTGAAACATCCTTCCTATGATTCAGAGCTTTGGATAGATAATCATTTCACATACAAATCACAAGTAGCTTTTCATATGCTAGTATAGATAGCTCTCTATTTTAACAAAACTCTAATATACAATATAACTTACTCAGGTGCTGTAACAAGACTTGAAACAGGAACTGACTCAGGCATTTTAGGTGTAGTTGTGGCAGTGGTATTCTCAGATATACTTCTATTTCCTATTTCAAAAAAGATGCCCATTTTGAGTTTAATTTTAAAAAGCTATACCATAAAACATTTCATTTTAACAAAAAACTTAGTTTCAATGTCAATTCAATGTCAATTAGGTTTACTATTGAAGACTTTTTTTATCAGTTCTTTTAGTAAGTATTGATTGTAAAAGGTCACAACTACAACTAATGCATATTCTTTTCCAACTTCTCAGATAATTAAACTCACATAACTATGAATTTTATGTAATATTACATGATTAATATGTTTTCTAGACCTGAAGTTATAAAGAGAATAAGAAGAAATAAACAGGTCATTTCAAGTTTGCTCTTAGAACTAAGTAATTTTTTAAAATAAAGGCAAGATTGTTTCTCCTTGTTAATAATATTCTTGTTTGGCACTCATTAAGGGAAAATAAACCCTCTTTCTAAATGGAATATCTCAAAAAATAAAAGGAAAACATAGTTGAAGTATTACTGGTTATCAAAACCTCAGTAAAGAAATAAGGAGTAAAATCACTACTTTGACAATAGGGAAGAGTCAAAATACAAATTTTGAATTTACATAAACAGGATCCTATTATAAAAGAGAATTTGTGTAATTTAAATAATAAATAATAAGATAGCTAATTTCCTTTGGAACATTTCAGTATTTCTAAATAAAAAAAAACTGCGTGATAATGTAAGCTTTATTAATTTTCTTAGTAAGAAAGAACCCTGAATTATCAGATATTTCAAAGACCCATAAAATGATTAGGTACCTTCTGTTAGGTCTTCAGTTTTTGCTCCCAGAATATTAGCGGCAATATTCACCATATTTAGAATGGCATCTAAAACAAAATTCAATCAGAGAAAAATACCAATACACCTAAATAGTCTCATATAAAAATATCAGAAAATCAAGAAACCATTTGTAATGGTCCTTTTTTTGCATTTTTGGACTAAAGTTAAATCACCTGCTACTTAAATACAGGACACAAATTTCAGCCAAAAGATATAAAACATAAATCTCAATTTTTATGTTCATAAGGACTGAAAATTAAAATGTACTTTTATAATAAAGCTTCCCAAAATGTATAAACAAAATGCTATATTTAGTATATCATAAATATTCAAATATAATTCAACATAGTATTGTGACAAGGAAGAAATATGTCCAAAATTCATATTTCACAGAGAAGTTTGTTTTTCTTTAATAAGGTTCGAAAGGTTAAAGAAACAAAAATTTTTTCCTAAACAGGTAATAATCATAGGTAACCAAAAAAAGGGGAAATTATCCAAAGGACAGCAGATTTTGTTTTATGAACACATAATATCTATTGGTATTATGATTAAATCCCAAATTGATATTGCCTATAATTAAATTTATTAGATTAAATTTAACAATGGACAATAAAATACACAAATTTTTTCACGAGTTGGGTGGATACAGTTATGAGGTAATTAAACCTCAAAGTTACGAAACTCTAAGTGTAGGAGGTAAAAAGCAAACTGCATATCTGCTAATTTTGCCTCTTTCCAAAGAAGGTATTTGGATGATGACTGAAGTGGCACAAACCTTAATCTATATAAAAGAGGAGGACCATAAAAGAGCAGAAATCAAACCAGCTCATGCTGAGAACAGGATGATTCCCACCAGGAATATGATATAACTTCAAGGGAAATTACCTTCTACCCCCCATGTAATCTCTGAAGTTTCACTGAAAGTTACTTCATCAGTATTAGGTATTTCTCCTATTAAAATACTAAGGCTTGCGGTCTGCCTGGTGGCGCAAAGGGTTAAAATGCAGCTATTGCCAGCCACCACAGCAAGAGTTTGATCCCCGGCCAGGGAGGTAACTCACATGGCACAGCAAACCTCTCCTGTCTCATCCACTGCTCCCCTCAGCAGTGTATTTCTGTAGATCTGCCTGTTCTGTTCCCCACTCTGCTCTGGTGAATCCTCTCACCCACTGCCTCTCTGGCCTGTACCCTAGCTCTTGTATGCATAAATAAATAAATCTTAAAAAAAAATACTAAGGCTTGTCAGAGGCTATGTATGAAGCATCATCATCTATTTGTATCCTTTTTTTTTTTTTTTTTTTTTTTTGGTGGGACCCTAGCCGGTGGTGGGGGATAGAACTGGCGCTGCTGAGGCTGCGGGCAGCCTCGCAACCCAGCGCTCAACCGCTGCGCCACCAGGGGAGGCCCATCTATTTGTATCTTAGTCTCCTCTCCAAGAAGAGAGCCATAGGATTTTTTTCAACACACACCAAAAAAACCACTGATGTGAAAAGTAGGAAAGGATCCAAAAGAGGACAAGCTAATACATGAAGAAAGTTGGAAAGGGGCTAAGCATTGTTATCTGGAGCTGATCCTGTAAATATATGCTTGTGGGGTAGGAGAGTTTAGGTTAAAGGTGATAACCAGTAGACATTATTTTGCTCTTTACAGAACTATGATCCTATGCTTTGAAAGGCCTTGTTTGCAATCATTAGTAAAATATACTCAAGTTTTATATCCGACATTTTAAAATGTTCAATTTTATAAGTCAACCTTGCCTTTTGACCTGGCAAATTGGTAAACATAAGTGGTCTCGGTTCTGAAACAGATACCTCAGCACTGATAAAAACAGGAAAGGAAACTTCATATTTTTTTTAACAAACCAAGACAAAGTAGCAAGAAAAACTGTTACTTCCTCAAAAACCCACTTTTAAATGCCAACCAATATTTCAATTAGTGGTATGTGATCTTCTACTCAGCCTGCTGGCTAAAGCTGATCAAACCTGACTACTTGACAAAACCCAGATTTGTAATCTTAGTCTTTACCCAAGTGCTTGTATTTCAAAGGGTGATCTAACCTCATATTTCAAAAATTTTGGCACTCACTATTTAAAGAATTCAAGTAAAGATCACACCAATTATCATGTGTAAATAAAGAGGCTTTAGAGCACTATTTTTTAACCTAAATATTAATACTAGTACCTACAAAGAAGGGAAAATTTATACTATCCATTTAAAAATCATTTCAGAGAACTACCTTCTAATAAAAAATTTGGGGAAAATTTTTACTTTCTCAGCCCATCTAACCGACAAAAAATAATTTTGCATTGTTCATGGAACACTGAAAAATGTAGTCTTTTCTTGTCTTTTAAGGGAAAGCAGGACTGTGTATATTCTAATCTGAACACTCATATTTTGTATCCGAATACATATCAGCCTGTCACAGTGACAATCTGATCACTACAAAGTCTTCAGGTAGGCTATACTAATAATTTGGTATACAGTATCTAACTAGATCTCTGTTCCTAGTTTCTCCTCAATTAGCAAACTCTTTAATCTTTGTATTAGGCAACTATTCCTCCTAGCTTATCTTCATGCTTTAGACAATCTCCAGTACACTAACAGTTCTTTTTTGATAGAGAAAACAAATTACCTAAACTACAACACAAGATAAACAAACAAAAATAAATACTTCAGCTATCTCTGAAGCATGCTCACATTCTCTCTTTTTCTTCTAGGACTTAAAATACATACACTTATTAAAAAAATACTTAAAAGTAGTTAAAAAAACAAATATTATATTTTATCTTAAACATATGCATTAAAACCTGGACTTGATTTGGAACTTCTAATAAAATACAGGTCTTTAGTAGGGGTACAGGCAGGTATGCAATAATATCAAAGTAGAGAATGATCTGGAAAATCCACATGACAAGTTCAAAGATAGCAGAGTGATATAAAGATTTCTTATTGAGCCAAAATATTATAATATTTTAGTTCAAGAACACAAACAAAAGAATCAGAGAGAGGAGCTACTAGAGCTGGCATATATGCAAAGAATGGTGGCTATTACACAATGAACTTTATAAACACAAATTTAAGGGCACAAACATTAATATTCAGATAGATATAGCAGCATCTTTTATACCTAAACAATGACATCCATTGCAGTGAATGAAGCACCTATTTTTAATACCATTATCAGCAAGATAACAATAGCTCTTACTTTAAAGGATTCAATATTATCTAAAGTCTACTGACTAGCAATAGAACAAAATAAAAATATATAATATGTAAAAAAATTAAATATTATATAAAAGGATTCCCTTTATCCAGGTATTTTTAATGTTATTCTTCCTATTTCTTAAAAAAGTACACTGAAGTCTACTGTCTTCTATGGAAGAGAAAAAATGCAAAAAGGGATATAAAGAGAGGGAAATGACTCTGAACTTCATATACCATAGCCATGCAAAATATTTACCTAAGTACATGTATTACTGTTTGAATATCTTAAAAAGCTATAGATGGTGCATATAGTAAGGCTAAATTCGGCAATTCAAGTCACTAAGAGCAACAAGGGAAATGCATAAGCAACTACTTTTCTACTTTACTAAGATTTACTTCCTTGAAATTCAATTTTCAATCTCAAAAAAAAAAACAAACAAAACCAAACTCCTTATGGTCAGTGTCATACTCTTTGCAAATACAAATAGCAAGCATTCAAATGTACATACATATATTACAACAATAAAAATAAAGTACAAGTTGGTAAAGTACCAGACTTTCCAGGAGTCTCCATAGCAAGCCTTCCACTAAGCTTAAATAACTATGTTAGAAGTCAAGAAACTAAACAACTAGCATCTTAGTGATTGTTTCTTTAGTTTACAAAGAGTATATTATTATCACTATTTTTACTGTTGCTTGGGGATCATTATTACACTAATTACCTCTTTTGGTAATGTAAGAGGAATATAGCCATATCCATAGATTAAAGAATTCTCCTTTCCTAGAATTTCACTGATGCATACCACTCCTGAAACTACCACTCAAATTCCTTACCCACCTGATATGAGGCACCTACATGTTCTTACTCATACGACCTAGGAGTGCTTTAACAATTCTTTCTTCAGACAAATTGTAGCCCTTTATTTACTCTAAGAAATTTGTGCAGGGGCCTCCCCTGGTGGTGTAGTGGTTGAGCGCTGGGCTGCGAGGCTGCCCGCAGCCTCTGCAGTGCCAGTTCATTCCCTGGCCACCGGCGAGGGTCCCACAAAAAAAAAAAAAAAAAAAAAAAAAAAAAGAAATTTGTGCAAAAATAAGTTCTTAATTAGAACAGAAGTACACAGGGCCTCCCTGGTGGCACAGCGGTTGAGTGCTGGGTTGCGAGGCTGCCCGCGGCCTCTACGGCGCCGGTTCTATCCCCGGCTGCTCCCTGGCCACCGGAGGAGGGTCCCACATGGCGTGCAGACTTCTCCTGCCACCCGCTGCTCCCCTCAGCAGTGTACTTCGGTCCTTCTGCCTGCTCTGCTCCCCGCTCTGGCTCTGGTGAATTCTCTCACCCTCCCGTGCTTCTGACTATACCCAGTGCATGTATAAACAAACAAACAAATAAATAAATAAAACATGCCTCTATATTAAAAAAAAAAGAAATTCTTAGAACAGAAGTACACAATTTATGGAGCACTTTCCCTCTCTTTTTTTTCATCTACCATTCCTATTTTATTTCCATAGGAATACTTTTCAAAACCTAGTATTTTTCATTTCTATTCAAAGTTCAACAATGGGAATACGAGCCTCCCCAAACCATATCACAACAAAATGACCACACACATCAGGGGGAAAAAGTTGAGAAACACTCTAACAGTGACTAGGAAAACCTAAAATACTTACTTGTAGCAGATCCAAGGAGGTTTTTTGAGGATTTATCCTCCCCAGTATTATAGTCCAGTGGATAGTCTGTTTCATGAGAAAATGAAGGTGATTATGCTGAGAACTAAATATAATAATAATACATTTAAAAGCTGAAGTTATGGCTTGCCAAAGTCAGCTGACATTCAAATCTCATAATACTCATTATAGTCCTACAACATGTTAAAAAAAAGAGATCAAAAATCATTTATCAAGCAAACAGATGTAAACCAAGGAAAGTAACTTCATCAAAATTTTAATCATATTATGAAACTTTCATTCAAGCTTTCAAGGTATTTTACCACCTCCCAGTAAATGTATTCATTTCACTTACTGGAAAACTACAGAAGGAAAAATTTAGATTTTTCAACTGGTTTAAGACATCTTAAAACAAGGACTTGAGGGCCTCCCTGGTGGCGTAAGCGGTTAAGTCACAGCACTTAAGAAGCTATTTGCAGTCACTGCAGCATGAGTTCCATCCCTGGCCAGGGAGATAACCCACATGGCACAGCAGACTTCTCTTGTTTCGCCTGCTGCTCCCCTCAGCAGTATATTTCAGTCAATATGCCTGTTCTATTCCCAACTCTGTCTCTGGGGAATCCTCTCACCAATCCCCCCGACCCCTCTGGCCTATACCCTAGTTTTGTATCCATAAATAAATCTTAAAAAAAAACAAAAAAAAACAAGGACTTAAAAATTTGAAATGGAGGGTGCATAAGACCTTTTCCTATCCCATCAGGCTCTAAAGAGTTTCTGAAAGGCTCAGGTTTCAATGTGCTTGGCTCTTAGCTTCTGGTAATCAAAGGATTTAGCACTCAATTCTATTATTTCAATTATGTTATAGGTATAATAGACCTTTTGGACCTGGCATAGGGATATAATCATAACTTACAGTTCTGATTTTATGAAATGGGGCTCCAGTCATAAACTGATTAACATGCTTGGAAAACAACTTGATTTGAAAAACAGAAAAATCATTTTAGAAAGTAGCTTTAAGGAAAACTTAATTAGCGTAAAAAACCATGAAAAAAACTAAAATAAAAACACAACCATCTTAATTAGTTTTTTAAAATGATTTGTATTGACTCATAAGTATCATATTTTAAAAAGCATAAAAAAAATATACACAATAGTCATCCATGTTAAAGTCACTTACCATAGTCCTCATCAAACAGTTCTTGACGTTCTGACTGATACTGGGAATCAGCAATCTCTTCATATTCTTCTACCATGCTAGTGCCAAATACCCTATTAAAAACAATGTCATTAGAGACTTTTAAAACAAAATAGAGTTATTAAACGCATCTTCACACAAAAAATGACAAAATACATTAGCTCTGGTCATGTTTTGAGATCCACTAGCTTTTAGACTCTTAACTGTTCCTTACAATGCAGTTCAGCTTCCATTAAATGTAAGCTTAATCTATTTAATACATTTAAAAATACAATGACCAAAGTTGGTATCAGTCTAAAATGTTTCTATACATTATCATCATAGCAAAATAGCAAACAAACTATACCAAATACATTATTCTTTCTTAACAGAAGAAACTGATATTTTTCTAAAAAATATTATTAGCTTCACATAACAGAAATTATTTCTTCATTTCATATATTGGGATTTTACTCTTTTTTTTTAAACACTGTAAATATATTTTGCTCTATATTACCTTATGAGGCTTAATGGACAAAAGTGCTCTGATCCAAAATGTGATATCAACTCCACCTAAAGAATAAAAGCACATGAAACAGGAAGCCAGCAATAATGCATGTAAGATTACCTAGCAATTTCCTGTTTCTTTCACTGCAACATTTCTAAAAATAAAGTCCTCATTTCCCCCCAAATCAATACTTGTAATGTTTTGCGTTTTTTGCCATGCAGTAATATGCCATGCCTTATTATTCAATATTGCAAAAGAGAAGGTTGCTAACCTTTATGTACTTGATGAACATCTGAAGCAAGAGAAAGGAAAAGAAAAAGAAATCAGTTTCAAAGTCTGGATAACATGCCATAAGCAACATTTAATATTTGTAAATTATATTGTATAATTAAAGTATAGAAAGCAATATACAGTGATGGATAACATTGTAGTACTCATTTCTTTGCAGAAATCAAACCAATGATTTAAATTTTTACCATCACAACTAAAAAGTAGAGCCTAAAGTAATGAAATAAATAGCTAGTAAGTTAAATAACTTAAAAACCACTGCTGTTGTTTTATGTGTTAGATATGAAAGCACTCTGAAGATAATAACAATTATCCAGACAACTTGTGTCTTATTTTAAATATTATAGATGTGTATCATGTGTATATATATCTATACATGAATTTGTATTGATACACATATATACATATTGATAAGATTAATAACTAGCACAATATGAAATATTTATTGATGTTTATTCTTGTATGATACCGTATACAAACTGTTTCAGGGAAAACATGAAGTTCTGGTATGCTATGTCATTTCAACTATAATTTACAGAATTAGATGATATATAGCAATCCACCTTTAAAATGTAAGCTAATAAAGTGGTTTGCAAATCTAGGTTTAACTCTTTTGGAAACACCAGGAAAACTTAAGTAACTTTTATTCCTCTAAAATAAGAATCAGAAAATTTTTTTTTTTTTTGCTTTTTAGATTAAATTCTATCAAAAAGGGTTTTTTAGAACACTAATTACCAAATGTTCTATACCTCTCAACCATTAAAAGGACAAGTAGGGAGTTTTATTTATTTTTTTACAGCACCAATAAAATGTTCTTCCCTTGTTAATAACACAGATAGTATAAAGAATGAGTCTTGAAACTATATCACAACATGTGAGCTGCTGTAACTGTAAAATTAAATACAACTATATCACCAAATAATTTAAATGTTTTTTTCTCAGTGTTGTATCTATGCTAAATAAAAAGGCCACTAAAGAATTCTTTCAGTATTCCTTTTAAAAAAACTGAAAATATACCTTCATTTTTCTGAACCCTACTGAATCATCATTAACTGAGAATATTTATACCAAGACTAGGAATACTACAAGTTTACCCATTCATAAAAGCCAATTTAAAACATGCTTTAAAAAGACACAGATAGTAAAATCTCAGAAGATAATCAGTTAAAGTTTTCACATTTAAAGAAGAAAAGATAGAAATTAGAACTGCTGCCACTCCAAAAATTCATTATTAACACAGTGGTACTTGAAGACATGGATATTATTATATTTGCAAGAAAAAAGAAGTGGGAAGGAGTAGGACGTTTTTATACTTTGTGATAATTCTACTTTGACAGATAATTCTTCCCCCACAAAGAGAGGAAGCAGCAGGAATACTGACTATAAATGTTTAATCAAAACTTTATTTGAAATTTGTATTTGGACAAAGAACATTTCACTTGAATATACAAAAGAAAAGGCAAAAGTCATAATAATAAAAAACTGGATATTAAAATAGGAATCTAAACATCAGATTCTAATTTAAGAAATCAGACTTCCATTAAAGACTTCAATGACTCACAATGTTTGGGTTTTGAAATAGAAATATAATACTATAAAGATGGCATTTTTTATTAAAACTCAAGGAAAATTAAGAGTCATAATTTGGAATTTCATCAGTCACAAATATCAAAAACTGACCTTGGTTTTCAGTTATATATAAATAGGATTGAATTAGTATTTTTTGCATAACAATATGTCTACGTAAGAATTGTATAACTAAGTGAATACAGAAATTAATTTTTCTTATTTCTAAACAGGTGGGGGTGAGGCATGTTTTCATTATAGAACATAGGCCTGTATATGTAAACATTACCTTCACATATTTTGCATACATTTGTTCATCTAAAGGGAAACTCTGGACATTCCGCTCATCTCTACCATGGAAAGTACCCAGCTTAATCCATTTATTTGTGGGATATCTAGAAAATATAAAATGTAAATATTACTTTAAAATATCATAACAAAAATCACCCTCAAAACAACCTGTGTATGGGTCTCCCTGGTGGTGCAAGGGGTTAAGCACAGTATTATGAAGCTATCCACAGCCACTGTAGCACGAGTTTGATGCCAGCCAGGGAACAACCCACATGGCGCAGACCTCTCCTGTCTTGCCCGCAGCAACCCTCAGCTGTGTATTTCTGTCAATCCTCCTGTTCTGTTCCCCACTGTCTGTGGTGAATCCTCTCACCACCTGTACCCCAGTTTTTGTATGCATAAATAATCTTTAAAAAAAACAAAAAACAAAAAAAGAACCACCTGTATAATGTTTTTCCTCTTCACGTAAATGCATTATTCACTTAACATAGTTTAAATACAAGTTAAATGTTGAGTTGAATAAATACATTTTCTTTTCCAACTAAACTGATAGGTTCCTCTTTACAGGAGAAACTATCTTGAAGAGTGACCACAATCAAACAGAAGGAAAAAAACAGGAAAAGATAAAAATAAGACCAGGACTGCTATCTTGGGGTTTAGAGAGCTTCCACGTAGACGGAGGTTTTAAAACAATTAATAGATCACTTTTTGAAGGAAGTATGTTATTCTTCATATACTGACAAATGTCTGAAAATAAAAAGTATAAATACTGGTGTAAACAGAAATATCAATCACCAAAAAATAACTCTTTATCATGATACTTACATTTCATAGATCTTACAAGGCTTAGAGGACCCCTCTCCCCCTTTAAAAGGAAATCTAATATAACAGCCTAAAACCATTAGTGGTTGGGGGGAAGGGATGGCATTCTCAAGAGGTCTTGAGAATTGATTTCAAAAACCAATGCAATGCTGAGTGTGGGATGGAGGAAGAAATACCATGGAAAGAATAGATAAAGAAGTAACAACTCTACATGGCATATCATGGGCACTCAAAAAGTATTTATGGAATGAATAAACACCTCCTCTGGGAGGAAAACAGTAAGTACTTACAAATGATGTTTTTAAAAGATAAAAGGATATTCTCAGGATATAAGCTGTAAGAACTGAATGTTTATATCTGTAGAATTAGTAAATAAACATAAGACTGAAAGGAGTATATTAAAAATGTTAATTTATCTCTGGTTAACAGGATTGTAGTTCTTTACCAAATTCCCTACAATGTATATTTACTTCTTTCATAGTCACACACAAGAAATAAAGTTTTGAAATATAATTTCACAAAAAATATACCACATAATACAAAATGAAGTACCCATGCTTGTTTTTAATAACTTTTAGAGGAAATGTTTGGAAACAGAGCATAATCATCAAAAGGAGGGACACTGAAATCGTATAGAACTAGGTTTGGGTCTTGGTTCTCCAACTCACAAGTCATGGGACTTAAGCAAGCTACTTAACCTCTCCTTGACTGCTTCCTCATCTTACATGGAAATATCTTTATGTTTGGTATAAGGCACCAGATGAGTTAATGAAAGTAAACTGATTAGCAAATGACTGCACTATACAGGTAGTACTACTATTCTTACAAATCAATACTTTAAAATAAAAAATAAAATGATTGATTTTACCTGTCACTGATGGAAACCAGAAAGTCTTTAGGAGTAGAAGAAAATAATTCATAATTTGCAATATCAAGCTGTTTTACTTGAATTGGTTCACAGAGTTCAATAACAAACCTTCAGAAAGAAAACAGGACAATTATTTAGATAAACAAAAGTAACAGTATATATTAAACATGACATTAACAGTCCAAACAAATTAGACATTTATTAAGTTAGTCGCTTAAAAATATAAGGAAAGCAACTTCCAGGTCAAGCCTTTAAAAGGAAGCTACTAACTCTCCTTATGCTTCTTCCCTCACTCCCTCAGGAGTGAGGCTGTGGTAGGAATAAATCAATTTGGCAATGCAGGGAAGAACAGAAAGTACACAGTTTCTTCAATTATTCTGTTATGTCTTGTATCACCTATCAGTTTGAGTTTTTATGTCAGAGAAAATGAAGTGTCTATCTTATTTAAACCACAATTTGGTCTCTGTTAGAAGAACAGAATCAAAGGTCCTAACAGATATTTTGGCAATAAATATTGAAGTTAAAATCAGACTACAAATCTGGGTGACTCTAAAACATAAACATTTTCAGACCACCACAACATCCTAGAGATGGCTCCAGGAGAAAAATCACTCAGCCTCTGGTTTTTATTTACAATGGAAAAATAAATATAAAACAGGATAAAAATGAAAATAAAAAGTGAATCCTGACACCCTCCTTTTATGTATATAATGTTCTCCATTTCGAAGAAAAAATGAGCTATATTAGTATCAGATAAAATAAGCTTTCAGACAAATGTCTTAACTGGCAAAACTCAGCAGGAAAATTTAACCATTCTAAAACTACATGCACCTAATAAAAAGCCTCACAATATATAAAATATTAATATGTAATTATCCTTCATTAAAACTCACTTTTAAATGTTTGTTATATCTTTTATGCTTTCTTAGAAACACAAAATATTGCATGCAAATTAATAGCACACATAAAAGGTCAAAAATACAATTCAATACACTTATTATTTATAGGCCAGACATTTTAAAAGATCAGTTAAATTAACAGCTCTAAATGCAAAAGTAGTTTCATAAAATGCTACCTATCAAAATTTAGATGATACAATTAAGGGAACTTAGAACCTTAAATGTGTCTATTAGCAAATTAAAACAATCTTTAAGTTCAATGGACTAAACCTAATGAAACATGAAACAACAAAAATTTAAGCTGAAATTCATGAACAAAGAAAAAAACATGGAAGAGGTAATCAATAAAGCCAAATTAGAAAAATTTATATGGTGATTAAAAGAGGGGGCATACATTAAGATATTAGGAAGTTTTTAAAAGAAAGGATCTTTAAAACAGAAGAGATTTTTAAACAGTAAGAGAATACTATAAACTATTCAATTATAAAAACTGAAAATTTTCAGCAATGAAATCAAGTAATCTAATAAGACTGTTGGTATATCACACATTATTTCTTTAAAAACCGGTCCCTTTTTCTACATTCTTATTTAATGGCAGAGTCATAAATCCAAGTAGTAAAGCCAAAATCCTGGTAAAGCCAAAATCCTGGGAGATTTCCTAAATGCCTATGTCTTCTTCATATCCAATTACTACCCAAGAGCTGTTAATTTTACCTGCTGAAAATAATTTCAGATATAGCCCCTTCTCCTCTCTATGAAAACTGCCAATACAATTTGCTGTTTTAAATCTTAACTATAATAACAGATTCCAAACTCATTTCCCAAATTTTCTTTTTCTTTTTTCTGCTTTGTTATTTTATTTTTTTAAATTTTCCTATATTATTGTTCATTTTAGTATAATTGGTTTCTTCCCTCACTGTATTTTCTCGTGTTCTTCCCTCCCCTGTTTTGATCTTCCTTCCTTCCCCTTCCTTAATGTATTACTCCTCAGATCGATGCTTAGCTTGCTAGTTGTATCTGTTTCTTGAAATTCTGTTCAGTTTCTTTATATTTTGCATGAAAGTGAAACCAACCGATATTTATCTTTTTCCTTCTGACTTATTTTGGTAAGCATAATCCCTGCAAGCTCCATCCATGTTGCCACAAATGGCATGAGTTTGTCTTTTTGATTGCTGAGTAATATTTCATTGTATAAATATAGCACAATTTTCAACTGCATTTTCTGCTATAACTGCACACCTTAAAAACAAGCCTTTCCGGGCCTCCTCTGGTGGCGCAGCGGTTGAGCACTGGGCTGCAAAGATGCCCACAGTATCTGAGGCGCCACCACCAGCGAGGGTCCCACACGGCATGACTCGGACCTCTCCTGCCATGCCCACTGCTCCCCTCAGCAGTGTGTTTCATCAGTCTGCCTGTTCTGTTCCCCACTCTTGCTCTGGTGAATTCTCTCACCCTCCCGCTCTTTTCTGACTGTAGCCAGTGCTTGTATAAATAAATAAATAAATCTTTAAAAAAAAAAAAAAAGAGCCATTCCTAAAATGTCAGTACAATCATATCACTTCCTCATTTAAATAAACAAGGCTGTCCATAGTCTCTAAAATAAACTTCAAAAATTTAATCTGGATATACATAGAATTGTATGGCCTAATTATTGTTAAAACTCTCCTACCACTACTCTAGTTACATCTTTATTCTTATCATGTCTAAAATAACTTCAGATTTTGTCTAATTGCCCAGAAGAAAAATGCTCATTTAATTAGTGCCCCTTATTCTCACAGATCATAAATATATTGCCTTCCTTTCTATGATACTGTCAAGATTCAGCTCAAGAATTACCTCTTTCAGAAAGCCCTCTCTCATTCTCTCCTGTAGTTACATAACATCTCTGCTCCTATAGTACACACCTTAGCTGTACTTTTTATACTATTTCATAATTGTTTCACTGTCATTTTTTGTGACTTCTGTAAAAGGAAAGATATTTTATCTTCAATTTTGTATCTAGGGCCTAAGATAAGTACAGTGATGGCACTAAACAATCATAAAAGCTTATTAGGTAGTAACAAACAAATCAGCCTAATCTTAACAGAGAAGCTTAACATAATGTGCTTTATCAAATTTTATATTACTTACCAAATTTTAGTGCTGCACGGATTCAACATATAAAGATCCATATTTTCTATAAGTATAGCAGATGTGCTCTATTTTTATAAAGGAGAAGGGCATATATTACTTGAGGAAAAATATTTATTTTAACTCTAAAGCTTTCTAGGAACTGTAATTTTGATCTAAAAAATATACTTAAGACTCTGAAATACTTACTTGAGGTAAAAGCATAAAAGTCATTAAAATTTACTACCGGGCCTCCCCTGGTGGCGGAGCGGTTGAGCACTGGGCTGCGAAGCTGCCCGCAGCCTCTGTAGCGCCTATTCGATTCCCAGCCACCGGTGAGGGTCCCACATGGCGCGCAGACCTCTCCTGTTGCGCTCACTGCTCCCCTCAGCAGTGTATTTCATCAGTCTGCCTGTTCTGTTCCCCGCTCTGGCTCTGGTGAATCCTCTCACCCTCCCGCACTTCTGACTTTACCCAGTGCTTGTATAAATAAATAAATAAATAAATAAATAAATAAATAAATAAATAAATAAATTTTAAAATTTACTACCTACAGCTATAATACCATAACAAAATATTTGTTTAGAAAATAAAATATTTAAAATTCAATAAATGCCTGTTGCTACTAAGAAAAAATGATTTTCTATTATTTCCATTTTAAAATCTCACAGATTTTAAAAGTTTAAAAAAATGGTACATGATTTTTAGTCAGTGAATAAACTGTGATACACCCAGACAATGAACTATCATTCCAAACCAAGAAGAATCTGGCTATAAAGCCATGAAAGACAAAGACAAAACCTGAATACGTTTTACTGAGTGAAAGGAACACAAAATATTCCACACTGAATGATTCCAATTATATGACATTCTGGAAAAGACAAAAACTACAGAGATAATAAAAAGGTCAGTGGTTGTTAGGGCTTAGAGGCAGTGAAGGGTGAGGCACAGAGGATTTTTACACAGTGAAAATACTCTGTGTAATATTATAATATGAATACATGTGGATACATGTACACATTTGTCCAAACCCACAGAACATACATTAAGAGTAAACTCTACTGTAAACTATGTCCTTTGGGTGATATTGATGTGCAAGTTAGGTTCATCATCACCTGTAATCAATGTTCCATTCTGGTGAGGATATATTGATAATGGAGGAAGCTATGAGAATGCAAGAGCAAGAGGTATATGGGTACTTTTTGCTTTCCGCTCAATTTTGCTATGAACTCTAAATTGTTTTAAAAAATAAAAGTTTTACAAGAAAATTTTAAAAAAATGGCACAATTAACCAAGATAACTCAGAATTCATGCAAGGAATGTGTTTAAAAGCATAATCCTCTATTTATTAGTGAATTAATGGCTCATGTTAAAATACAGTTTCCAGCAAACCACTGTTCATACTTAATAAAGACAGTTTCTTATATGTATAGAAGATTTTTATACTTGAAATACCTTGGCTTCTGGATTAGCTGCCAAAATTTTGGCACCACATTCTACTGAGGCATAATTGTTCCGATTTTTCTGGACCTTTTTTGTAGCATGTAGACCTCCATTAGAAGATGGATGCATTGACTGACCTGCAGACAAACCTTATTATAAACATATACATGGTGCTTATGACTGATCATTCTGACAGCATCAGAATGATCTCAAAAGCAACAGGTTGCCATTTAAGAAAAGATTTTAATGCTTCAAAGATATTTAAAAATTCCTAAGAAATTCAAAGTTCTGCATCCCAATGGCTTTAAAGTATCAATAAACAGATTAAATAGAAAAATCCATGTCTAAGTTATATGTAATTCACAAAATAAATCTTTTCCATAAGAATCAAAGCTTCTGCATATACATTTTATTCCATTAAGGATGAATGGTATCCTTCAATCTCTAAGCCCCAATATTAAGAATTCTTAACTCTGTAACTTATTGTCCTATGGCAAAAAGAAAATATAACAGTCCAATTCTGTTTACAATTTAAGCTGTATGACTCAGAAATTTCCATGATTCAATTTTCCTCTTATAAATTGAGATAAAAATCAATGTTTTTCCTTCTTTAGTATCTTCATTTAATAATTTACAAGAATGAATCTTAAGATTAAAATTGTATATAATTATAACACAGTACAGATGAATCAATAGGTTCTTTAACCTTTAAGAAGCTTTTAAGAGTTTCACTTTATTCTGCCAATTAAAAGGAAAAATGCATGTTTAACCAATCCCTTAAAGGGGTTAAAAAGAATCTCCACTTCCTTACTTTTTTCTTTTTCTACTTCCATAACTTTCTTTTTCCATTCATCAAATGTTGGTATATCTTCTGGGTCTTTGGGACTTGCTACAGAAGTAGGGTCAATTTCTCCTGGCTTTGTATAGTCAGAACTCTGAAGAATCTCAAAAGTAAACAGATTTTAAATTTCAGAAAACAGAAAAATCAGATTAATAAATTACAAAAGTAAACACAAATGTTTCCGCCAAACCAAAGTTTAACTTTATAATGAATGATAGTACAAAAAAAAAAAATTTGGACTGTTAATCTAAGACAAAGGAGTCAAGAGGATACAGTGGAGAAAGTGAAGTCTCTTCAATTAATGATTTTGGAACAAATGGACAGTCAAATGCAAAAGATTAAACTATCTACCATCTCACACTACACACAAAAATTAACTCAAAAGCACTGAAGACTTCAATGTAAGACCTGAAACCATAAAATAAACAGAAGGTAACATAGGCAAAATACTCCCAGGCACAGACTTCAGGTGTCTTTGGGGACTTGACTCCAACAGCAAGGGAAACAAAAGCAAAAATAAACAAAGGGAACTACATCAAACCAAAAAGCTTTTGCATAGCCAAAGAAACTATCATGAAAATTAAAAGACACCCTTCTGAATGGGAAAAGATATTTATATAATATATATATAAATTATATATGTAAATATATATTATATAAATAGCATATAACATAAATATAATATATAAATATATGCATAAATATATAAATATAAACATATTTATATAATTATATATAAATATATATATTATATAACATATCCCACAATGGGCTAACATCCAAGATCTTCATAGAACTCATCCAGCTCTCCAAAGGAAAACAATAACCCAATCAGAAAATGGGCATAAGAACTAACTAGACAATTCTCAAAATAAGACATACAGATGGCCAACAAGCACATGAAAAAACACACATCATCGGTTATCACAGGGGAAATGCCATCAAAATCACAGTAAGATACCATTTCATACCTGTGAGATTTCCCATATCAAAATACAAAAAACACAAGTTGTTGAGGGTGTGGAGTGAAAAGGAACCCTTGTACACTGTTAGGCATACAGAATAATATAACCCTTATGGCAAACAGCATGGAGTTTTCTCAAAATATTTAAGATAGACTGATCATAGATTCCAGCAATTCCACTCTTACATATCCACCTTGTTGGGAGAGACCCCGTGCAGTGAGCAGAAGGGCCTTGACCTGAGTCCCTAAGGCATGTGAAAACACATGCGTCTTGGAGGAAAACCTCTGGGTGACAGGACTTGGTGTTGAGTGCCTGGAAAGTGACCTGCGTGGAGTCAGGCCTCTACATCTCCACAGTCTGAGAATAACAAAAATAATGAGCGAACTTCCCAGGCTCTACCTAGGGGGCGATAAGATTATGTGCGTGAGAACTAACCACCTGGTATCCCACTGTCTGAAGTAAATAGATGATAGTAAGAAAGTAGACAAATCATTCATATGTGTTATCATTATATGGTATGCTTTGATGTTAACACCTGCTGCAATTAAAATAGTATATAACGAGCACTAAGACAATAAAGATTTGCTGCATGCTGGACATGACAGTCCCCCATGTCTGATTTCCCTCCCCGTCGTGTCCCAGGTCTCAGACTCACTAGAAGTTCACACACCTGAAGACAATTAAAACACTATGAAGGAATATAAACACTTATATGTTCACTGAAGCACTGTTTATAATAGGATTATGGGTGCTTTGGTGGTGGTGTTGCATAGTAATATACATTTGAAGAAGTTTCTGTTTACTTAAAATTGATGTTTTTCTTCAAAGAATTGAAACCTTCAACCTAAGTAGCACAGGATGTATTCCCTCACAAGTTAGCAAAACAAGCATGGGTTGTTTAAAAAAAAAAAAAAAAAAACACCCTACATTATATCCTAAAAAATTAGTCAAATATAAACTGTACACATTAATAAATACTATATAGTTGTAGTGCATCTATGTTATGTCAAATACCTAACATTAAAGAGAGCTAAAAAATAAAAGCTGACTAATTTTAGAGGCAGTATATTATTTTTACAAAATCCTTAATAAGAAGTGCCATTTACATAAAAATTTTAAAGTAGATTTAAAAAATTAAAGTTGAAAAACAAACTAAACTTTGAAGAAAATATATAGGTAAATATCTTTATGATTCAGGCTATGAAATATTTAACAAGATGAAAAGTACCTCAGTTTTTAAAGGCTGATACATTTGGCTGGATAAAAATAAAAAACTAAACATAACAAAAAAATCAAAAACTACAAGGTACAATAACCCACACTGAAAAAAAGTATCTACAACTACTCACTACCGTATAAAGAGAGCCTACAAATCATAAGTTGGCAGCTGGGGACAATAAATTCAGCAAAGAGAAAATAAAAAATGCTCAACCTCAGTAATAATCAGGTAATACAAATGAAAATCAGATATCAAATAAATTATACCAATCTGATGGAAGTTAAATGTGATAACTCTGTCAACAAGTATGGCACACCTATTGATAGGGATAGTTATTACACTGGTAAAAGGAGCTTAAAATTTAGCAATATTAAATAACAAAGAGAGATATACTCTAGTACCCATTAAGTCTACTCCTATGTATAAATATCAGTGGAAACACATTAGTCACATGTAAGAAAGTATGCACAAGAATGCTCACTGCCCTATTGTCGGTACTATCACAAAATTAGAAGCAAATAACTATTAATTGAAAAATAGACAAACTGTAGCAGAGTCAAATACAATAGTAAAAACAATGAATAGACAAATCTCAAATTTTAAGCAACAAAATAGTTAAGCTAAGAATGATACTATTTTATACTGTTTCAAAATTCACCAAATAACAGTATGCTATTTACAGTAATGCATATTTGGAAAAAATTTAAAAACATGCTCTAAAAATCAAAGGAAGTCTTTGGTGGTTACAAAGTGGTTATATCTACATAGGAAAGAAGAAATGTAATCACAGAAAGGAAGAAAATTCAATGTCACTTTTTTCTTTAAGCTAAATAATGTACGCAAGGATATTCATTCCACTTTTTAATTATTTGCATTCCTAAACCAATGTATAATGTATTTATTAAAAGCACCTTGAGACATATATAAAATCTATTTAAACAGCTTACTCTGGTAAAAGGCACAAATATCACATAGTATGTACTAGCTATTTAGGGCACATTTCTGAATACTAATCAGTATATTAGTGCAATAAATACTAATGAACTAATACAAATGCTAGTAATTAATTTCTCTTTAGGAAAACTTGACAAACGGTTCCCATACAATCTCCATGCTGGAGTGTTTTGTAGAACAGTTAATTTAATGAAGTGATGTATATAACTTAAAAAACAACTGGCAGAAAATAAAAGTTAAGCAGCAGTGTCATTAAGTTTAACATTAAATGATAAAAATATAGTTTGAATACAGTAAGAAAATAAACAAGAAACATATTTATAAAAATTAAGCTAGCTGAGATACTTAAAAGTGAAACACAAATACAGAAAAAGGAACATAAACATTATTATTTGAGGCCTAGGCAAAGCAATCACGGTCACCTCTTAACAAAAAATAAGAAAACTAAACAATAGAATAAAACCACCTTAAAAAGTACTATCTATAAACATGGCACAGTGTTTTACAGATCCTTGAGATAACAGGGACAGCACAAAGAAAGAATTGCATCAGAAAGCAAAATCTTTCCATTCACACAAACTTAGCTACACAAAATTACCCTGAACTAGATAACAGACAAAACCACTGGATATTTCATAATGTGTTCATTATATAATTTTTCTGGGATATTAATTTATTTAGGCAGGATAATACAATTAAAAACCCCACCCTTTGCCTATCAGCAGACTCATAAATCATTTAAATTCCTTAGATAATGGGCAGCTCTACTCTGCTCATGGTTAAAGAGAACAAATAAATTTAGGATAAAATTGGCTACCGTGCTTGAATTTTTACATTTGATACCTGAATAGTTCCAAAGAAGACCTTTTTGTAATGGTTGTCTAATTTCATGGCTTTAGTATTTGACAACTGAACTGTAACATATGCTTGATTTGGTTTCAAGGGAACCTGGTTCCTTCAAGATGTTGAACTATGAAATACTAAGTTCCTATACTTATAGAAAGCATTACAGAAACAGCTGATCCAGTGACAGTAAGCCTCCAGAATGAATTTTAGTTCATTGTGAATTCAGATTCACTGAAAATATGTGAAAAAAAAGGTAGAGAACTCAAGATTCAAAATAAAAAGGGACAAATGTGGATATGGTACTCTAAATTTTAAATTACTCTTTGATCCCATGTTTTGCTTTTGTAAAATTCATGCAGTAGCTTTCATCTGTTTTACTTTGGTATTTCTTACCTGAATATGGCCTAAATTTTTCTGTCAATATTTCTTTATTGACCTGTACAGGAAGTCAAAGCAGAACTCAGAAGCAGAAAAGAAAGCAAAACCAGTTCACTAGGATGAGCCCTGTCTTTCCTGGAAGAATGACACTCTTCAAAATAAACTGGTCTAGTTGCAGCATACTCTGCATACAAATAATGAAAGGTCAAAGTTCCTTTAAAATAATTCTGTTGGGCCTCCCCGGTGGCGCAGTGGTTGAGCTCTGGGTTGCGAAGCTGCCCGCGGCCTCTGCGGCGCCGGTTCGATCCCCGGCTGCTCCCCAGCCACCAGAGGAGGGTCCCACATGGCGCGCAGACCTCTCCTGCCGCCCGCCGCTTCCCTCAGCAGTGTACTTCGGTCCTTCTGCCTGTTCTGCTCCCCACTCTGGCTCTGGTGAATTCTCTCACCCTCCCGCGCTTCTGACTGTACCCAGTGCATGTATAAACAAACAAACAAACTAAATAAATAAAGCATGCCTCTATTTAAAAAAAAAAAAATAAATAAAATAATTCTGTTGAAGAGCTTAAATTTAACATTGTATTGGTGACTTAACCTTATATTCTAAAAATTCTTAATCTTAATAGTGCTTCTTCTATACATCTCCCTAAAAAATTGCTTAGAGGATTTACTGTATCTGGTATCAAAAAGTCAGTGATGGTAGAAAAATGATTTAATTACATATAACTAAAGAGAACTCGTATTTGGAAAAACTTTATGTATAAATAAATACTATGTAGTAATATATTCTAGGGTGCACAGCTTACCCCACTTTCATATTCATCATTAATTACTTAATCCCTAATTTTATGACAAATATGGTTAGCAAAATACAAGATTCGCTAACAAAATCCACTGTATGATAAGCTAGGAGACAGTGTGAGTTATATACCTACTTCATTTTTTAAATTATCTGAAGCATTCAATGCAGATTTTGGATCACCATCACGCTGCTCACTTGTTGAAACTTCTGATTCAAATTCTGATTTTGTTATCTTTCCTTTGCCATGTGAAGATGACACATTTTCTATATGCTGGCCAACAAGACTATTTGAAACCAAAAGACATATGTTAAATAAACAAATTATAGGTGCTTAATGAGTTTATAAAATTTCAACTATTATAAGTTATTATAATTATTATGAAGTAAATCAAGAAAGGAGCATCAAGAGATCAGTATTCTCTTGATAATAAAGATGAATTAAGCATACACCAAAGTCTATTCAAACATGACCAGTGACATGACACCCACCTTTCAGGTGAACTGACAAAGGCAGGCTGGTCAACTGGAGCATTTCCATCAAGGGCCTCACCAACATCACAATCAGTTTCAGACTGCTCAATTTCACTTGGCTTGGCTATAGGAACAGTACCAGGTTCTTCTATTTCACTAAAAAATAGAAAAAGACAACCTGGCAATTTCATGGACATAATATAGCATAAGTTGAAATCAACATTAGTGGTTTCCAAAACTAGGCAGAGGAGAATGCTTAACAGCTCTGCAGACTGTTTTTAAGAATTCACTTATTTTAAATCATGTAAAATATACTGTTGATTCTTGATTTGCTAATGTCCTGGGTTTCTAAATGGTTACCAAAAGGTTACCAAATTTTAAAACAAAATATCATAGGTTAATATTTGGTCCTATCAAAAATAAGATTTAATTATCTGTTCAAAATGCATCTTCTCTAATGTTTCATTTCTATTACTATAGCAATATTAGAATAGTTGCCTGTAATATCGAAAATCATCTATTACAGCAAAACATTTAAAAATCTTAAGGCATTTTTAGAATATCATCTAAAAACATATACATCCTAATATGTTTCCCTGCCTCACTTCCATTTCACTAAATATTTAGGTTCAATATTATGGAGAGGGCCTCCCCAGTGGCGCAGCGGTTAAGCACTGGGTTGCGAAGCTGCCCGCAGCCTCTGCAGCACCGGTTCGATCCCCGGCTGCTCCCCGGCCACCGGAGGAGGGTCCCACATGGCACGCAGACCTCTCCTGCCATGCCCGCTGCTCCCCTCAGCAGTGTACTTCGGTTCTTCTGCCTGCTCTGCTCCCCGCTCTGGCTCTGGTGAATTCTCTCACCCTCCCGCGTTTCTGACTGTACCCAGTGCTTGTATAAATAAATAAAAAATAAATAAATAAATAAATCTTTAAAAAAAAAAAAAAGTTATGGAGAGGTAAGATGTGCTGTCCAGATATATAGCAGCTAGTCTTACATGCTTTCTGGGGTAAGTATTTGGTATTCAAAAATTTTAAATGCAATCATTATTTCTAAACTTATCTTCTGTTCCCTTATTTCTTGTGGGACAAACTACTGAACAGTAACTATAACATCTTTGTGTGTAACTCCTTCAATCCAATCCCTTACATTCATGAAAATAGATGTTTTAAAGTGTTTAAAGAGTTTTTGAAAATTATAAGGAAAATTATTTTATTCAATTTTCTGTTTTTTAAACAAATACATTTTCACTTTACATATATGATGTGGAAACCTCATAGCTGAAATTTTACCAATTTCATTGAGTTAGGCAGATTTATAAATACTTATTTTAAGCTCAACAAATTAAAAAATAATATATAACATAAAACAGGGATTTTAATTTGGGTCTGCCACATAGCCTAAACTTCAAATCTTCCAAGATGACTTACCCTGAAAAGAAAATTTTTAGCATTATGTAATGAGATTACTTTTTTTTCCCTCTGTAATAACTTACTCAAGCTTTGAAATTGGAGTGATCTCTGAGGTAGATGAGCTGGAGATATTTTCAATGTTTTCACTGCCCACAACTACAGTGGATGAATCTTCATGTAGATCAACTGCAGGGAGTGTCTTAACCACAGATGAACTTAATTTTTTGGACTCCGTATTCTGTTTTTCATAAAAAGTCAGTTACAGTAAATATGGAGATTAATAAGTTATCTCTTTTGCCAAAAAGGATTGTATTTTTAAAAGTCTCCAAGGTGACAATATAAAGAATGCTCACTAAAAAAGTAATAAAAATTCCTTCTTCTAATATTACCACCCCAGAGAATATACTTCATGTTAAAATACAGGCTCTATGCATTTTTCACCACAATACATAAACTAGAACAAAGGAACATGTCTTTCTTCTTTCCTATAGGACCTACAAACATTTCTTTGTTATTATAATTAATGCTAGCAGTAAAACAGAAACCCTATGTAAATAACAAAATAATAAAACACACGGTTCTTGTCCCTAAGCAGTTTGGAAAATAATAGGTGTCAATAACAATACAAGCTATATAGGATTAACGTTATCAAGCAACACATGATTCTTGCTGCTCCCATCCTAAATGGCTGAGTCATTCATTCACCTGCCTAAAATAAAAAGTCTGAAATCTCCCTAATATCTACTTATATTTGAAAACCTCTACCAGCATACCTCCTCTTCCCTAACCAACCTAAAATGGAACTAGTCATTCCCTTTCTATTCGTCTCTACTGTTTCCTGTATAGGTATTTATCATAGCATCTGTAACACCTTAATTGCCCTTATTTATGTCTTCAGCTATACTATAAGTGCCTTGAATAAGGATTATGTTCTCTTACATTCCCAGTGTCTAACATAGACCTAACACAGAGCAGACATTTAATCCTTACTAAATGAATAACAGTATTCAGTTCAAGGAAAACAGAGACTATGAACTACGGCAGACTAGAAGAGCTAGGACTCTAGAGAAAAGGAGGGCCAATAGGTGAGCAGAAGGAAAACACAAGGCATAGAGCAAGAAGAATACAGAATGTGATCAGTTAGGGAATTATTTGTACTGGAATGAAAAATTCAAAAGCAATGCAAATAGTTTGCATTTTATTGTAGAGGTCTAGAGACTATTATTAGAACTATTATAAAATAGTGTATTATCACTTCAACATGGTTCAATATTAAAAAATTAATTTTTTTCTCTTTATCTAAATTTCCAAAATTGGGAGTATATTTTGTCTTTAGAGCAAATCACAAATTGGACTAGCCACAATTCTAGTGTTTGATAGCCACATGTAAGCTAGTGGCTACTGTACTGAATAGTACATGTCTGTAAGATGCAGTAAGCACTTCAAAGTATTTGAGCAAATCATGATAAAAGGCCTAGCAAATGACAATGGCACACTGTTCAGGATAATAATATAACTGGATGGGCTACAGAGATTATATTTCTCTTACTTCTACACACAAACCTGTGACAAATATCTTCCAGATAAATAAAATGAAACTCAGTATAACTCCTTAGATATGATAAACCATTAAGTCATAAAATAATTCTAGCTATATTTTAAAAAGAGAATTCTCCCTCATTTTGAGTTGAAATTTGATTTTTTAAAATATTTAGTTTTTCCCTAGTCCTTCTTCTTACAGATCAAATATTCTCAGTTCCATCAGTCATTCCTGATACTAAATGGCTTCCAGATGTTTTTAGCATTCTGATCAGCTTACATTCTGGTTTAGTTTTAAAGATCTTTCATAAAATCTGGTATACAAAGTAGAAAATAATATCGAGATGTAATATGAGAAAAAGGAAAAAACATTTTATCCTATTAGTTATTTATTAATTCATATTCCACACTGACAAAAATTTGGTATCAAGACACTAAGTTCCACATATACTCTTTATAGTAAGATAGAAAAATAATTTTTCCTGCCATATGAAAATATGAAGAGACAAAACACATTATAGTGAGCCAAATGGAACCTAAAAAATAATAAGGACTTACACTAAAATTTTAAGACAAAGAAATGTCACATTTATCTGTAATTTTGCATTTTCTCAGAAGCTGAAACCTAATTGTATGGTAATTCAAAAAGAAAAAACAATATGGTGACAAAACAGAGGTTTTCTATCTTGTAAAGTAGCTAAAAAGACTACACTATTAAAAATCAGAGCAAAATAGCTTACTTGTACATCCACAATGTAGTCATCTTTTAATTTATTTTCTTGTGGAGGAATAGGTAAGTTTGAACCCACTTTTTCCGATAATTCGGTATTGATAGGTCCCTTTCTTTTATCCTATATTCAATAAAGGAAAAGGGTTAATAATACTGTTTCACAAAACTTTCCTGAAGAAATATTAAAGACCATCTTTCTATGATTTACAACAAAAACATATTTTTATGCCATTTGACACTAATTACTTTTATGTTTACATGCTTTTTGTCTATCTTCCTTGCCCCAACACTTAAAATGTACACTATCAGTTCTAAAACTTCATTTGATTTCTTTATAAGGATTTCAGTCCAACCACAGCACTTTATGTTAGGCACATACAAAGTAAATATCTGATAAATGAATACACACATAGCTATTGTGTCATCTGATACTTATTCAACTTCAGATGCCTTCATGTCTTTAAAATTACCTTATAGTTTCACAAAAGCAAAATTATATCCATCCTCATCTTTGTTTATTTAAGCCTGTCTCTCATACTGGGTACCTAGATGTTTATTGAAAGAATAAAGTTTTCCCTGCTTAATGCTCTGCTTAAATTCACTCTTACAACATTTAGTTTTCATAAAAGAAGAGATTAGATCTGTCTCACAGCAGTGGGTGAAAGCATGAAATTACACTCTTCTGTAGATATATTCAGCAACAGTCTTCAAAATTGTAAATGTTCCAGCCTAGAAATATATCCCACATAACTCAAAAAATTAAATAATCCACTCTAAATATGGAAAAAACCCAAACCCCAAGCATGCGCGCGCACACACACACACACGTACAAAGCTAAGAAATAATGCAAAAGTCTCTCATGAAATGTTTAATAAACTTAGACATACCTATACAATGTAATACAAATGCAGCTCTCCAGAAGAATACAGAAACATTAAAGGGGAAGGGAAAAAATCAGTCGGTAGAATATTTATAATGTGACATTTTAAAGAAAAATATTGATTTGTGTACTATATAATGGTATGTCTACATACCATTATGTACACAGAAAATAATCTGAATATTTTCACAAGAAACAGTAAACTGTGATTCCTTTGAAGAGAGAAATGGGATATTTATATGAATATTTTACAGTCAGCATAATTTACTTGCATAATTTAAAATAAATACATTGATAGGGTGGGAGCCAAGTCTAGTCAATATTCACCTTTGAGCATTTAAAAAAATAAATGATTTAGGTTGTTTGGATTTTGTCTATTCACTCTACTCAATTATATAAAACAAACTATACAGCCACTTATTACAGACTCTATAATCTTCATTTCTCACAGTTTTTCATTTATAAGACTGTAGTTTCTTTAGAAAATATTTAGAGCATTGAAAACAGAGCCACTAGTTTTCAGTTCTCTAAACAGTGATTATTTTTTCCTACCATAGGACTAAGGATATTATAACATTCCAACTGATTAAATAAGAACAAATATATAAATATCTCAGAGTTAGCTTAATTTCAAAATTATCTGAGTAACTCCACAGATTATAGCAGGATAATTACCATCAAATTTTTTATCTTAGTATCTTTGAAATTACTTTTATTCCACATGTATTAGGAAGTCTTAGCTGACAAACAATTATAATGACAACTTTATTTAAGGTACCTTTTCCTGGAATTGTACATCTTCATTTTCTAATGTACAGCTGTCATCTTGAGAGTAATATGATGAAGGTGAAGAACTCTCTTTACAACATACATGCCAACTGGGAAGCCTGAAAAACATCAGTCATCATCATCAAAAGAAAGGAAGCAAAAATTATTAAGCCAACTTATGAGCTAGAATTTGAAGTAATAAACAAAGAGATGTTCCCTATGCACTTAAAAAATTAACAATTTCATAATGAAAACAAATGTACACAAACCAAGGGCAATATCTTTTAATCTCCTAAGATGTACATAGCATTATAAGTATTCCAATTAAGATATTATGAATTTCAGGCCTTCTAATGGTGCAAGGGGTTAAAGTCTCAGCCCTATCAAGTTATCACCAGCCACTGAGGCCTGAGATCAATCCCAGCCAGGGAGCTGACTGACATGACACAGCAGACCTCTCCTGTCTCCCTACTGCTCCCCTCAGCAGTGTATTTCAGTAAATCCCCACTCTGTTCCCTACTGTCTCGGGGGAATCCTTTCACTCCCACCACCCCACACACCTCTGGCCTACATCCCAGCTCTTGTATGCATAAATAAATAAATCTTTTTTTAAAAAAATACATGAATTTCATGAAAGTAAAATAAGAAATACTTCAAAAAAAGTATCTGATAATGATCACAGAAGAAACAAAGTTGTCAAAGAGCCAATCTCAGAAAAACACCAGCTGCCAATGATATTCTAAATTCTACCAAATATTTAAGAACAGATAACTCAAAGTTACATAAACTATTTTAAAGCATAGAAGGAAAGCTTTTTGTTTTTATATAGGGAACAGTGACATAAAAAATTAACATAAATAGCACACAGACACACAGCACAGAAATATGAATACTACTATAGGTTAATAATATTTGTGAAATTACATGCAAAACTTCTAAAGTCTCCAGGCTCATACCAAAGAAATAATACACCACTGTTATGATCAAGTGGAGTTTAGCTCTGATATTTTGTTTGCCATGCAAAAATACCAAAGAAAAAATATCTTACATGATTATCTCTATAGTCACTGAAAGACATCTGAGAAACAATCATTAAATTTTTTAAATCTATAGGAATAAGCAGATACTTAATAAATAAGCCTAAAAGTCAGTATCAGATTTAATGAAGAATCCTAAAAGAAGAATATCCATTAATATTATTACATAAAATGAAGATTAAAAAAGGTATCAAAATGGAAAAGGAGATAGTAAAATGACAATTAATTGCAGATGAGTTATAGAAGTGGGAAATTAAAAAGAATCACAGTAAGTCTTGTATATGACTTTCAATTACATGCTTAAGTCTTGTAATTACATGCCAACCTATAAACTTAAGAAACAAATGACTATCAACCATCACTGCCAGTTATATGTCATATTAGAAGTCCTCAATTACCAAAAAATACCCCCAAACAATAAAATGTCAAATATATACTTAGCAAGAAATAATCTTCTAAGCAGAACTTTTTGAAATTGGCAATATTGGGCAATTCTTTTACCTGAAAAAAAGTTAACTTCATACAATTCAAGTAAATATATCTATGTATGGAAATTTGAAAACCATATACTAAAGAAAGAAAAAGGATACCTGTTTTTAATTAATTAAGCTGATTCTAGCTTTTCTTTTAAATTTTTTTTTAAAGATTTATTTATTTATTTATACAAGCACTGGGTAGTCAGAAGTGCAGGAGGGTGAAAGAATTCACTAGAGCCAGAAAGGGGAAGAGAACAAGCAGACTGACGAAATACACTGCTGAGGGGAGCAGCGGGCATGGCAGGAGAGGTCTGTCACGCCATGTGGGACCCTCGCAGGTGGCCGGGGATCAAACCTGCACTGCAGAGGCTGCGGGTAGCTTCGCAGCCCAGCGCTCAACCGCTGCGCCACCAGGGGAGGCCCTGCTTCTAGCTTTTATATAAAAAGAACAGTCAAAAAGACTTTAACATGAAGGAACAAGATTCATATGAAACCAAATTACAACATCATACTGAGATGAGAGAAGAAAGGGAAACCCCATGGTGACTGGAAGGAGAAATCCTAGAACAGTGGGCTACCACTGCTGGAGGTCATCAATTTGATAACTTGGATAAATTGGAGGTTATCAATTTTAACTTGAAAAAATTCTTCTTCAGGAAGATGAAGTTCCCAGGGTAGCTGATGATTCTTTGAAAGTACAGATTTATGTAACTGGCAAATAATTTGCAATTAAATAAAAAAAAAAATAAGCAACTTAACAAAACAAGATCCTCCTCCACACTTTATATCTTTCCCTTTCCCCTTCCCCACCTGGAATCTTAATTCACCAGACAAATTCCTAGGTTTTGTTATCGGTTTGGTTTTGATTGATCCTTTGTTTTTTTTCTTTATATTTCACATATATGCTTTCTCCTTCTTGGCTTATTTCACTTTAGAAATATCCTCTCCAATTCCATCCATGTTGTTCCAAGTGGCAAGAGTTCATCTTTTTTTTAAATTACTGAATACAATTACATTGTGTGTGTATATACACACACATACACGTACATCATCTTAATCCACTCATCTTTCCTTTATCATTTAGGTTATTTCCATAACTTGGGTACTGTAAATAGTGCTTCAACAAACATAGGAGCACACATAGCTCTACAAATTAGTGAGATACCTAAGAGTGGAACTGCTAGATCATCTGGGAGATCTATTTTTAATACTTTGAGAAATCTCCATACTGTTTTCCATAAGGGCCACAGCAGTCTACATTCCCACTAACAGCGTCCAAGGGTTCCTTTCTCTCCATATCCCTGCCAGCACTTGCTGTCTCTGGATTTTTTTTTTTTGATATGGATAATTCTCACAGGTGTGAGATGGTATGTCATTGTGGTTCTGATTTGCATTTCTGTGATTAAGTGATGATGAGCATTCTTACATGTGTGTGTTGGCCATCTGCACGTCTCCTTTGAAGAAGTGTCTAACTAGCTGTTCTGCCCAATTTCTAATTGAGGTATTTGTTTTATTTTATGGAGTTGTATGTGTTCTTTGTATATCTTAGTTATCAGTCCCTTGTGGAATGTATGATATATAAATATTTTCTCCCATTCGGTAGGGTATCTTTTTTGTTTTAATGATAGTTTCCTTCATGGTGCAAAAGTTTTTTAGCTTGATACAGTCCTATTGTTTATATTCTCATTTCTCTTGCCTTTGAAGATAAACCCACAAATACATCACTGAAAACCAATGTCATGTAGTGTTTTGTCTATATAATCTTCAAAGTATTTTATGGCTTTGTGTCTTACACTAAAGTTTTTAACCCATTTTAAGTTAATTTTTGTGTAAGGTGTGAGATAGTGATATAGTTTCATCCTTTTCCGTGTAGCTGTCCAGCCCAGTTTTCCCAACATTATTTGTTGAAGGGTGAACTTGCATTCATACTCTGCCCTTGAACAAAAACCCAAACTTCTGGGTAGAATTCAAAGTAGAATTTCATCATTGGCCCCCTGTCCTGTCCTTGGTTTCTCAGACCTTTGGGCTTAAACTAGAATTAGACCACTGGCTCTCCTGGGCATCTATTTTGGCAGGTTTTTGAGAAGTCATGTGAATTTTCAGCTTCCATAATCATGCGGGTCAATTTCTCTCTCTCTCTCCCTCCATCCATCCAACCCTAATATAAACGTATATCAATTATACCTCAATAAAGCTGTTAAAATATTATATGCCCATAACTATATAATTTTGGAACTACTTCTACATTTGAACATACCTCACCCTCCATCAAAGTTCCAGTGTTACATCCCTGTCACTTTTGCTCCCTATCCTCTGTTTTTTAGGGCCCCCCCCCACCACCTTCCCTCTGGTAACTACACAGTCTATATGATCTTAGGAAAGTTCACTAAATAAATATTTCTCTGTGCTATTTCCTCAAAATTAATTTACCTATTTCATGGGACTGTTCTGAGGATTCAATGAGATACTTTAAAGCACTGAAAACTATAGACAACATAATAGACACACAATATTAAGCACTATTATACTTATGAAAAATATTTTCAATTCTAAGAAATTCAAGTAAGTGGTTTTTGCACCTAAAAACATGGTTCAGTGAGAATTACAAATGGAGGTAATTTATACCTTTGAACTATTTCTAATTTGTTCTTTCATCTTTTTATCCACTGTTGATCATATATAAATCTACTGCAAAATATCCTTGACGCTCAGATTTTATTCTAAACTCTAATGTCTACAATGAACCAATGGTGAAAAAAAAAAAAACATTTTGGATATTTCTACTCATTTGCATGTGATTTCTTGATCAATGGACTTGATTATGTACTTAATGTAGGATTCTAGACTTGACAGGAATAGAATTACACTGAGGAATTTGGATTAACGGGTAGTTAGGAGTTAGGTAGAAATCCACACAACTGCCTGCAAAAATGTATCCACTTTTATATAAGTATTCATCAGTGAAACTATATATGATATCTTAGTTTAAAAATATTTCACCACCTGCCCCTCATCCTGAAATTTCTAGGCACAGTTTTTATATACAGCATCAAAAGAATGATCTATGTGTTATAGCAATGTTTATTTCTTAGTTTTGACAAATGATACCATGAGTATGTGAGCCTAATAATAAGAAATTAGCAATTCAATTTTAAAAAATAGGCAAAAGATTTTCACAGGTCTATCACCAAAGATATAAGGATAGCATGTAAACACATAAAAGATTTTTTAAATTTTATTTTATGTATTTTTACATCATTTTTCATTTTTGTACAATGTATGCATTTTCATCTTGGTTATAGTCCCTGTGAAATTCCCACCACCCATTCACCCATGAACCATCACCATGTGCTCTTGAGCACATGGTGCTCTTCTGCTCTTGTGCTCTTGAGCTCTTGTGCTCTTGAGCACCTTGTGCTCTTCCTACCCTTGTTTTGATACTACTCCCTTCTCCCCGCTGCAGTATGTTTCTGGTTTATAGTTGCCTGTTGATTTTGATTTTTACTTTATTATAATTAGTCTTTTTTTTCCCTGCTCCCTTATTATTTTTGGATCCTCTACAATCCTGCTATTAAGTGAGACCATCCGGTATTTTTCTTTTTGTTTCCAGCTTATTTTACTGAGCATGATCTCTTCCGGCAGCATCCTATTAGAATGATTAAAATTAAAAAAGAATCATCAAGTGATGCCAAGAAATGGAGAACTGGAACCTCCACATGCTTCTCGTGCAAATATAAAATGGTGAAACCACTTTGGAAAACAATTTGGAATTTTGTTAAAAATGAAACATAAACTTCTATATGATCTAATCATTCACCTGTAAGTATTTACTTAAGAAAAAGGGGAATATAAATTTTCACAGCAATTTTACTTATAATTATTAAAATCCAGGGGAAAAAAATTAAATGTCCATCAATAGGTACATTGATCAAAAACTTGTGGTATACACAATGCAATGGAATACTGTTAGGCAATAAAAAGGAATGAGCTTCATACATACAATGCCCTGGATAAATCTCAAAATTATTTATGCTGAGCAAAAAAAGACCAAAAATAGTGCATAATTTCATTTATATAATACAAAGAAAAATGTAATCTAAACTATGACGACAGAAAGCAGACAAGTGGTTGCCTAGAAGAAGGCGATTACTGAGGGGACAAGAAAATTTCTGAGGGTAATAGATCTTGCTTGTGCTGATGCAGAAAGGATGGTTCTTATAAAATGTACAAGAGGACTCAGAAAATTTTTTTCTAGAAGATATAGCAACTGACTTAGGCCTTGAAGTGCCAAGGAAGACTTAAGAATGCAGAGAGCATTCTTTAATGTGAAATTGATTGAGAAAAATACCATTTTTTAATAATAGCCAAATGATTTAGAGAAACAGCATTTTACATCTGCTTGACACAGAAATACTGAACTAGCTATCTTTTAACAATTATTTTTTATAATCTTACCAAAGAAATCTAGCAAATTAATATAATAATGAAGTCTAGGACATATTAATATACAATTAAAAACATACTGATATGCAAATCAGCCAAGTATAAAATTGTGGGGGAGGGGATAAAAGTAAACTGGAATCTGTTAAGCTTTCCAATGAGTCAAAATTTTACTCTTAAGAGTTATACTGAAGAAACTACATAAGCATTTAAGACTACCTAATTGGCACTAGGTATTATTTAGATACAGAATCTTGTTAAGAAATGTTAGGTAAAATTTTCAACTCATTAAAAATTTGAGTAAAGATATGTGACGGAAACAGGAAAAAAAACAAAAACAGAATATTATGTTATAGTGGAAGACTACAAGTGAAAACTGATGGGCTTCACATAAGACAATGGTAGGAAAACTAAGCCTCTGAATACATTTGGAGACAAGCACTGAAAACAAAGGAACAGTGTAGATCCAAAGTGGGGGGAAGTGGGAAATAAGGACAGAAGTCATTGAACAGAGAACAAAAAAAGGACAAGATTAATAAAACCAAGAGTTGGTTCTTAGAAGAAAATATTAAAAAGATAAACATGGCAAGACTTATCAAGGAGAGCTGGTGATGTGATTTAACAAAATGGTATAAAACATAAGATAAACACAAAGTACTTGTATTTTTCAAATTATAAAATGCTATAAACTGGTACATATACTAGCCAGACACAAGACATTTGAAAATTTAGAAGAAATGACTGTTTCCAGAAAAACAGCAAAATTCAGACTGTACAAAAATTGAAATAGACTAATGATATGAACTTTAATGGATTAATCTACACTTCACATACATAGGAAGGCAGTCCTAGCACATTTTTTCCATGTTGTATTTGTAAATAATTTCAAGTTTTCAGAACTCCCACCACAGTATTAAGAACATTCATAAACTCTTTACCTATAGGAACCTATTATTAACACTTTACCCCATTTGTTTCATCATTTATTTTTTGCTAATGGCTCATACTCACCCTCCCTCAGTGGAAAAACAACACTGATCCATTCATCTAAGAACTGATGATATTAGCAAAGGCCAGTTATAGTATAACATAAAAATATAAGAACTGGGCCTCCCTGGTGGCGTAAGCACAGCACTGTGAAACTATCCGCAGCCTCTGCAGCACGAGTACAATCCCTGGCCAAGGAGGTGAACCACATGGTGCAGCAGACCCCTCCTGACTCAACCGCTGCTCCCCTCAGCCGTGTATTTCAATCAATCTGCCTGTTCTATTCCCCACTCTGGCTCTGGGGAATCCTCCACTCCCCGCACCTCTGGCCTGTACCCCAGTTCTTATATGCATAAATAAATAAATCTTAAAAAAAAAAAAAAGAAAGGCATACAGTCTAGAGAATGCTACTTAAATATATATGTATGTATATGTGTATGTGTGTGTGTGTGTACTATCACAAAGGACAGTATCTAAATACTTGTATTTCCACAGAAAAAGGGTATTTTCTTACATAACCACAGTACAACTATCAATTTCAATATATATTACATTGACACAATAATTTTCCATCGCATTTCAATTTTATAAAGTAACCCAATGTCCTTATACCACCCCACCCCCTACAGACCTGCCTAAATTAAAGATCAAGTCCTGCATTTGTCATGTGTCTTCAGCCTTCCCTGAACCTGGAATAGTTTTAGGTATTTTATGTGGCACTGACACTTTTAAAGGATACAGTCCTTTTATTTTTAAGTAATCTGGTTCTTATTTGAGGCTTTCCTGATGTTTCATTATTACCAGATTTAGGTTATGTATTCCTGGTCAGAATCCTTCACAAGTGTTATTGTGTCTTTCTCAAGGTAATACATCCAGAAGCTTAAGATACGCATCTGTTTCAGCTCTTGCAATTCACCTTTAGGTACCTCCCAAGAGAAATGAAAATTGTGTCCACAGAAAGTCCCTAATAGTGTTCCTGATAGTCAAAAGCTTGAAGCAGCCCAAATGTTCAATTGGAGAAAAACAAAAAGTGGTATGTATTCATGCAATGTACTACTACCCACAATTGAAAAAGAAAAGTTACTGATGAATGAAACAACATGGATAAATTTGGAAACACTACACTGGGTGAAAGAAGTCAGACACAAGAAAAAATACTGTATAAATCCATTTATTGATAGATTAAGTTCCAGTTCCATAATGATAATAATTTCAATCAATGGTTACTTCAGAGTATTTGCTAGAAATGGACATGATCTGACAATATTCTTGGGTGATGGGAATGTTCTGTATCTTGATGGGGTGTGGGTTATGCAGATGTATACATTTGTCAAAATTGATCCAATTGATCTGTGTATTTCATTGCCTCTGAATTGTCTCGATTCAAAAATACAAGAAACAAGTCACTATTTTCCTCCACAGCTGTAATAGAAAATAAACTTAACAATAACAAAAAGCATAAAACAACTTAGAAATTAATCTAAAAAAAATACCTACAACCACTTATAGAGAAAAATTTAACTCTATTAATGATCATAAAGAAATAAAGGCCCAGTATGTTTATACATGAAATGCTGGTAACAGCAATGTGAACATAGTAATTCTCCCCAAAGCAATTCACCACTTCAAATATAACTCCTACCAAAACACAGGATTCAATTGTTTCAAATATGATACAGAAAGGGGTGGCCCAAGAATAACTAAATCAATAAAAAAAGCAAAGGTATGTGATTCACCTTGATAGATAATGAAGATTTGTCACTAAATTAGACTATACTCTAATTGGACTACAGTACTGGGATAGCAAAAGATAACCAAAGGGAATAGAATGCCTTCATAGGCATAAAAGTCTCTTTTTAGAAGCAGGACCCACACACAAAGTGCTCAATACCTGTTGAATGAATGAATGGCAGGTCTTCCTGAAGGCATTTGCCACATCATAATTATGTATAAGTAATTTTGATGATTCTAGTAAATATATCGTTAAGTTTAAGGAAAGTAGGAAAAAATAGTGAGATTAAAACCTTTGTACCACTTGTTTGTATTTTAGAACATATGAACAAATAATATTATTTTGGAAGAAAGCACACATCTAAATAAATACTTGAAGGCTGACTGGGAAAGCACATCAAACATGCTCTAGGATAAATGCCTAAATTGGGAGTAGCTAAAAGTAAGATCTAAGAGAGAACATAAAAGAGTAATGGCATAAAATATAGCAAAAATAGGGACAATGAAAAGTATGGCATAAACTGAGTATGATCACTCCAATTCTGATGTCTCTAGAGAAAAAAGTCATGTTTTGCTTATTTCTTAAGTCGTAAAGGCCTTTGGATTAATCTAATTTTTACTGATAAACTGAAGTTCCAGAGTCAACTTTCCCAAAGCCACTCCACTGCAAGTTCTCTCACTCTCCAAAGCCTATGATCTTTCTGTATTGCTATAGTTCATATTCAGTATTTTTTGGTCAACAAATGAAAAGAAAGGTGAGGAAATAGCACTGATCCATTCATTCAAGAATTGATTATCAGTGAAAGCTAGTTATAGTATAACATAAAAATATAAGAACTATCACAAAGGAGGAGAATGTTTACCTCATGATGTAGACACTTTATAATACAATGGCTATAGTATGGAGCTCTGAGTCAAAACATTTAAATATCAAACCTGGCTAGCCCATTTAATAGTTGCATGATCTTGGACAAATTATAAAACCTGTGTATCTCAATATCAACATTGCAAAATTAAATTAATATGAGTAAAATGAAATAATGTATGTACTATTTTTAGCCTGGTATAGAATATACTCTCAAACGTTAGCTGCTGTTACCATCTATTCTCCTATCTTCTTTCACCTATCAAATTCCAGAGTATTACACAGTACCTATATTCTTAATGTCTTCACCTTCTAATTACTCCTCAGTCTGCTCACTTGTAATTTCTGCTGCCCTCATGATGCCACTGAAACTGGCATATGGTTGTGGCAGAATTTACCTTTTTTGATTTCTCTGCTGTGTGTGGTACCTTTGACTACTGCTTCCACTTGAAACTCCTTTGGCTTGTCAAATTACACACTTTCTTTTTCCAACTTTTTCTGAGTCTTTACTATGTTTTCTTTGCTCACAACTTAATTTTTGGTTCTAGTCTCAGTCTTCCCTTTATACTCTTGGGAGATTTCATTTACTCTTACAGTTTTCAGCTAATTTCTACCAACTTTAACCTTTACTATCTTCTCCTAAATGCATTCCTTAAAAACCTCTATTACCTCTATACTAATGTAGAGAATGAATTAAGTTCATTTAAAAGTTGAATCTCTCTTCCTTTACATTCTAAAACATCCCATAAATAACTAAATCCAAACTTGAACACAGTATCTCCTTTGCCAAACCTCCTCTTCCTTTGTTCTTGATCTCACCATGTAACACTGCTATCTACCGAGTCCTCAAGTTAGAAACCTGAATAACATTTTACTACTCCTTTTCTTTTACCTTCTTCTACCATCTCAGTTATTTTAACTCAAATTTCTCTAATGCATTTCTCCATCCCTGTAAGACTGCCTTACCTCAAGCTTTAATCCCTTACCTAGAATAACCTCCTAACAAAGCTTCCCAATTTCCATCTCGGTTCTTCCACAAATCAATCCTTCATTCCACGGTCTCAAAACCAACTAAATTATCAGATAATCATTCCCCTGCTTAACACTGTATAGATTCCATTACAAAATTCAAGGTTTCCCACATGATATTTAACGATCTCTATGATTCTTCTATTTCCAAAGTCTTCAGTTTATTTCCTGCCACCACCTGCCTCCCATCTTATGCTTCAAGTGATACAGAAAGAACTGCTTTGAATTGTTTCTTGAACATAAAGCATGTTGTCTCATGTTTCCAAATATCTAGTTCATGCTATTCCCTCTTTGAAGAATGTTTTCCCTCTGCTCTCACTTCCCACCATGGAAAATATTACAGTATTTTTATCACTCTTTTTTTCTGGCTGCAGGAAACAAGGAGACTGTCCTGATTTCCACAAGGTGGGGTTTGGTGGTTTTCCTCTGAATTCCCACAGTCCTTAGTCTATCTCTTTATGGGCATTTACTACAACTCTAAATGTAAATGAACTGTTTATATTTGTCTCTCACACAACACCGACCACCTCTAGTACAGATAGCTCCCTGCTCTGTTCTTAGCAGTGATTTACTTATTAGCTCTTGCTTTGATGATGTATTAGAAAAGTTTCTGATAAGAGGTTAGAAAATGCAGAGCCCCGCAGTGACAGACTGCGGAAAAAGAACAAACTGAACTGGGCAATAAAAAATTGCTTCTTAAGGGCCTCCCCGGTGGCGCAGCGGTTGAGCGCTGGGTTGCGAAGCTGCCCGCAGCCTCTGCAGCGCCGGTTCAATCCCCGGCTGCTCCCTGGCCACCAAAGGAGGGTCCCACATGGCGCGCAGACCTCTCCTGCCGCCCGCTGCTCCCCTCAGCAGTGTACTTCGGTCCTTCTGCCTGCTCTGCTCCCCGCTCTGGCTCTGGTGAATTCTCTCACCCTCCCGCGCTTCTGACTGTACCCAGTCTTGTATAGATCAATCAATCAATCAATCTTTAAAAATAAAATAAAATAAAAAAATAAAAAAATAATTGCTTCTTAAACATATGTACAAATCAAATCCATAACGCAACAGCAAAAAGCCAACCCTTCAATTATAGCAGTGTATTTAAAGTAGTGCCCTGCCCACATAGCCCCTCAAAAAAAAGGAGGGGAGGAACACTCCAGGAAAGACACCTTCCTGAAACACAGGCATAGGAAAGTAGGATTTACCTTTCATAACCATGGAAATTATGCATAACCATTTGAAAAAATTCACAGAAGTACTTAAGAGACTTGCAGGAAATTGATAAATAATAAGCAAGCCATTTCAGTCAAATTATTGGTGATAAACACTAACAGATCACTGGACCCCCAGTACCTTTGCTTAATTAGCATCCTATTGTTTTCAATCATAATGTATTAAAAGACAGTTACTTTTCTTAATCTATTAACAGTTTGGGCGCTTTTTAAGGGGCGTCCCATCTGTTAGGTCCATTTGCTGGTAGGTAAAAGGTCACCCTGTGTCCCTTTATCCTCCCAGTTTTTATTCTATTTAGCTGCCTCAGCAGTCCCCAATCAAATCACATGGAACTACAAACTCTGAAGAAAACTATGCTCTGGTGCTTGATCTAAATCAAACCTTTGCATATATATCTTTAATCTTCACTCTGATGTAAGGTTGTTCTTTGGTTCTCCTAAGTTTAGAATAGTCCACATATCAAATTTTACGAGACTTTTTCACCAAATTGACCTACAATTTTATGAATCCAACATGCGAAGGATTTATTAACACTGTGGTATATACTGTTTTCATATCTTAAACAGACCATTAGAAATTCAGTCAACACAATCTGTCCTCACAAATTCTGGAATAAATCATATGCTACACTTAATGACGATATACTATAAGAAACTACGTAAGTTGTATTAAAAATCACTTCACAGTACCTTTAACCTTCCGTTTCAATTCAAATTACAAATATTTCACCCAATAAGTTACTACCAGACTAGCAGGTTAGCCATGCTGCAACAGAAAGGAACATTGGAAAATTAAGCTACACAAGTAGGTTCAGGCCTGTAACATGAGGGTTTAAACTTATCTATCAGGCAAAAGGGAGTCTTTGAAAAGGTTTTAGCAAGAAATTGACATAATCAAAGTTGTATGTTAGTCACTGTGCAGAATGAACTGCGGAATTTTTAAGTGCCTATATAAATTCTTCACTTGGATATTCCACTTGCATCCAAACAGTTCCTTCTCCCTTCAAGCTCTCTGCAACTCTTTCATTTCTTTTTGAATACCTCCAATTCTTATTATTATCCAAGTTTTAAAAAATTGAATTTTCTTCTCACTGATCTTTATTTCACAGATTCATAACAACAGAATTTATTCTTTCCAAGATAGGATGCTGCAAGAAAATAGCTACTTTATTTTGTCCACCACAATCCTGCACTGAACACAACACATAGAAGCATCTCTTGACTCTGAGATGGAGGAGTGAAAGAGGATGTTGAAGAACATGAGATGATTACAGGCAAACTAATACCAAGGTCTGTTCTGTCTAATGTATTATTGTACTGCCAGTTTGCTAATCAATCACCAAATCAGATCATTTACTTCCTCACATCTGCTCAATCTACCTTCTTCCTATCTATTGCCAAGGTAAATTCTTGTTATGACAAATCTCAATTATTGTAATTGCTTTTATTTAATATTCATCCCTTCAAGTCTCTCTTCTTGAGTTATATCTAGCATAATAATATCAAAATAACATTCTCAAAATACCACTTTCCCTTGCTAGATCTTTACTAACTCCTTGGCTTAGCTTGCAAAACCAGTCACAAACTCACAGTATACCTCATACTTCCTACACAGGCTTGTCTTCATATTACTACTTCCACCCATATCAAGAACATTACTTCTTTTATTCATAACTCTTTCTTCTTGACAATCAAGTACTAAGTATTAAGTACCAAAACACACACACACAGCATTATCCACATCAGTGGTACCAATACATCTTATTTCATTTCATGAATCACTTGCATTTCACAAAAGGATAACTTATAAACCACACATTGTTTCTTTTAAACTAAAGTCAAGTCTTCTCTGACAACTCCAGTCTTAATTTTCCCCTCCTTTAAGCACTTACTAAATAATTCAACATTTTTATCATTCATTAATGATCAAATCAGTTATTAGAAGGTTAGAAGTATCAAAAAATCTCCAACTTGATCTAATTTAGTAATAATGACTGAAATGCACAAAGAATATCCCAAACTTAGTAAGAATCTCCAAGGTCAGAGTCCTAAACATGAGCATCTTTTAAAGGTTCATGAATAATTTACCACCCATTGTTTGTAAAGGTAACCAGTTAGTCCCATTTTCATATAAGAAAACATTAAAAATTTTACTTAAGGTCATCTACCAACCTACTGGCAGCAAAAGCAGTGATTAAGAGCACAGGCTCAGAATTAGCCAACCTACTTAGGTTCTGGCTTAATGCTTACTAGTTGTGAGAAATTGGAAAACTCAGTTAACTTTGTTGGGCCTCTCCTCATCTTTAGAATGGGGTATATAGCTCAAAAGAGTTGTAATGGGGATAAAATGAGTTAGTGTATAAAAGTACTTAGAACAGAAATAAGCACCCATTAAATGTTCGCTATTAATAATGCAATGAATTGCAACTCACCTCTAACTTATTTTTTGGCCCATTACACTTATATCTTTATTTTGACAACAGCTTGCATACACTCTTGAGGGCAGAGCTCAAATTTCCTGCCTTTTCAGTATCCCCCACCACACCAAATACATATTATTAAAAATAATATTTTCAACAAATTTATGGATTCCTATTTCTGAACTCTGACACCTTGGTCATCGTACCTCTACGGAAGTAACCAGAGTTAATGAATAAGAAGTTATGTAATAGGGCTTACAATGAGCAAGGCATTGCTTTAATATTTTCTCCTGTCCGATTACAAACATTCCATAACAAGAAACGCAAGATTACCTTAGTAATCTACGAGCCACATTAATGCTACAAAACATTTAATAAAGCTGTGTTACTTTTATGTAAAATGACTTTAGTGCTTCATTACAAAAATAAGTCCTAAATGAAATCAAATTTTCTTTCAAAAAAAAATCTGCCTTTGAAAAATAAGTTTATCCCAAGAGATGAACATTCTTACTTCCAATCTACTTGCAACAAAGACAATTTTATTTTTTGAAATTACTTTAAAATATGGCCTTGAAAAAACAGATAACACAACCGGCACGATCTGCAACATGCACATGTATTTTGAACACATTTTGTGTTCAAAACAAAACAGCATTTTGTTTCTTTCCAGTTATATGTAAACTACTAAAGGAAAGTATTTCATACATGAGTCTAAGGGATAACTTGAGAGAATTAGAAAGCACTGAAATTTTTAATAAATTTCCGACTTTTTTCTCTATTCAGATCACTGAGAAAAATGAAAAGAATAATATAGGAGTTCATGAACAACTGAAAAATTAAATAATCACCGTCCCCCAAAGGTAAATTATGCATTGGTATCTTTTGCTTTTTATCATTGTCTATCAACCCCACAACTACATCCATTCAATATATCCTCAACTGTTTAATAATCCAAAAAGGTAATTATGAAACAGGTCTTTAAAAAAATAACAAAGAATATTATAGTTTTATTTCCCATTTTTGTATTAGATACAAGTACTTGAGTTTTACACAAAGATATTTTATCTTCCCACCATACCTTCTTTCACAGACCTTTTCCTATGTACGCAGTGTGGCTTCATCTAATTTGTCTGAGTGAATTTTATACTGTTTTTAACAATTTAACAACATTTCTTGTAAGTACTAGGGATTCTTTAGGACATATATCCCAGAGCAAAGATAAACTTTTCTTTCCAAAGTTTTTGACTGTAAATTCCTCAAGAAATTTTCTAGTTCAGATATAACTGACATATTAGTTTCAGGTGTACAATATAACGATATAACAATATAACAATTTGTATGGACTGCAATATAATCACTACAATAAATCCAGTTAACATGTATCACCATACAGCTATAAATATTTTGTTTGTAAGAGGACCTTTAAGACTGACTCTTTTAACAACTTTCAAACATGTAAGAGGAACAGTATTGCTAATTGTGACTATGCTGAAATTACATTCCCAGAACAAGAAAAACTTTTTTTTTTTGGTCATCAAATAACTTAGAGAGAAGACTTATTTTATTATCTTATTTATTTTGAAAATTATTTTATCCACAACAGAAATATAATAGATTTAGCTTTTAAAAGGTTACAGAAACAAAGCAAGGGGAAAAAAAATTCTCCAAATAAAAGATAATTGGGATTTTCAAGGACATTTTCAATCATTATTTTTTTTTACAATCATTATTTTAAAAAGTAAAAAGCTGCTTACATATTTTTCTAGTTTCTTTTTTTCTGCTCATAAGCAAGAAACCAATAAAATTATCTTCAGAGAAAAATTAAAATACAGTGTACAGAGATTTAAAAAATTCAAAAACCAAGAAATTGCCAATTAAACCAATGAAAACTGGGTGATATGCTCAGAAAATTACTAAGGTCAAAAAGACCAACAAAACAAATCACCTTGATTTAGACATCTACTCTCTACTAGTGTGGCTGCCCCTTAATACTACTCTGCCTCTGAAGTCTGTTCCTTCCAATCCATTTCATCGCCATGAGATCTAATTAAAGGATCAATCTGATCCCACTCTCCAGTTTAAACTACTTCACTGGTTCATCCATCCCCTCAGGTTAAAATCAGAGTTCATTTTCACAATAATCAAATTTCTTCAAAGTCTTATTCTAGCCTCCCTTTTTATCTCTTCTCACACATATTTTAGATAAACTCACTGAAACAAAAATGTTTCATCTTGAACTATCTATCCCGAAAACCACTTTATGGATGAGAACTGAAGCTCAGAGAAATAGCTTCCCCAAGGAACTACACTAGTGATAAAATCAAAACTAGGAAAGAAATTCTTCCCTCAGTGTTCCTAAAAACTTTCTCTATTATTAACTATTTCTTTTACATTTGTCAAAAATTAGAACTCCTTAAACGGCAGGCTCCTCACATTCCCTCTAAACAGAAGCTTCAAGATAATCTTTTTGAATGCAGGAAGAAAAGAGTAAGTTTTTAGTCTTGAAAAATAATTTTAACCACTCTGGTAGAGGATGTGATAATGGAGGAGGCTATGAATGTGTGCAAGCAGAGAATATAAGGGAAATCGCTGTACTTTCTGCTTGATTTTACTGGGAACCTAAAACAACTTTAAAAAATATAGTTTTTTAAATGAGTTAAGCTGTACCAAGAGTATCTAGGGACATACTTGGTCTGAAGAACAACAATAACAAGGGCTACACAACCAGAAACCCAAGGAATCTGTGTGTTCCACAAACAGTGAGGGTTACTTCCAGCACAATGTGACTCATGGTAGTTTATGTGTGCCCAACTAAAGTAGATTTGGGGATTATACTATTTAGTTTGAACTAAACTGATTCTCAAGTAATGAGAAGTAGCTTTGAAAAAAAGCTTGCAAAGACTGCAAAAATTAATAATGCAAGCACAAGTCAACAAAAAAAGGGCAAAGTTAAGACTTCTAACTAGTACAAGCTAGTCTTCATCCACATTATGATAGAAAATAATCTAATCAATCACATAGTTCTCACCAAATATTAATACCATTTTAAATGATAACAAAATGGTACTACAAACAGAAAGTAATATAATTCTTTACTTTCCTTCTCATCTTTCTTAAACATCTAATTTGAGTAATTTTTTTACATATACTAATATGTTAGTTGTATGCTAACACTACTATTGGTACATGTATATAACTTGTAACAAGTAACACATATTAAAGGTGTATGCACAAGGTTTTACTGACTAGAGGACACACTCAAAAAAATTTTAATAGCCCCTGCTTAAAGCACATACCAAATCTTTTTTCCTCTCTATGCTGATTATCAATCTTCCAGGTTGCCAGATCTGAAGGGGGTGTTTTAGGTGGCATAATGGCCACCCAGAGATGTATGAGTCCTAATCCCTTACATGGGAAAAAGTTCTTTGTAGATGTGATTAAAGATGCTGAGATGGAGAGATAATCCTGGATTGTTTGGGTGGGTCCAATTGTAATCACAAAAGTCCCTGTAATAGGAGGCCAAAAGATCAGAGTCATTAGTAGATGTGAGACCTGAAACAAGAGGGTGGGATGTAGGCAGCCCCAGAAGCTGAAAAAGTCAAGAAACAGATTCCTCCCCCAGAACCTGAAGAAGGAACCCTCCTCTGCAGACACCTTGACTTTAGTACAGATCCATTAAGAATTATTTTGAACTTCTAACCCTCAAAACTGAAAGATAATAAATGTGTGTTGTTTCAACTCTCTACATTTCTGGTAACTTGTTACAGCGAAGTCAGGAAATTAAAGTAGGTGATTCCTAGGATGTGACCATTGAGTACTAAAACCAGGGTAAGTTAGTGATCCTATTTTCAGGTTTTCAATACCCGTAACAACAGCTAGTATGTGATAAACATGGGAAAAATCTTTGTTGCATGATTGCATGATGAAATGTATAGAAAATATACACTTACTGTCTTATAAAGATCTATCAAATCTATTATCTCATTTCAACTTCCCAAGAACCCTGTGAGAGATGAATTAGTTTTTTTCACTTTTAGGATATCGGAACTAAAATAAAAAATAATTGTATATATGACACATCCAAAGACACATGTCAACTAAGCACACATCCAGTGAGACATATCTAGTAAGTAATGGAACTACATCTAGAATACAGGCCTTCTGACCTGTAGTCAAAGGATCATAGCAGTCAGGGGGGGTCTATGCTCTGTATCAGGATGCCTAGGCTCAGAACCAAGGTCTAAACTTAATCTCCGATTTCCTCTAGCCAAATTACTTCACTTCTCCATTTCCTCAACTATTTAACACAAAATGAAGTTAAAATAATACTTACAGATCTGTGGTGAAAAATTAAGATGCAAAAATGTATAAAGTACCACAGGCTTGACACAAAAATTACTAACAAATATTAGCTATCAGTATTTCTCTGTGCTGCTGCAGCTACACTACATATATGCCTAAAATAGTATTAATAAAGAATCACACAGAGTATGCAAAAGGAAAAAACAGCAACCAGAATGAATAGTAAGATGAGTAGGATGGTGCTAAAGATGGAGCTGCCATATGATCCAGCAATCCCACTCCTGGGTATTTACCCAAAGGACACAGAAAAATTAATTCAAAAGGGCACCTGCACCCCTATTTTTATAGCAGCACTATTTACAATAGCTATGCTATAGAAACAACCCTAATTCCCAAAAATAGATGACTGGATCAAGAAGATGTGGTACATACACACAATGGAATATTACTCAGCAATCAAAAAAGATAAACTCATGCAATTTGCAGCAACATGGATGGAACTGGAAGGGATTATGCTTAGCGAAATAAGCCAGAAAGATAAAGAAAAATACCAATGGTCTCACTCATAGCAGGAATTTAGAAAACCTAAATAAGGGACCAGGAAAAAGACTAATTATAATAAAGTAAAAATTAAAATCAACAAGCAACTATAAACCAGAGACACAACGGGGGTGGGGGGGTAAGAAGGAGTAGAATGAAACAAGGTGGGTGGGAATTGTATGGGGACTATAATCATGACGAAAATGCACACATTGTGCAAAAATGAAAAATGATGTAAAAATATATAAAATAAAAAAATATATTAAAAAGATGAGTAGGATGGGTTTTCTGTGAAAGTAATCTAAAGTTAGGACTCTCACTGAATAGAAAAGGAAAGGGGAACATAATGAAGATAGATAGTACAAAAGGTGATACCAAAATTCAGTAATATTATAAGATGAGGAAGAAGAACCTCAAAAACTAGAATATTGTATAAATACATAGTCTTCATAAATCTACAAAATGGTATAACTATTTTTTTAAAGATTTATTTATGCACACAAGAACTGGGGTACAACTGAGGTGCGGATGGTGAGAGGATTCACCAGAGACAGAGTGGGGAACAGAATAGGAGAATCTACTGAAATACACTGCTGAGAGGAGCAGCAGGAAAGACAGGAGAGGTCTGCTGTGCAAAGTGGGTTAGCTCCCTGGCTGGGGATCGAACTCGTGCTGCAGTGGCTGCAGATAGCTTCATAGTGCTGTGACTTAGCCCCCTGCACCACCAGGGAAGCCCAAAAATGGTATAACTTTAAAAAGAAATGGATCACACAATTTTGGGACAATTATGAATGGCAAAGCAGACCAAAAACAAAGCTACTAAGAGGAGCTTATCAACTCTTCTCCAAACCTGTTTTCTAACTCTAAAGTGGCTTTAGGTATGCATCAGTTAAGTGGCAATGGAGATGTTGGGAAATGGTCTAACAGAACAGACTGTAGCAAGTATAAGACCTCCAGCTGTGTCAGTGCTGTAATGTCAGTATTTCAAGAGTCTCAAAAGGCACAACATACCCTTTTTGTCAATCACCAGCACACTACTCCTCTTCTCCAATCTCATAACACCCATGTTCCCCCCCCAAAAAAAACCTGATTTTAATGCCTTTTAATAGCTTCAGTAAAGAATAAAATGTCTCTAAATGTGGCAGTCCAAACAAATCTCAAAATACACTAACTCAATTGTTTAAGGAAAACTTTCTTAAACTTTTCATTCTCTTAAATCCTCATCAACCCACCTTTCACTGTGGGAGTTAAAAAAAACCTTACAGGACTTTATGAGTACATTTTCAATATTGGGCTGATGTTTATCTCTAAAGGGTCATAATCTCCTCACTATCACTAATGAATAAAGTTGAGAAACCATACTGAAGTTAGCTTTAGCAAAAGACAGTCAGAAATTACACAAATAGACACACAGTTGATTTAAATCCACAAATGATTTTTAGAACCACAGTGTGATGTCTAATCTTTACCACCTAACTAAATTTAAAAAAATGTTTAAGGGTACAAACTTGCAACTAGTAGATAAGTCAGCCCTTGTGACCTAACATACAGTATAATGAATATAGACAACAACATTGCATGAAACCTTCCAACTTGATGAGATGCAATCTTAATTATTCCCACCACAAAGAAAGAAATAACATTACTTGATAGAGGTCTTGAAGATGACAATCATATTACAGTATGTAAATGTATCAAATCAGCATGTCGCAATACCTGAAATTTACATTGTTATCTGTCAAGAATATTTCGACTTAAAAATAAGAGAAACTGGTGTGTTTTAAATGTGGATGAATGCTGTAACCTTTCTGCCCTGTCAGTCATTTCAGGAAGTGCTAATGAAGAATAACATGGTCTAAAGATGGGCAAGACCTTGCAGAAAGATAAATTATCTACAAACAACTAAGCAGTCATCAATAAAAGATGTATTATGAATACAAGGTTTCAGTATCTCATCTATAAATTTAAATTTAAAATGGGGTGAATGGACTCACTCCTACATGCACTTCTTGATCCAACATGATACTAGAAAGTAGAAGGTAGGGGATGACAATGGTCTTATTAAATGGGTCCAGAATGAGACAAAATTTCTTGTTCTCTAAAACTTCCACCAGCCTTCCACTCAAAATTAGCTAAACCAGCTTTTTCTTTTCCCCTTATTTCTGTGTTACTTTATGTCAGCAATAACTCGACAAACTTCAGTGTCTTCAGCATCCTTCAGACACCCGCAAAAATTAAAACATTGTTTTTGCAGAAACAAGTTAAACAAGAGACTTGGCTTATCTACATTTTAATATCGCAAACAGCAAGTCCCTTCCACGGAAGAGATATCTTTTCTGGCAGTAAACGTCACACATCTTAGAAGAAATTCCCAGGGTGGAAAGAATGGCTTTTTCAAATACAACCATAGCAGCCCTTTGACTGATAAATGCTCATAGAGCCCCTCACCCCCGCCAAAAACAAAAACAAATGTAGCAGGGATGAAAAAGAAACTCCACGAGGGGCAAAGCACTCTTCCGGCCTTCAAATACGGGACTTTTCCTCCCATAACTCAGGAGCACAAGCCAAGCCACACCACCACGAACTATGGTGGTCACTACACCCAAGTCACCCTGTTTACTAAACTAAGGGCTCCCATCACCTACCCCTTGAAAAAGCACTTCATAACGCCCCTCCCCCAAGTTTCCAAAGCAGCAGCCCCAAGCGTACCTGAGGCCAGAGAGACTGCGAGAGGGAGGCAGGAGAAGGGCAGCTTGTCCACTACTCTCACCCTTCAGACGACTCACGTTTTTTAAATCGCAGGTCGAGAACCTATGGCATCCGACGAGCTGCTCGTCCTCGCCACACTACGCAGGCAAGTGACTGGCAGCACACCTGGGCGACTTACCTGGCTTCTAGCTTCAACACCACCCCAACACAGCGCGGTATCCCAGGGGCAGGGTGACTGAGCACAAAGGCACTCAGGTGGTCCCTTTCACCCGGCACCTTTTCCCTCTCACTGAGCCCCTGAAAATTCCATAATACAACAGGAAACCTCCCGCAGAGTGCAGCCGAGCCCGTCAACGCAAGAGGATCAGAGGAATCGGCGTGTCGCTCCACTGGGACCTCGGAGACCGGCACCCCAAAAGCCAGGGGACTTGGGGGTGTGACCTGGGCTGCTCCTTCTTCCCCCGACCCCCTCCCGGGGAACTCCCGACTTGTCGCGGCTACTCACCAGACCAGCGAGCAGAGAGAGAGGCAGGAGACCAGGGCCAAGGCCCGCTGGTACTTCTTCATCTTCTCCTCCTTCTTCCCCCTGCCAGAAGGCGGCACATCCTCCCGGCAGCCGCCACTGCCTAGGCCAAGATGGAGGAACCGGAGCAGGATCGAGAGAATGGGACCGAGAGTCCGAAGGGCTGCGGCGCCGGGGGAGCGGCTCCTCAGCGGCTCGCGGGCTGGCCGCCCTCCGAGCGGGGCCGACGGCGGGGCCGACCGGGGGGCCTCACGGGAGGACTCCCGCGACTGCCTGTGTTGCCGCGGCCGCTGGCTCGTCCGCGCCCGCCTCCTCCAGCCGCCGCCGCCGCCAGTGCCGCCCCATATCCCCCCAGCCCGCCCCGGCTCTCGCTCCGTGCTGCCGGCGACCAACGGCCGCGGCGAACTCGCTCCAACAGCCAATCGCCGACGGGGCCGCGACACCTCACACACCGCTGAGCTGGAAGCGGACGCGTCACCCACGTCCCGCGGCGCTCGCGCCCCCACCAACCTCCGCGCGGGCCACGCCCCCTCCGGCGTCCCGGGCCCTGGAGCCGCAGGGAGGAGGACACAAAGCGCGAGGCCCGGCGTAGTCGCCGCCCCGCCCACCTTAAGCACCGCCCAGCCCGAGGCTCGCGTTCAGGAAGTCGGAGAGGAACCCTGGGACGCTCAGCCTTCTTCCTTACAATGGCCCGCCCCCTCGCCCTGGGCGCGCGTAGGCCGCGCAAGGCCCCCTGGGAGTTGTAGTTTGCGCTCCCGAACCCTTCTTTCCCCTTCCCCGTCCCTCCTGGAACCCCAGTTTTGACAGAGGGGTCTATTCTTTCGCTTCTCACCGCAAAAATGGCCTGAATTGGAACTGTCACCTCGGTTCCTCTTTTGTGCAGTTTGCAGGGTGATCTACAATGACGGTGGGCGGAAGGGGTTACGAATGAAATATAAAAGGTGGTTTCCGGTTGTCAGTGGGCCGGGCGCATTGGTCTAGGTGCTGATTGGTAGGATGGAAAGGGGCGGGTGTACGCCAAAATTTCCTCTAGCCTGATTGGTTGGAACGAAAACTCTGTCGCTACTTGTCAGTGTCCAGGAAGAATTTCATCGCCCGCCGGATTCCTCTGTTGCGGTCAGCTGATTGGTCTCGGTTCTGTTAGATCTGTACTTGGGGAGCAGTGCGGTGGGCTGTGGGTGCAGTGCGCGACCCCCGCTGGGTGAGCGACGCTTCCTCGAACGCTGCAGGGCCTGAACACCACCGATATCAGCGAAGGCGGTCGCGTGTGCATGCCGGTTGCTAGGGCCTGAGCAAAGAAAGGATCATTCCCCAATCTTTATTAATCTGCGGTTCGTCCGGATTTTATGTCACTGTAGCACTTAAAAATTTCTCAAAACTAGGTTAGGGACCCGCTCTAGCTCTCTGAAATTCCAAAATGCTTACCCTCTCTTGCCCGCACGCTCCTGTGGATGTTGCTCTTTTAAATGATAAGAGCTTCCATTGGGGAAGAAGTCGTTTGGTCTCTGACTTAATGGGTTCCTTCATCTGTATCTCTAGTAACATATTCTCTTAGACTGTAAACGTTAAGAGGGAAGTTAATCACTAGCAAAGGATATTTCTTTTATTAGAGAAATAAAAAAGTATATAACAATGATGTTTACATTTTTGTCTTGACTGTAGGAATGTAACAGGGTGGTCCCAGGAAAGGGGGAGGTTCCCTGCCCCACCCAAGGGAGGGTGGAGCTGAGCAGGAAGAGGAGAAGCTGCAGAAGAGACTGAGGAAGGAAGCAGGATGGAGCCAGGAGACCTGGAGGAGGCGCATGGAGCTGAGAGACACGTGAAGAAACCACTTGTCTTTTGGTGGTGGACGGGGTGACACAGATGTGGGTGAGACCCGTGGGGAGGTGACAATGGCAGCTTTTATCTTGATGTTGATTTTGCTCTTTTCCTTCTGGGCTTGTCTGATTGTTTCTGACCCTTTGCTGTGGGTCCCCACTGGAAGGTGCTTTAGACTCATGGCAGGCTTTGGGGCCTTGCTCTGGGCTGATCCCATATGGATGGAGTTTTACCCACGAGGGGACGGGTAACTTTGGGTGCTTCATTTAGAAACTAGACTCTTTGCCTTACCTGTATTGTTTCCTAGTTTTTATTAAAGTTCCTTCCCATTAAAGTGTCATGTGTTTTGTGTTGATGCGGCGGATGGCAGAACCCATTTAGTATAGGCAGGTTTGCGGGGTTTGGGCTGACCCTTTCCCTGTCCTATAACAGGAAGATTCAAATATGTTCTACAGAAAGCAGCCAAATTGTTAAACATAGGCTTCAACTGTCTGTGCTGTGGAACATGATATAATGTTTACTGTAAAAAAAAAAAAAAAGTTAAAGCAGTTGTTATTAAAGGTCACTTATGAAAGGTCCATGCAGGAAGCCAGAATGCAGGAGTCAACCAGGAAGCCCACCTGGGGGGCAGGAATGCGGATACCTGCCTGGAGGACTCAGACAATGAGCCTCCCCCCACCCCCTACGAGTCTCATCTCAGACAAAGAACCTCTACCTGCCCTACAAACTTTTCCCGCCGTAGGAGCCCAACTACCCACCTGACCTCTCCTCACCCTATAAAACCCTGCTTCCCCCTAACAACGTGCGCGACTCCACTGACCCCCGCCTTGGGTCTGTGAGGTCCGCCCGGGGCGCAATAAACTTTCCCTCCCTTTGAGAAATGTACCTTGGCTCTCCTTTTCTTTACCGCGCCGAACCTTTCAACTTACTGTCCATGTGGCTGTAAAGGAGGGTGAGGAGAAACTCAGTAAAAGACCCATCTGACATCTAATGTTGGGCCATGTATTTTCTTATGATCCTTCTAAGTTGAATTAGTTCATTGTATTACCAAGAAACTGAATGATTTGATCCATTCGGAAATTGTTCATAAAGTCAACTGGGTATTAGAGAAATTCTACAAAGAATGATTTGGCTTTAGAGGAGCTCACCCTGAGCTAATTTTTCTGAAAGTAATTAGGTAACAATTTCAATGATCTGTTTATGCCACTCTTAACATATGCCAGTAAAATCCTTTCATCTCTTTCTCATTGAAGTAGGTAAGCATGTATCTCACCCAAGAGCAGTTTCAAAAAATTAATGTGCATGTTACAAAGAAGGGATGGGCGATAGAAGGATGGGGATTATTTGGCATTCTTTATTGAGTTGGGCACCCCTTCCCTCCAAGAAATAGTTAATTCAAATCAGGAACTGGTATTCAATGGCTATTCTCAACAGTCCAGAGTCAAGGAGGTCCTATTAGGATACAGGCTCATTTCAAGTTTGACAAGTTATCAGGTGTCTCTCCTTTTATTCTCTCCAAACCACAAGCTCACCCATTTCTCCACCAGATTCCTGAAATAATCTTTTAGAATATACAGTTGGTAGAATTTTTTCATTCCCTCTATTTCCTCTTTCTTCTTTTTTCCTATTTTTGGGACTTTATTAATGCCCATGTGATAAGGTTGTCATTCACCTAGGTATTATTCAATCATTAGCTTTCACTATTTCAATTATCCTTTTTACTTTTTGCTAGGTACATATCCATAGTTTCATGTTAAAGTTTAATCTTTGGTCCTCAGCTTTTTCATTTTTCTCTGGGACACTTCATAATTTCAATTCTCAACTATATCATTGACTCCCAGCCCTATATCCCAACCTTTCTTCAAGTAGTTGCTGGACATAACACTGGGATATTCTACTATTACTTCAAATTTTACCTGCACAAAATAGAACTCATCTCCCTTATAAATTAATTTCTTCACCTGACTTCTATTTGTTTTAATTATACTTTGTTCTAAGATTTCAGATAGTAAGCGTAAGAGAATTTCCATGGTCTTGATCATTACAAAACTGTTAAGACATTTTTCTACATTGGCAATTGATGATGTCTGGAGACATTTTGGTTGCCACAAGTGAAAAAGTATCACTGGTATCTAGTGGGTGGAGGCCACACACACAGAATTATATAGCAAAAAAAAAAAAAAAAAAAAAAAAACTGACCTGAAAAATCAAAAGTGTCAAACTTAAGGAACTCTGCATAACAGTCTCTCAGTTCAACAAACATTGTACCTCATGTGCCCTGCAGATCCTGAGATTACTCAAGAAATCACCAAGGAGTAACCCGCAGAGTGAACATGAGTCCCATCCCTAAAAAGTTAACTACACAGAAACCATACAGCTCAAAGTCCCTGCCCTGATAAAGATCAGATACTCTGCTGTAGTGAAAAAGAATAAGCAGATCTCAGGAAAGGAGTCATTCCCAACTCCCAACTCCCCGACCTCTCCTGCCATTTATTTCTTTTGTCCTTTACCTCATAAATGCATCATACTTAAAAAGCACTGGTAAAGAAATGTTTGTCTAATGTAAGGTGATGTGTCTAATATAAGTTGACATTTGCTGAGCAAGTTTTGATAACTTGAATTAGTTGAAAAATTATCTCTTTTGATTTTATAAAATGCCGAGTTGCTACATTTCTTCCATAGGAGCAGCTGAGGTCCAATTATACACTTTCAAAGTAAAAAAAAAAACTACTTAGGACAAAAGTTCCCTGGAGATCAGTGAAAGATCAGAGAAAAGAGAGAAAGACTGACTAACAGACAGTAAAAAGGACTACACCAAATAGACGGAAGGATGAAAATGGATGAAAATGGCAACATTTAAAATTTCTAACTAGGGCCTCCCCAGTGGCTCAGTGGGTTGGGCGCAGCACTCTGGAGCTGTCCGCAGCCTCTGCAGCACAGGTTTGATTCCCAGCAGGCCAGGGAGATACTCACATGGTGCAGCAGACCTCTCCTGTTGCGCTTGCTGCTCCCCTCAGCAGTGTTTTTGGTCCCTCTGCCTGTTCTGCTCCCCGCTCTGTCTCTGGTGAATTCTCTCACCCTCCTGAACCTCTGGCCTGTACCCCAGTTCTTGCATAAATAAATAAATCTTAAAAAAAATTTCTAACTACATATAGATACATTATAAACAGAATTTTCTGACTACTGTCACTACTTCATTTGTTGCTGCTTCTCTGAGTGTAGGCAGGTATAAATATAGAAAAGCATGTACCTGTTTCATGTAGTTACTTCTAAACTGAAGAAAGCTTACGTTACTTTGCCAAAGCTACCTCAAAAGACCATTCATAATGTGAATACTTCAGGAGGTAAAACTGAACTCAGAGGGAGATAAGAAAATAAACTGCTTCTCCAGAACAGCCAGAAAATTCAGTCTTCTTAACAGATAAAAGTATCGCAAAGTAGTCTTGTTCAGTAATGTTTATCATACAAATAACAATAAGATTTCCCTTTTTTTAAAAAAAAGTCTACTTTGATCCCAAATTTAATCTTCTCTCACTGGTTAACATCTATTTTGAATATACATGAGTTTAGTAGGTTAATAATGGAATCAGAGGAAGAATTATTCAGGAAGTGGGCAGAAAGAGTGTGTGGTGAGTACATGAATAGGAAAGTCTGGAGGTTGGTTTTTTTTTTTTTGAGATTCTATAGTAATATCTAGCAAGCAAGTAGCAACAAAAGATTCCAAGTGAGGAAAGAAAAGTAACAACTGAAGGTAACCCGGGATTCTAACTGCTGTGCCCTTTGGTATCTGCTGTATAATACTCAGTAAAATATTATCTTCATCATGTCCTTAGTTTGATGCAAAAATCTCCAATAGATCTTATATATTTATTGAGTAGAGTTCTATCTCATTGGCCTGGTATTCAAAGCTTCCAATAATTCAATCTAGTTAATAGTTAGAGACTCATATTCTCAGGACATTCTGTCTCCCCAAGCAGTATATAAATTCCTTATGCAAAGAGGTCATGTGTTTTATATATGCACATATATATATATATATATATATATATATATATATAGTGGAGCACTTGGATGTCATGTGGTAACACCTAAGAAGGGAGATCCTATGCTTCTAACACATAAAACAACCAATGTTATTGGTACCTCAAAAAAAAAAAAAAAAACAGTAAAGCTATGAAAGAAGAAATTAAAACTCAACAGAAAAACTGGAAGATAAATTGGAAGAAATCACCCAAAAACTGTACAAAAAGATAAAGCACTAATCCAGAAGATCCAGTGTATCAGTAATAGGAAGGGGTGAGGATTAATTAGTTCAGATATTTTTCTACCTCAGTGATCACCACACTAGATAAAAATGATCAACATTAAGGCATATCACAGTGAAATATGAGAACATTAGAAACAAAGAGGAGATTATGGAAATTCTAGAGACAAAGATAAAAATTGACCACATAAAAAAGATCAAGAATCAAAATAAGGGCCTCCCTGGTGGCACAGAGGGTTGAGTCTCAGCACTATGAAGCTATGGGCTGCCACTGCAGCATGAGTTTGCTCCCTGGCCAGGAAGCTAACCTACATGGCCCAGAAGACCTCTCCTGTTTTCTCCTGATGCACCCCTCAGCAGTGTATTTCAGCAGATCTGCCTGTACTGCTCCCCACTTTGTCTCTGGAGAATCCTCTCACCCTCACCCCTATCCCCATACCTCTGGCCTACACCCCAGCTCCTGCATGCATAAATAAATAAAATAATTTTTCCAAAAAAAATCAGAATAGTTTCAGAGTTCTCTACATTTACATGGGAAATTGAAAGGCAGTGAAACAGTAGCTTTAAAACACTAAAGGAAGGGCCTCCCCGGTGGCGCGTTTGAGCGCTGGGCTGCGAAGCTGCCCTCAGTCTTTGCAGCACTGGTTCCACGCCTGGCCGCCGGGCCAGGGTCCCACATGGCGCGCAAGCCCGCTGCTCCCCTCAGCAGTGTACCTCGGTCCTTCTGCCTGTTCTGCTTCCCGCTCTGGCTCTGGTGAATTCTCTCGCCCTCCCATGCTTCTGACTGTACCCAGTGCTTGCATAAATAAATAAATAAATCTTAAAAAAAAAAATAAGACTGTTTTCAACCAAGAATTCTATGCTTCACCAAACCATCATCAAACCAACAACAAAGGCATTTTCAGATAGGCAAGTACTCAAAATAAATAAATACCCATTCTGCACAATTTGTGATGAAATTTAGAGATTTTTGTCTACCCAAACTAAGGAGGAACCCATAAAAGACAGTTGGTGCAGGAAACAGGAAATCCAGTACAGAGGAAAGAGATGAAGGCAGTGTCAAGGGTGAAAGTACAGAAAGAACCCAGCTAGACACTTAAATATCAGGCATAGAAGGGAGTGCTGAGCAGAGAAGGAGAAAGCACTGGGCAAAACCTCTTCAGGAAGATGATGTTGATAGAACACCTAATGAATCTGAGCAACTTGAGGGGAAATTAAGACAACTGTGAAATAATAATTTAGTGGAAAACACTTAGAAAACCAAGATAAAACAATTTAAAAAACAGCTGTGCAAGAAAGATTCATCTTTGACGAATATTCACATGATCTTTACAATGAAAATCTATCAAAAGCATAGCAAAGCTGCCTCAAGAGAATGGGAAGGAGGATTATGGTCTCTGGAGGAGATTATTAGTCAGGGAAAAGGAAAAAAGAGCAAAACCTTAGTTGTTATAGAATAAAAGTAAATCAATAATGCCTCCCTGGTGGCCAAGGTAGTTGAGCACAGCACTGTGAAGATGTCCACAGCCTCTGCAGTGTGGGTTCTATCCTGGCCGGCCGGCGAGAAAGCCACATGGCAGGGCAGACCTCTCCTGTCTTGCCCGCTGCTCCCTTCAGCAGTGTATTTCAGTCAGTCTGCCTGTTCTGTTCCCCGCTCAATCTCTGGGGAATCCTCTCACCCTCCCACACAGCTGGCCTGTACCCCAGTTCTTGTATGCATGAATAAATAAATCTTTAAAAAAAATGCCCAAATCTTGAAAAAACAATAACAATTCATGCTATTCAGGGCATGGAGGTAAATATTAAAACAATTGATTATAAGAGGTGAAAGCAGATGTTTTTGAACAGGAGGAGGACTGCAGAGAACTGTTTTTTTTTTTTTTTTTTTAAGATTTATTTATTTATGCATCCAAGAGCTGGGGTACAGGCCAGAGATGTGGGAGGTGAGAGGATTCACCAGAGACAGAGTGGGGAACAGAACAGGCAGACTGACTGAAACACACTGCTGAGAGTAGCAGCGGGTGATACAGGAGAGGTCTGCTGCACCATGTGGGTTGCTCCCTGGCTGGCCGGGGGATTGAACTTGTGCTGCAGAGCCTGCAGATTGCTTCATGGTGCATTGCTTAACCCCTTGCACCACCAGGGAGGTCGAGAACTGTTGTTTTTCATAACAAACCTCACTGGAAGGATTTGGTCCTTATCTACATATATAATTACACATTAAATTTTAGAAAAAATATAGAATATTTTATTGTGATGTTTGTGATTTGAGAAAAAGTCAGTTCATATTTTTGACATTTAGTAACTTCTCCTTTCCCTTTTGTTTATATGCTCTGCTGAATATATAGAACAAAGAAAGTTTTTGCTATGATGTATCCAGTTTACAATTGTGTCATTCTGTTTCTAGCCTTGAAAATCTAATGTGATGAGATAATAAAAAGTATAGTTGTGGGGCAAATAAACATTCTCCTTGGAATTATTTCTCTTTCAGAGTATGAAAGCATTACTCGAACACTCCCTGCCATTTCTTCCTTCAGAACCACCTATTTCATGTTTAAAATGTAATTTCTTGTCTGAACTGTTCTCCTTCCCTCTGCTATTTATCTCTATTTTAAAACTATCTTCAAAGATTCTATAAAGTAAAGCAATTACCTAGATAATTGAGGAAAACTTACTTTGCCTCAGCCATTTAGTCATTATCCTGGTTTGAGACCTAAATGTGGATCATTATATGGATCAAGTAATTCCTCCTCTTCGCTTCACACAGGGAGAGATATGTGATATTGTTATAGGACTATTAAAATGTGTCCATCTGTAAGTCTCTAAAGGATCTTTCTGAAAAGACATTCATGGTAAACTAGTATTGAAGGGTCTTTGCCATTTCCCTTCACTAGACAACTTTTGGTTTGTTATACTGAAATAACTCAATTTAACTGAACTCCTTGGGAGTCTTTTGCATAGGAAAGCATTAAATAATAATCATTTCACATCACCAAATAGATGATGAAGAATAATAGCGATGTTCCTTGGGAAGCTTAGTGACTGAGAATAGAGCATTTTTACTGACACTATATGCAGGCAACTCAAAAGCCACTTTCTCCATAAAATCTTTTTTCTATTTCAGAATCATCCTTTGTATTCCCTCCACTTTATTAGTTTCTATAATATGGATTATTGCACTAGTTAATGGGTCCTTTACTGGGAGAATGGGACGTGTATCTTATTTCATCTCTGTGCCCCACAATACTTAACATTTTTATCCTTAGCACAAAGGAGACATTCCAACAAGTCTATGAGGGCAATAATGGTGATGAGAGCAGTAATTCATAAAGTAGCATACTTAAACTTTTGAGCATCTTCTATACACAAAGTTAGAGCTTCAAGATGCATTCTTTCATTATACAGTCCTCATTATGTTACTTGAAATATTAAAATCTGGCTTTTTAGAAACATTTGAACTTATTGGATTGTATTAGTACTGTCAGTAGTTACAATCCTATCTTCCAAGACACAATCAAACAAAAAAATTATACACTAAGAAATTTGAAATTTTTAAATGTTTATTATTGAAGAATAGGGATCAGAAGAAAGAGGTTTTTGATAGCTATAAACTAGACTTTAAATTTTGAATCAGTTATGGTAATTTTGGTTAATCTTAACATGGCATATTTTTATTTTTTTAAAGACTTATTTTATTTATTTATGCATACAAGATCTGCGGTGTAGGCCAGAGGTGTGGGGGCGGGATGAGAGGATTCACCAGAGACAGAAGGGGGAGTAGAACAGGCAGATCTAATCACTGCTGAGGAGAGCAGCAGGAGAGACAGGAGAGGTCTGCGGCACCAACATGGCATATTTTTAATTTCACCTTTTTAATTTTGATTTTACCTTTCTGCAGAGCTTATTTGTGGCCTAAAAAAATATAATGCTTTATCTGCTCATTTGCAATTAAATATATCTACCTTAAAGTTAGATACATGTCTTTGCTCAACATGTCCTCATAAATGAATGGAATATTTTGAGTTAATTTATTTGTATTGTATTTAGTAGCAGCAATGTGGTGAATGTAGATTCAATTTGCAAAACAGACAAAGCATCTAATTAGCTGTCTTTTTTTTGTACTTAGGGAAGCAGTTCTTTGGATTTTCACTCCTCTTTGGTTGATTACAATTTTTTCTAAATCTCAATTTTCCAAAATTTCCATACAGTAGAATCCTCCATTAAAGTATACTTAATAAAGCCTGCCATAGAATCACACAATCAGAATCTCCAAGAGAAGGACCTGAAATCTGCTCCTAATATATGGTGTTTATTTTGAGATAAGTTTGGAAAACCCTGTTCTAAAACATTTTTCCCTAGACTCCGTGAGCCATTATTTTTACAAGACTAAATAAAAGATCACTATTGCATTATACTGTAAGCATAGCTTCAGGGAAACCTGGTGAACATTATTTCTATCCTAATGTCATTCAGTGTTTAAGTTGTACCACCACTCTGGGGAACTGACAGCTCACATTCTCATTTTAGAGTGAAAAAGTAAAATGTATCATGTATATGGTTCTACTATGACTTTTTCGTCCCAAAAGGCCAGAATATTATGGGTGACCATGTTCTCACATATTTAAAATAGGCAAATTGTAGGCATAAAATATTGATTTCTTGTTTTGAAATCAGATTATGTACTATTGACAAAGCAGAAATCTGATGATAGTTATAGTGGCACAGACTTTTCATTATGTTACCTTCAGAGATCCTTCTGCTATCTTTTGTCTACTAAGTTTCAACTACAATCAACCAAGATTTCAAATTTGGCAAAGATAAATAAGAGATCTTAGAAAAATTCCTCCTATCAAGCCTCTCCCCCTTGGGGACTCATTTCCTTCCTTTCTCTGCTATTTTTCCAAGCTCTCTCCGTTGACTCTGTTTTGTCCACATTCAAGTAATGACTTTATATCTGTATTTATAAACATAACCTAGAATGTAAACTTCATTGAGACAGGGACATTTTCAGCAGAGCTTTCTGGTCTTGGTCAGAATATTAATAAAATAAACAACAGGTACCAGGCTATAAACTAAACCATTTCGATGATGAAGGTGGAACATTTTTTCTCTAGTGGGAAAGCAACTTGCAGCAAATACTTCATATCACTGAACCAAGGTATCTCTCTGCCACTTAAATAAATCTGGACCTGAATAGCTATGACTCATCTGTCCTTTTCAACAATAAATGCATGCAATTGAATTAACTGCAGAAGAAAATGTGACAATGGCTATGATAGATTGTATTTTCCAAAAAAGGACACAGAAATTTATCCAGTTCCATGAGCTCTTTTAGAAGCTTGTCACTCCCCCATCATGAGGCAAGACTTACCTCTCCTCCTCTTGAAACAAGAGTGAGTGGGGCTTGGTGCTATCTTGCCAAAGCAAACGTGAAAAAGTGAAGTTGTGTGGTGTTCAAGGCTAAGTAGTGAAAAAGAGAAATGGATTCTCCTTGGTTCTCTTTCTTTCTTGGTCACCAACCTTTAGAACATAGCTTCCACAAACTGCAGGGGAGGGGGGAGGAGAGGGATCAAAACAGGGGAAGGAAGAGCACAAGTGAATATGGTGATGGATCACAGGTATATGGTGGTGGGAGAACTATGGGGACTACACCTGAGGGAAGAAACCAATTACTGTGCAAAAATGAACAACTATGTAAAGACAACAACAACAACAAAAAGAACACAGCCTTCATATTATAAGAAAGCCCAAGTGACATGTGGAGGTCATATATAGGTATTCCAGATGGTAATTTCAGTTTAGATTCCAGCTAACTGCCAGAATCCAATGTCAAATGTGTGAATAAACCCTCAGATTATTTCAGGCTTCAGCTGTCTAGTCACTTGAGCCTTTTATTTTTCCTGCAAAAGGCCTAGACATTGAGAAGCAAAGACAAATTGTTCCCATTGTGCCCCGTCCTTATACTTGAGTCACAGTCTCTATAAACAGATATTTCACATCTCTACATCTTAACAATTTTATTATACAAAAGATAACTGGAGCAGTGGCTACTTTGATGAAAGAAAAAAACACAAAGATTAATGTATTAAAAAAGGATTAATCATGGAAATTTTCTGCACATTTAAAAAATTGAATTGTCTTTGTATGCATGATTTCTGAGCAAAAAGTCAATAGGAAGTTGGTGTAAGATTTTTAAAGGTATTAGTAAATATTAGCTTTATTTTTTTAAGGCTCATGATAGTTAATTTTGAAGTTACAGACAAATCCAAGAAAACAATGATCCCACTGCATAAAGTCAACCAGAGTTAACAACTTTTCTGTATTTCTTTTCCTTCCTTTTTGTATCCATCTGTTCTTGTTGTTGTACACCATCAAGATCAGGACCATTCAACCCACATAGCATTCATTGCCAGCACCATTGGATTGCTAGAATCAACCAGAATATATTGCTTCATGACACTTTATGTATGTATCTTTTAATGTCTGTATCATTATATTTTCTTTTCCATTATGCCTTATTTTTCCTAACTAGGTTAAAAGGAACTACAGGGAAGAAATTAGTTTTTTAATCTTTCTGTTCCCTTTAACATCAAATATATTTGTGGTTAATTTCTAATATTTTTGATATTTATTTCAAAGTTCTTTCATCTTCAAACCATCTAAGTTATTGCCATAAGTTTGACATGTGGATGGTTATAAATATATATTTAATTGGGAATGTACATGAATATATGTAGAATTTTATCTGGAAAAGGTATTACAAGGTCTATAATTTTTCCATTATCTTTCACAAATATGTCTATATTATGGAAGCAAAACTGGATTTTCAAAATTGCTTTTTAATGTGCACATTTTCACAAACAGAGTATATTATGGTACCCTCATGTATGTGATTAGAAAATAAAGCTACTTGGGGTTTTGTTCGATGCATGGAAGACTTCAGGGTATGTACAGGCTGCCAGATGAGCTGGGGGCATCTGCAACTGCCCCAATACCAAGAAGTTAGAATGTTCAGGAAAAGGCTGGAGAGGGGAAGTGAGAAGAATATAAACTATTCAGCAGGTTACTGTTGGTCAACAGGATGCATAAGGCGCCAGAAGCAGTGGTACTTAGGAGATTAAATACAATTTAGTGGACATTTTGGCATTTGAGGTGTAGTGTGTGTGTGACTCCAACTTGAAAAGGTGTTTGAAACATGTTGAGCTGGAGTTTGGAAGCCTTGGCAAAGTTTCAAGCATCTATAACACTAGCAGTAGCAGAATGAAGACCAGAATTAAGAGAGGGGAAAACAGCATAGCTGTGTGAGAGGACATGGGGAGGTAGGATTCTTTAAGATAAATGACTGTTATATTAAAAAACGTGTCCCTATAAAAGATCACAGGGAGAGAAAGGGGGAAAGAAGGATATGAACAGGGACAGGGAGAGAGAAAAAAAAAGAGATGGTCGGGGAGGAGAGGAGGAAGTTAGCTGCGTGGCAAGTCCTGTAGCCTTGCAGTCACCATGGCGACCCTCATGAAGCTACTTCTCTGTCTTGCCTGTTCCAATCTTCAAGCAGTTGAAAAGGTGAAGGGAGCCTATGAACTGTGGAGGAGACCCTGTATGCTTTCCCTTTGTGGTTGCTTTCACTGGCAGCAATGATATGCAGTTTTTGGTGTTCCGTTTTATTTTTCAAAAGGGAGCAATGGATTGATAAAAATAAGTTGGTTAAGAAAATGAAAAGGCATAATCAGGAAGCGGTTCCCGGTTCTTCCTTTTTTGGCAGTGACTGGGGAGACCTAGAGCTACAGAGAAATGGTTCTTCCTTAACACACTTACTTTGTTCTTGGTATGTTTGTTTGTTTGAACATCTAAACTCCACCAGGGAGTGCATAAAAGGACAAACCATGCAATTCTGTGGCTGAGGGCCGCGGTCTTATGAAATAAAACACAAGATCAGGTATTCTTGCAAATTGTCATTTATCAAGAGACTATGGGAACTAAGGTAATGCATTCTAAAGACAGGAAATTTAGAATTTCTAAAGAGAGGAAATTAACTTTTTTATTAAAGTGATATGCTTAGGGACCACTGAAGTTTCTTTCTGAATAATCCACTTGATACCTCTATTTTAGTTTCAGGTAAAAATGCCAGTGTGTATCCATCTTTTGTTTCCCTAAGAGGACCTTTCTGTTTGCTAAGAGGACATTTCATCGGAAGTTGGCAAGGCTCGAATTGATTGGATGGGCTGTGTAGAAAGAACCCTTATCTTTAGGCGGCACATGGCTGCATGACAGTCTGATATGGCCAGTGTCACATCATTTCTTCCAAGATACATCTGTCTTAGAAAACATGCTGCATAGGACTAGGGGTGAATAAATGAAATTCTACCAGTGTGGGACTGGCTCACACCTATATGCCCTTTAATCCAAACCTGCTGTGTTTTACCTTTCACACCTTCCTGAAATACAAAGAACTTGCTTACCCTACAAAAATCAATCATACATTTATAAAGTCCTGGGAAAGAAAAGGTGGTTTTATATCATCACCCCTAACTACTCAAGCTAGAGATTGCTCTATTTTTGTTGTTTCTATGCAAAGTGCTTAAGGTTCTGCTTGTAGAATTAAAATTAGCAAAAAAGAATATTTTTCTCCCCAACTTTATTATTATTTAATATCTAAATGTTGATATTACTCATTGACTCTGATTAAACAGAAACAAGGGTTGTTGGAAGAAGCACAGGCATAGTATCAAGAGAAAAATGCCAATCAGAACTCTAGCCAATACTTCTAAGGTCTTAGGTAAGTCACTTCATTTCTCTCAGACTTCATAAAATGATTACAAGTGAGAGTCCTCTGAAATTGAAGTGTGACTCAATAGAGGTAATAGGAGCAACTAGCAAAGTACCCCGCTCAGAATAGTCACTCGTGAACATCGTTATTTGAACCTGAATCTGAATCAGTAGGTGGAAAAGAACACAAAATACTTGGAAAATATCCATTAGAACTATTTTTATTTCTAAAAGTAGTTCTGCTAGTCTAGGAACATGTTTTGGGTGTCATACCTACTATTATGGAGATTAATAATAAAATTCCTTTTATTTTTTAAGAATGAAACAATGAACTCTTGAGTTTTTCTCAGTGAATCTTTTCAGCATTCCAGGCTAAGCTCTGCACACAATAAATTAAACATAAGTATTGTTCTTTAAGTCCAAGTTTCCTTCCTTCCATGGATATATATTTCCAAGAGATCTAACTATCCTGATAATCCTTACATTCTGCTTTGCTTCTAAGTATTTAATAACTGTGATTTCATTAATAAAGAGAAATATATGCTTAAGTTGTCAGAAATATGCTGATTGCTTTATAATATTTAAACTTGGGAGAGTGAAATTGGACTTACAATGTCAATATTCTAGCATATCCAAATGACTATATTCACAGAGCTGGAGAGGAAGCAGGTGCTTATTTTAAATGAACCATGAAAGATGAAATGATGGTCAAAGGCTTGTGTCAGCAAACCTGGCAGAACTGAAGTTTTCTATTCTTCAGTTCACTCATTATGACTCTGTAGGTGGGGCTCTTGCTGAGATCACCTTGAGTAATCCAGGTGAAATCAGGCCTGTAGCAACACAGTCACGCTGGCCCAAGGGAAAATTGTTACTAGTTTTTTCCTAATATTTAATGTGGATAAGGGGGACACTGACTTGAGCATCAGAAATATGAGCTTCTAGTCACAAGTTGCTATTTATTTACAAAGAATAATATTGGAAATCAGCAATCACTACAACTAACCTCAAACCAAATCTTTAATACAGTATCTGGAAAAATTTAGCACCGTGATTAGTAAAAGAACCCTACCTCTGGTAAATTCTGACTCAGAAAGACTATGCATTGATTTTCTAATGCCTCTGTGTTTCACTTTTCCCATCAGTAAAAGAAGTGACTACATTTATTAGTAGATTTTTATTTGCTTGTGACCATCAGCCCTTTTTTCCTTCCAGAAATAGCATTTCCCTCTCCTAGGGGAACTGAATTCCACCTTGCATCTGGTCCCAAGTTGTCTGATTGGGAGCTAACCTCACCCTCCTGACCAGGGAATTGGACCGAAGAGTGGACACGTGACCCAGGCTGACATGTTCAAAAACTTTCTCTGGGATTTTCAGACCAGAATTGGGGGAGGTGCCCCTTTTTCTTTCTAGTAGGGAAGGGATGGAGAGCAAACCCAGAAACTTTTTCTAGCCTAGAGTAGGATCTCATGAAGTCCACAGCAAAGGGAACAAATATAAGGGGAAGGGAATCTTGCTGATATTAAAGCTGGATTTCAGTTTTCCCAAGGCCTGCTACATCCCTCCGCTTCCTACTGTTTGGATCCTGAGACAGAGCAGTCAATCCTCTTTGACCAGGGTTAGTTCAAGTTAGGTTTCAGACTCTTGACATAAAAAAAATGCCAATTTGCATGCCCTCTCTGTGCAGAGAAAAATCTGACAGTCTGTAATTCCTCAGATGAAGATACCAATGTAAATATTTTATGAGAGGGTAAATATTACAGCCATTTCAAGAAAATAATTAGAAATGACAGCAATACTCTTTTTGACTCTGCTTGAAAGGGTGTAGAAGTCACTGAGTGTTTGTTAACAACCATCTACTCTGTGAAGTGAAAATTTTAAAATTATTTCAAACATAATTATTTCCTAATCATCAAACCCAGTGACCAGTTTCCTCTTTTACATCCCATGCTCACTTTTTCTGCTGTGCCCAGCATACACTTCATATTCAATCAATATTGAACAAATGAATAAATGATTTGAATCATCTTCCATAGAGGTCCTTTCTCACACATCTACCAGTCAGCTACCTAAGTGATTTGTAGCTAAGAATTTATGATTGCCTATAATCCTAGAACCCAAATGCAAGATCCTTATAATTTTCTAAGGTAAACCTAAGAGAGATGCAATGTAACCTCAAATGGCAATAGATTGGGGCACCAACAGAAGTTTAATTTCTAACAAAGACCATAGCCACAAATACATATAGGCCCAGCTCTGCCTAGAAAACATATTTATCTAAAGCTGCAGACCATTGAGGGCAGTAGGCTACCTATAGAGAATTTTGGAAAGAAGACTAACAATGTACATGCTCTGAGATTATTTGTATTTTCTCCTTGAAAAAATATTAGGCAGTTTTAGTTGGTATATCACCTCTTATTTTGCCCAAGCAGGAAAAAAAAGGCATTTTTTGAGTTAATCCTATTTCTGCTTAAGTTTTATGAAAGTTAGTGCTAAAAAGGAGACTTGGGATCCATCTAGGATGGAAAATACATTTTCATGCAAAATTGACACAGTTACATTTCTTTCTCATAGGAGTAATTTGCCCAAGGAACAAGAAGAAATATTCTCTGACTAGACTGCGCAACAAGGAAACCCAAAGAAGACGTTGGTTCTTGGTATAAATAAGAACCATGGCTTGAGAGGCAAGGGGAATTCTGAGGACTTGGTGGAATCTGGTCTAGACTTTGTCAGTGATCAGCTGAAGGCCAGGATGAGTTACTAAGTTCTTCTCCTCCAGTTTATTATTTCCCCCAAGAGTTACCTGTTCTTTCCTCCTGCCCCAACTAAGAAACTGCTTCAAACTTGTTCTGAGCTGGGATCTGCTTCCTAAGCAATCTGCCAGGTTGGAAGTTTAGCTCATGCTGGGGGCCACTTGTTTATTGTGCAAATAAGGCCGAGCTGTTTGCCCAGGCCCAGCCTCAGCAGAATGTTAAATTCTGTTAAGTGCTTTGTGGGAGTTCCTGGGAATAAATACAATTTATCTAGAGCCATTTCTTCTTTGGATATTTGACCTGCTTTATATATTTATCTACCCCTAACTCAGCCCAGTCCAATCACATCTAATATGTTCATGAGCAAGATACAAAATACTCATTTGCTTCTGTCCTTGAAATATCTTTTTTTTTTTTTAAGATTTATTTATTTATGCATACAAGAGCTGGGGTACAGGCCAGAGATGCAGGGGTGAGAGGATTCACCAGAGACAGAGTGGGGAACAGAACAGGCAGATTGACTGAAGTGGACTGCTGAGGGGAACAACGAGCAAGTCAGGAGAGGTCTGCTGCGCCATGAGGTTTGCTCCCTGGCAGACCGGGGATCGAACCTGTGCTGCAGAGGCTTCGGATTGCTTCATAGTGTGGTGCTTAACCCCTTGCACCATCAGGGAGGCCCTGAAATATCTTTTTACCTCAGACTTAACTGATCTGATCAAATTGAATATTCAGGACTAGGAAATACTTTGGGAATATCAGAACTAAGTTAAGGGGGACTTAACAATTCATTGCCTTTCATTCACTGATTTATCAAAGGTATTTCTGAGGGCCTACAATCAGCTACTTCATTCCAGGCATGGTGCTAGACCCTGACAACACTGAGATAAATGGTGTGGTCCTGTCTTCAAGCTATGGACAGCCCAATGGTAGATTCCAGGATGTAGTGATGAAAATCAGACTAGGAGTCAGATAGACCTGTGTTCAGTCCTAACCTTGCCTCTTGTTAACTATATAATGTGAAAAAAGCCTTTCTAAGGTTCATTTTCCATATCTACAAAATGGGAATAATAGTCCTACTTCCCAAGATTGCTGTTACGTTATGGCATCTACATTATTACCATCATCATCATCATCTTGGGCTCAGCCAAGTAAATTAACAATCACAATACCACATGTGATGGATGAAGATGAAGGTGCTACAAGAGCATGGTCTGGGATGGTAATGAGGAAGAAGACTTATAAGAAGGGAGTAATTGATACCAAGCTGAGCCCAGAAAGATAAGTAGCAGGAAGGCAGGTGTGAAAAGGGCATTTTACAATAGGTAGACAGAATAAAAGCATGTACAAATGTAACAGGGTGGTCCCCAGGAAAGGGGGAGTTTCCCTGCCCCACCCAAGGGAGGGTGGAGCTGAGCAGGAAGAGGAGAAGCTGCAGGAAGAGACTGAGGAAGGAAGGAAGCAGAATGGAGCCAGGAGACCTGGAGGAGGTGCATGGAGCCTAGAGACACGTGAAGAAACTGTGCTTGTCTTTTGGTCGTGGACTGGGTGACACAGATGTGGGTGAGACCCATGGGGAGGTGACCATGGCAGCTTTTATCTTGATATTGATTTTGCTCTTTTCCTTCCGGGCTTGTCTGGTTGTTTCTGACCCTTTGCTGTGGGTCCCCACTGGAAGATGCTTTAGACTTGTAGCAGGCTTTGGGGCCTTGTTCTGGGCCGATCCCATATGGATGGAGTTTTACCCACGAGGGGATGGGTAACTTTGGGTACTTCATTTAGAAACTAGACTCTTTGCCTTACCTGTGTTGTTTCCTAGTTTTATTAAAGTTCCTTCCCATTAAAGTCTCATATGTTTTGTGTTGATGCAGCGGATGGCAGAACCCATTTAGAATAGGCAGGTTTGCGGGGTTTGGGCTGCCCCTCTCCCTGTCCTATAACACAAAAACCTAGAGGGAAACAAATAAAATGTAGGCACTTCCAGGAAATTACAAGTGGCTCAGTATGCCTGGCTCTTGGGATATATTTAGGGAACTACTGGGCTAGCAAGGAAGGGAGGAGTCATGTCGTCATCCCTGCAGTTACCATAGGTCCCTACACTGCTGCTCTTCCACCAAGCCTCCCCCAGATAAATGGCAGTTGGTCCTATGACCCTTAGAGTGCATCTCATTTGGCTTAGGGTGTAGAGATACAGCTGTATCTTTCCATTTTCCATTTCTTCCAAAAGCCAATCAATGTGTTATAAGCCAATCACTGTGTTATAATCACTGTATCTTTCCATTTTCCATTTCTTCCAAAGCCAATCACTATGTTATCACTATGTTATCTTCAGGAGATTCCCTGAGACGTGTGACCCACCCTCTAGTTCCATTCCAGAGAATGCTTTATGGGGGTAAGAGGAAGTCCTTATGTTTGAGAGAATTGGAAGTGGAAAGGAAGTATCAACTAATGTTCGGCTAAGGCAGAAACCATTACTATGGCTTGTGACTCTTTCTCTCTAGTGACTTTTATCTAGTTATAGGTTGCAAGGAGAAGCTTTAAAGTAGCTACTATATCCTAAAGGCAGGTTCCAGCAAATCAGGTCAACATGTACTCACTGGCATGTACTTTCTGCTAGGCACTGTAGATGTTATAGGACAGGGAGAGGGGCAGCCCAAACCCCGCAAACCTGCCTATTCTAAATGGGTTCTGCCATCCGCCGCATTAACACAAAACATGTGAGACTTTAATGGGAAGGAACTTTAATAAAAACTAGGAAACAATACAGGTAAGGCAAAGAGTCTAGTTTCTAAATAAAGCACCCAAAGTTACCCGTCCCCTCGTGGGTAAAAGTCCATCCAAATGGGATTGGCCCAGAACAAGTCCCCAAAGCCTGCTACAAGTCTAAAGCATCTTCCAGTGGGGACCCACAGAAAAGGGTCACAAACAACTGGACAAGCCCGGAAGGAAAAGAGCAAAATCAACATCAAGATAAAAGCTGCTGTTGTCACCTCCCCACGGGTCTCACCCACATCTGTGTCACCCAGTCCACGACCAAAAGACAAGCGCAGTTTCTTCACGTGTCTCTAGGCTCCATGCGCCTCCTCCAGGTCTCCTTGCTCCATCCTGCTTCCTTCCTCAGTCTCTTCCTGCAGCTTCTTCTCTTCCTGCTCAGCTCCACCCTCCCTTGGGTGGGGCAGGGAACCTCCCCCTTTCCTGGGGACCACCCTGTTGCATAGAGACTCTGTTGGGCACTTAGAGAAAGACTAAAATATACAGTATACTGAAATATGTAGGGGTTACCTAAAGGCAGTGCCCAGAGTAGAACCAAAAACCCAGTTCTGCAGGACTCCAGAGTCTATGCTCTTCCTGATACATTATGTTGCCCTCTTGGTATTAAGCTTGGCAACTTAGCTGAGGGATAGCTAGTACAAGCTATGATCAGTAATGATATTGCACATCTTGTTGATTTAACATGACTTATCCTGACATCATGTTAGAGGCTTTGCATAGAATCAAGAGAAGGAATATCAACTGACCTTGCAAAGCAGGAAGAAGTACAATATAACCAGGAAACTTTTGGCAAGCTTGGACTGCTATGCAACTGAGCTCTGGGTGAATTAGGAGAAAACATAGCTGACCCTTGCATCTGCCCTCAGAGGGTAAGTAAAATAGACTAAGAAATTCTTGGGAAAGAGATCCAATCTGCTACAGTGATCATGAAGATAAAAAAGGCAAAAACTGGAAGTTGAGAAGGTTTGTGGACAATTTCATTGCTTTCAATAGATATGGTAATTGGTATCTGAGATAATGTATCATGTCTTAATTGGTGATTGGGGGAAGGAACAGCACAGAGATAAACTGATGGAATTCAAAGACAGAAGACCCTAGCAAATTAGTAGAATGGATCTACAGTAGACTAGAAATTTTTACAAAAAGATTTCATTTCAGGCATTAATGAGAAATATCTATGTAACACTAGCAGAGTAGATATAACCAGTCCATTTTACTAAGGGCAAACTGGAGAAGTTACTTTAAATTCAGTTAGTTGCCTGGGAAAGATTTAACATTTACAGACTTACCCAGAATGGGAATTGGGACACACATTAACAGGGAGGATTGACTCTAGAAGAGGGAACTGAAATGGAGTGACTGCATTTCAGACAAAGAACTCCAGCTGGTTTGCTGTGGGAATGGGGCATTAAGACTCTCTCACCACCTCTCCCATGGTTTCCCTACCTCTGTAATGAGGCAATGATAGTTTCCCTGAATCTGCCTGATAGAATTGTCAGGAAAATGAATAATCCTGCATATTAACATACATTGAAACCTTGGAGAGATGCCTGGTGTAAATGCTGGGTATGATTCCTTAATACCATAATATTACCTTATCACATTATCATAGCAGAAAATCATGCTTGAAGAGTTGTGTTAACCATTTTGACATCGATTTGTCCAACTTCTTCCTCCCTTGTTTCTTTCCACACTGATGGACATTAAACCAATCTAACTGGTCTGCTCAATCTCCCTAACATTCCTTGAACATTCTGACGTTTGATTCTCTGTGTCTTATGCCCCGCCCACCTCCATCATCCATGTTTTTCCTATTTCTCCCACTTTCCGAATCCAACTTTTTTCTCAAGGTCTAACTCAGGTTTCCTGTTCTCTGTGAAGTGGTTCTCTCTTTTTCTGATTCAATACTGTATTAGTGAGATTTCTCCAGGGAAATAGAACTAATAGGATAAAATTGGGGTATCTATCTATCTATCTAAAGAGATTTATTTTGAGGAAACAGCTCATATGATTATGGAGGCAGAGAAATCCTCTAATCTTCTGTCTGTAAGCAGAGCCCAGGAAAGTGAGAAGTGAAGTTTTAGCCTAAATCTGAAGGTCTGCAAACCAGAAATGCTAAGGCCGAAAGGAAGGAGAAAATGGATGTCCCAGATCAAGCAGAGATCATATATGTTTTCTTTCTCCTTTTTGTTCCATTTAGTCCCTCAGTGGATTAAATGATGGCCACTCATTGGTGAGGGTGATCTTCTCACCCAAACTCTGACTCACTTGTTAATCTCTTCTGGAAACATCCTTATAGACACACCCAGGAATAATGTTTTACCAGCTATCTGGGCATAGTTGACACATAAAGTCAAGTTGACACATAAAATTAACCATCAAAATCACACACAGTCAATAAACATTTGAGTCCTTACATATAATCAGGGACTGGGGATATAGCCCTGAAAAATCACACTGTCTCTGTCCTCAGGAAACTCATGCATTAGTTAAATAGATTTCTAAATTTCTTGGTGATGTTTCAGTTAGTAATATGTTTTATATCACAATCCATTACATACATATCTTTGTGTGTATACATATATGTGTATATAAAAGCTTCACAATATAATATTTGTTATGTATGTTACCTTTTGATATCTTCTATTTTGTTTTAAATGATGCTGGTTGTGACCCACATCATTTTACAGCCCCCTAATGAATCTTGACTCACAGTTGAACAAAAGGAAACACTGGTCTCAGTGAGATACAGAAAGGGAAACAGTCATGTAGGTAATTACAGTATTGGGTTAGAAGCTTATATTACTTTTATAACTTTTTAATGTTAACTATTAAATCTGTGGGACTCATACTACCTACTCAGTAAAAAAAGGGGCCATGGCCTTTAACTCCTCAACCTTGGAACAATTCTTTCGCTCCTCAACCTTGGAACAATAATCTCTATAGAGAATGTGATAGATATGTTATTCTTGATGGTAACAATATATTGTTAATGATTGTACTAGTTCAGGTCCTTTTTGAAGCAGGTCCAAGAGAAGATTAGGTGAGCAAGGGATTTATTGGGGTCAATGTCTGTGAATGACAAGGAGGGAATGAGCAGGAGAGAGTTGAGAGAACTTTCAATTACCATGATGCAGGGATGGTAACTGCAAAGGAGAGGGAAAAGATAGATAAATGGACAGGGAGAGTCTTGTATTACTGCACAGTTCCAAAATGATTTGGCCCAGCATATAGAGTGTCATTGAGCCAAAGTCACTTACTGGAAAAGTCCCAAGACTTGCAGGAATGGGCCTGCATATGCCCATAAACCCTCTACTTCTTCACTGACTGAGAGCAGCCTGTGGGAAGTGTGGCTTCAGCATGAATGTGGTGGGGATGGTGGGGAGGTGGGGAGGGACCCACCAAGACAGCAGCTGAGGTCAATTATGCAGAAGTAGGAGTAATGATAGTTTGATATCAGAGGCAAGGTTTCCCTTTTCAGTTGAAAGCAAAAGTAAAAAATCTAGACAAGTAGATGTCACTTTCCAGTTGTAATTTTTTTGTAGGTTCTTTCCCTAGAATTCCCTTTAGCGGTAGAGATGAGGCCCTCAGTGGCAACTATAGCCCTACTATCTAGCAGATCAGCCAATGGGTAAGATTTAGGAATTTCTTTTGACCCATTGTTCCAAGTGTTCCCTAGGGGTGGGGTGAGGGGAAAATAATGCTAGAGGAAGTTAATGGGAAACTCTTGAGAAAAGCTGGACATCAAGGAGTCCTTCACAGAGGTTGGATCTTTAGAGCTCCCAACCCAGGCATGTCAATGTTTTATTCTCAATCATTGACTCAGTGGTCTTTCTCTATTCCCTGTTCCTTATGCTGTAGCCCATAGGGCAGATTTGGGGGCCTAGGAGAGCCATCTCTTCATTTTTTAATTTAAATGCTTAATACTTCTCTTATAACATTTACCAAGTATGTTCTATCACCAATAATTTAACATTTTGTAAGTAATTAAGAAAACCTTGCCTATCATTTTATGGTTCATAGAGCTTCTAAAACATGTTCTATCTCATTTGACACTTCCAGCATCTTGGACAAGTTATTTAACCTCAATGAGCCTCATTTTCTTCCTTTCTTAAAAGAATTAGCAAAAATGTCTGTTTTGTCGGGGGAAAGAAGATTCACCCATTAGTTGACCAACAAATCAAATAATCAAATGATGCACTAAGGGTTATTTTGAAGAGCAGATAAACAAAGGGACGTGACAATTGTTTTATAAAATGCAAGATTACTCATGGATTTAGAATAGCAAAGTTTCTGACTTGTGATTGAGTGCCAAGATGGAGAGTTGAAGCAGTACATGAGAGGAAGAAAATTCACAAGTTTTAGTTGAGTATCTGATGGGATATGTCTGTCTGGTCAATCAAGGTCTTGGCTGGTGCTCAGGGAAAAAATGTCAAATCTAATAGGTGTGAAAGTCAGTGGCATGAAGGCAAAGCTTGAAGACAGGGAGAGAGTGCAGCAGAGGCCAAGAAAAACCTTTGAGTAGGCTGATATTAAAGAATGAGTACATAGAAAGGAGGTGGCTAAGGAGGAGCTGGATTAGTAGAAAAACCAAAGGGAGGAAGAGATTCCAAATTAGATACTGGAAGTCTAATGACATGAAAAGAAATGTTGGATTGGCAGTACAAGAAACCACTGGCAACTTTGAAAAGAGTGTTTTCAATATTATGGAGGGTTGAGTGAAACAAGAGAAAATGGAGGCACTTAATAGAGAATGCATTGTGGGCTATTCTTTTGAGAAATTTTGTATTGAAAGGAAATCAAGAGTTTGGATGGCAGCTTTAGGAAGAAAAGGGACCATGGAAATGAAAGAAATAATTATAGCTCATGCTTAATAACTATTTAATAATTAAGAAACAATTACATAGCACTTACAATATATTAAACACTGTGCTAAGTGGTTTATAAAACTAATTCAGTTAACCCCCATCATTACCATGAAATAGTCATGAGTCTTCCCATTTTACAGATTAAGAAACTGAGGCATAATATGGTTAAGTAAGTTGTGGGAGCCACTGTTATCAACAACAGAACTGGTATTTAAACCATAGAGGGAATCTGCTTGAAAAGTCTATGATATGACTCATTTTTCCCTGTGGAGCAGTTTGGTAGAAAGTAAAAGAGTAAATATTATTATGATTTTTTCTTATTTTTAATGAAGAAGACTTCAAATAGTTTCTATGCTAAGAAGAGGGAGCTCATACTTAAAAAAAAAAAATGAACAAGAATTTCTGGATAATGAAGAGAGCAAGATCCTAGTGCATGTAAGTGGTTGTTGTGGGACAGTATAGATGAAGTGAGTCTTGGACAAGAGTTAGCAACAATTCTTTTGAAATAGAAGAGAGAGAAAGTATAGATGAAATTTTGAGAGGATGGGAGGGAAAACTGAGAAAATTTATATGAAATGAACCCCAGTAATGTCTCTGCTTAAAGAAATTGGCAGAGTGGTTCAGGGTTGGCTAGAAAAAGCTGCAGCTCCCTGGAATGGAATGAGGAGTTGGTTTTTACCAAATTGCACTGAGACCACCTGATATGATTACAAAGACTTCCTACATTCAAAGCTGCATGCTGAGATCTCAGTCTTGTTTATCATAGCTTGCAGAGTCTAGAATACTAGAAAAGGAGTAATTATAGACAAATAAGAGACAAGATATGGGCAAGTAGCATGTGTATGGCTTACTGTTTTTTAAGAGCTCAGAGATAGGAGAGACCTGTATACTTGGGCTGAGCCCAGAGAGGCTGCTCTTGAGCAGGATATTGAAGATCCACAGAGGTTGAGGGATAGAAGAAGAAGCACCATTTTTGGTGGCGGAGGAAGTGAGAGGAACAGAAGGATAGAAAGGAGAGAAGCAGGCATTAGAAGGAGCTCTTAGTAAAATGTAGGGACTAGGGCCTACGGGGAGCCATGGCATTTGGACCAAAAGACAACCCATCCCAGTGACCTACTCCTGATTGTGTCCCTTGGGTCCTTACATTTCCATCAGCCACCTTGGCTACTACCAATGCTTTTTTTGCTTCCTCCTTAGTAATGATTACTTCATAATATACCACATTGAAAATTTTTCTTTTATTAAGTTATATTTACTAGAATGTGGGCTCCATGAGAGCCAGGATAATTCTCTGATTTGTTATCGATTCTTAGAGCTTAGATAAGCTTGGCACATAAGGCACAACCTAAAGATTTACTCAATGAATGAAAAGACCAGCTGTTTCAGGGTTAACCTGGGGTCCTTTCCAAGTGTGGTCACAGGAATTCCTGGGCTCACAGTTTGTTGGTGAGAAAAAATATGACTGTCTGCTTCTTGAGTCAAGAATCTTTAGTACCCAGGAGGAAACTCACAAAAATTAAAAGCAGAAAGTTCCAGAACTTCAAACAGAAAAAGACTTTTTCCCTGAGGAGGTAAGAGGTGTTTAAAATGGACAGATTTTAGGATAATTGACTCAGAATTGTTTTGAAGGGGGAAATCAAAACCCCTGAGGGAACTTGAGGAATTTGGGAGGTCCTACTAGCTCTCAGGAGGCCTCAGTTTTTATTCATCTGTCCCTTATCTCTCACTAGGGCCTTTGCCAGCTCTGGTAAAAGGGACAGTTTATTCCAGAGTATTTTTTGGTCTTTCCTCAGTTTCCATTCAGGTAACAAGGGCTCCTTGTATCCTGACCAGTTTTTTTAAAAGACTGTCTAATAGGTTAAAAGCATGATTTTTCCCCTTACACTTAGTTTAAATTTGACTTTTAACAAGGAAACAAAACATGTACTGTTCAGAAGCCAGAATTAAGCACTGGCCAGTGATGGAGGTTATTCCTGTGTTCAGACAACATCAACAGTAATCAAGGCCCATCGACCCTGTGCCCACCTCAAGCTACCCATCTCCTCAATATAAAGAATTCAACCCTCTGTGAAGGGGTGACCCAATTACCCTGTTCTATAAAATGAGTATGAACCCTAGCCTGCTCTGCATACCCATGCATCTGATTACATCTACGAAACACCTTGTGTTCCTTCATAGAGGCCATTTATTTTAGTCAGCACGACTGCTGTTTTGAAAGTCAATTGGCCACTTGTCAGGAGAAGTCATTTGTCAGAGGGGTGAGCTGGCAATTTCCTGGGCACCTTGGCATGTGCTCACAATCTTTCAGGGAGAGGCCTGTTGGCTTTTAATTTCCTTCTCCCAGAGAAAACCAGAGGCAGTCTTCCTTCCCTATGAAAATATCAAGGAGGAGACTCACAGCAAAAAACTGCCTCTAGGAGGGAATGGGCAGGTGAGGGAAAACACCTAGTTACACCTATCAGCCCAGCCTCTGGGGTTGAAATGGAGCCACCTGCCCCTGTCTCAGGACAGGATGCTCACTATTCAGAGCCCACTATTGAGCAGAGAGGAGTCAGGACCTGGCCCCCTAACCCCACCCTTCCATCATCACACCCACTACCCCTCCAACTCACTCCTGTGGCCCCCTGGGGAAGCTATGTCAAAGCTCATTCTAGTCTGGTTGGTGGAAAACCGACCTGGAGGGCTGAACTTTGATACTATCTCAGGCTATCCTCCTGCAAAGCACTGCATTGTGTCATTGCCACCTGACTCTGAACAGGTCATGGGTGCCAAACTTCAATCCAAAGGACCGATGTGGCAGCGTATGAGGCAGCTTGAGTGAATCTGGCCATAGGATCACCTGAGAGTCTTGTGTTTCTGGTCAAGTTCTCCTCCCTGCTCTCTCTCTATTCCTTTTCTCATAATCTCTGCCAAAGAGATAAACATGATGGGGCTGCTCTGTGCCAGCTCTGCCTGGCATCAAATCCCAGCTCTACCAGTGGGGAGCTCTTTGTTCTCAGACAAATTACTTAATTTCCATGTGCCTCAATATCCTTAAATCCATCTGTAATAGGAGAATGGAAAAATGATACCATCGGCCTCAAGCAAAAAGCAGTCAATTATTTCTTCAACAAATGGTCTTATTTGGAAACAACAACAAAAAAGCAATTTCAAATGTATAGCTTCATGGCTTTCTCATGAGCACCTCCCTAGAGCCAAAGCCAACACTCTCCTTCTATAGACTTTGGATGGACTCTTGCTGGGGAAGTTTACTCTTTTTTCCTTCCATTTGGGGCAGCAACATCAAGGCTAGATGCAAGTTATAATGGATCCTGAAGTTGGCTGATTCCACATGTGGGAATCTCTTCTGGCCTCATAACCTCATTTAAATAGGGCTTCTGTATATTAATTCTCACTCATGGTGCCTAGCAACAAGACATATGCATGATAAATGACAATATTCAGTCTCAATCATCACAGTGATTCTCCTTATAGTACCCTGGAAAGTTTGTTCCACAGACTGAAGCAAGCAGAAGGCACTAGAGAACATTGCATTGCTTAAGATTGTTTTACCCATTCCCCATCTCTGCTCAGAGACCAACCTCTCCCCTTCCCTGATCTGTGGAGAAATTGTGCTCTTTTTGAAACTACTTTTATGAAAGTTCAAACTTGTTCTCTGAAGTTGTAGCTCTTCCTACATGACCTAGCTTTTAAAGCTACAAGTAACCTTGGTTATGCTTTTGCCATCCCACATGCCATAGTTACACACTCCAAGGGACAGAATCTACTTGGTTACTTTTTCACATTTCTGGCTTTTAAACTCCACTTTCAATGGATTTGAGGGCAAATCAATAACCACCACCAGATTTATTTTCTCCATCTGCAACTTAGAGTTTTAGTAAAACAAACACTCCACATGACATGGTCATGAGATGAAATAACTCACTTTTTTGATATCTGTTTCTTCAGAGGATTATCTTCTTAACTGCTGGAGCAAATATCAAGGAAGGCAAGACCTCAAAAAGTCTCATTGCCATTTGCCCCTGACAAAAGATTGAGGGTTTCTGAGGCTTCCATGAGCCCATTTGTGCCAATTTTTTTTCTAAACCTCCATCCCATTGTTGGGGGAGGGATGGGTTGAAGCAATCACAATGTGGTACAAGCAAGTTGGAGTCCTATTCACTCATGGAGCCCTGACTTACGCTGGGTCTAAGAGTTGAGAAAAGTTGAATAAGAGTTGAAAGTCTACATAGTGCTCCTAGGACTTCATGTGCCTCGGAATCACCTGGAGAACCTCACCTGGGTGTTGACTCACCTGGAGCTTAAGATTCAGAAGAGCTGGGATGGACTTGAGAACACGCATTTCTAACATTCATAGGAAATGTTGAGGTTGCTGCTGGGGAATTACCGGTTTAACCCAAACCTAAAAGATTCTCCAGCTTCTAACAACTGTGAAAAGTGACATCAGTGGAGCCATATTAAAATAAGGCTGGAGAAAGCCACTCTAGACAAAACCACTTCATTATCCTCTTTATACGGATTCTGACCTTCGGACTAGGTCAAACTACCAACACACCAAGAAGCCGGCACAGTGAGACTATCCTGTTTGAGAAAACTAATAAAGGAAACTTTTACCTACTTTTACTTTGTGACCCCTTTATCTGACCAGATTACCTTGTGCCCTCTCCAACTCACCATTTCATCTTGTGACCCCTCCACCTGACCATTTTTGCCTTGTGATGACTTCATCTGATCATTACATAAACTATGACTTCATCTGCCATGAGCTCATCCTTCTTTTTCCCTCCGTAAAACGCCCCTGACCTGGGTCCCTGTAGTGCCAGGAAGGCACAGAGCAAGATCTCTCTGATCCAAGTGGATGGGTAAAGGAGAGTTCTGGAGACTTCAGTGGCTTTTTCAAGCTTTTAATGAGCTTTTACCAGGTCATGGCAGGCAGGGGTGCTGGGGGCCAGGAAGCTGCCAGGCCTCCCAGCTCCCTGGCGAGTCCTCACTTTGGGTTCTCTGGCATTCTCCCGTGGTCTCTGCTTCTCCTTTCATTCTCTGCTACGCTCTTCCTCGTTCTTGTTCTGTTGCTCTCATTCTCCTGGTTCTTCTTCCATGATGCCACCCTTATAAGCCCAGTCTCAGCCCAGGTGTGCCCACCTATTTATGCCCACACCCCACTGCAGGTGTCCGCCATCAGGCATACATTCAGAACCACAGGGATCCATCATGAACGCTAATGGCGGGAGGGTGGAAAAGCCTGATACTTTTTCACTTACCCTACAGTCCCTTCTTGGAACATGTTTTGGGTTTCTAACTTGAGCCTGTCCTCCCTGAAATGCAATTCTCTGCTCTTCCCAAATAAATGCATTTTGGCGGGGAAGGATGTTCTGAACAAACTCCACAAATAGGTTTTATGGATGCCCCCCCACCCCAGACCAAAGAGATCCAAGAAACCAAGGACTACAAATCCCATAATGTCATCATCACCAAAGAGAGGATTGCAGGGAACTGAGGTGGAGTTAAGCAGCCAGGTTTGGCATATAACCAGACATATGGGCCTTGGAGGTCCTTGGTTTTTTGCCAGCTTTCAGCATGCTTTTGGGGTTCCAGCTCAGTGGAAATGGTAGGACACATTCACCAATATATCTCCCTCTCTTTCTCCCTGAGTTATTCATTTCTTCATTTCCCCTTCTTTTATAAATAAACCTTTTATTAACCTCCTTGTGTGTGCTGGCAGTTGAGTCTTATTATAGTCCCTTTAAAGCGCACAGGTGATGACCCGCAGTCAGGCAACCCATTTCACATCAGTTTGGAGCCCAATGTGGTTGACCACATTACACCCGTGGTTGAGTAGCCCAAAGTAACGTTCCTTGCGCTGGTCACCGTAAGCACATTAGGTCTGCAGGACACGTGGCATAACCTGTCTCAAGTCTTGAGAAGTTTACTTTTTTGCCCTGTAACATTACCACTAACATTGCTGTTTTCTTGTTAAAGGTTAGCACAACCCAAGTCACCAGTTTCTTGCAACATCTTAGTTCTATGGATGGAGCAGCTGGGTAGATACTGCTGCTGCTAGGAAGTCAGGCTCTGAGCTCAGGCTGCCTGTGTTTGAATCTTAGTCTCATTCTATCAGCCGTGTGATCCTGGCTAAAATACTGAACCTCTGTGCTCCAGATTCCTCACAATAATAATTAACTTTTTCTGAGAACTTACTGTGTATCAGGCACAGTTTCAATGTATTTGATATATTTTTGTTAAATCCTTACAGGATTTACAGACTATGAAGTTAGGTGCTGTTATTACACTCAGTTTTCAGAGGAGGAAATTGAGGCACAGAGAAGATAGTGATACAAATGCCTCATAAAACTCTTGGTAGCATTAAATGAGATGAAACATGTCAAACTTGCATTTGGACACTGTAAGGACAGGAAGGACACAGTGCAGGTTTTCTGATCCAGCTGACCGGGTAAAGGATTCCTAGAGAGTGCTCTGTGGGTTTTGCAGGCTTTTTATTTAGATTTACCAGGCACATGGCAGGCAGGGTTGCTGGGGGGCCAGGAGGCTGGCAGGCCTCCCAGCCCCCAGCAAGTCTTCACTCTATCTGGGCTCTCCAGCCTTCTCTCGTGTTCTCTCTGCTTCTCTGCTCTCCTGCTTCTGTTCGTTCTTGACTTCTTCTCAGCTTCTGCTGGTATCCCTGTGACGCCGCCCTTAAAAGCACAGTCTCAGCCCAGGTGAATCCCATCTACCTATGCCCACACCCTACTCCAGGTGCCCACCATCAGGCATGCATTCAGGACCGCAAGGATCCATCATCTATCCTGATGGCAGGAGGGCAGAAAAGCCTGACATTTTTTCCTTACCCTATAGACACCTAAGAATATTACTTGTGCAACGGAAGCAGGACTCTGAAGTTCTTTTCCCTACTTTTGAGATTTTTAACATTTGCCTAGGAGAGCGAATCCCCTCCCTTCCTTCTGGGTCTCATGGGTAAGAGCCACATCTTGCATTTTGCCTAATATTTATATCTTCTCACAAAAGGTTTGTCTCCCCTCTTGCAGACTTTCTGTCTCCAGAGAGTTGTCACAGTTCTAAGGGCCCTGGGGCATGTGTGGGTGGAAGAATGGGGGATGGGGAAGGAAGCCTGCATGAAAGCCAGGGAGGATGTGTGCCTGGTTGAGCAGGGAGGTGTGTATGAGACCTGACAGGGCCAGCTCCCGAGAATGCACATATTTTGCAAGCTCACGAGACCAAAAGAGGAGAGAGGAAAAAACGAGAGAATGCCCCCAGCCCCTGAGCTGCTCCAGCACATTCCAGCACGGTTCACATGTGCTGGTGAACTGTGTTTTTCTACCAGAACTAGAAGCAGAAAAACTGCTTTTTCTGACGTCCATATATTGGAAGCTTTCTTCTCACAGATTAGGACAGAGGGTTTTTGTTAAACTAGACTCATTGTGAATGCTAATTTTTATTAACCACTATTTTACTCAGTAAAAAACTAATAATTAAACCTTTAGAACATTTCAGTTGTAAGTAAAATATCCGGAGACACAAGGACTCATCCTTCAGTTCTAACACATCTTCTCTCAATTCCCAGAGGTCACTCTGGCCACTGAAATGCCTCTCTGTCCCCCTACCCTGCCTTGTCTTTGGATTAGCTAATACCAATCAGTTCTTCAGTTGCCACCTCCCCCACATCGCCCTATAATCATCTTTCCTATCCCCACCCCTCACCAAGGTTAAGTAGGTGCCCCTCTTGGGCCTACTCACAACCCTGGTTCTTCATTGTTACCTCACCACTTACTTACTGGTCTGCTCCCTCCCTCCACACAAGGACATGAGCATCCTATTTCTCTTTGCCAAGGATAGCACCAGACAGAAAACAGATTTTCACTGCTTTTTATTCTGTGCGTGCCCTCCCTCTCCTTGCCACGCTATAATCAGTAGGCCCTCACAGGTGGATTCCCTCACCTCGAGAGAACAATAACAGGCAAGAAACACTAGGTCATTCTGCTTGGTTAGAGGTAAACACCAGGTGAGAACATGTTTTACACGCTCCAGCTTAAACACAGGGTGAATTGATTAAGTTGAGCAAACAAGAGGTGATTGGTAGGCTGGTGAATTGGTCCAGAGTGGACAGATGAATAAAAGATGTGTCTGAGCTTACACAGAGGCCTCCTCTCGGTTCAATCTGATGCTTTTCTACACACCTGGTTCCTCTAAGGGTTGCAATTCTGATAAGGTAAGCAGATACTCCGAAACGCCAGATTTCTGCAAAGCCTTTACAATGCTGACAAGAGGCTTAGGATGGTCATGGACTTGCTAAGCAAGGCATTATGGGATTTGCCACTCCTAAGGGTGAGCTTTCTTCTGACCTGAATCTGAGTATTAAAGATATCCTTCTGGAAGAAAAGCCTCTTTGGTCCCACTTCTCAAACCTCACAATTGTTAACTTTCTCTCCCACTTCTGGTCTGATCCCAAATACAGTTAAGCCTTGAACACAGGGGTGTGAGCATAGGTAGATGGGATTCACCTGGGCTAAGACTGGGCTTTTAAGGGTGGCGTCACGGGGACGCCAGCAGAAGCCGAGAAGAAGTCAAGAATGAACGGAAGCAGGAGAGCAAAGAAGCAGAAAGAACACGAGCGAAGGCCAGAGAGACCAGATAAAGTGAAGTCTTGCTAGGGGCTGGGAGGGCTGCCAGCCTCCTGGCCCCCCAGCACCCCTGTGTTCAAGTATTCACTAGTTCCACTTCTATGGGTTTAACTAACATCAAGGTTGGTTGAATTTGGGAATATGGAACCAACACATTGAAGAAAATATGAGTATAAATGGACCCCTGCAGTTCAAACCCAAGTTATTCGAGGATCAACTAGATATGTCCTTGGTCATAGGTAATCTGGATACAGATATTTGGGTGGCTGGGTAAGGGTACATTTTTTTGAAACTGGATACATAACACTAAGATGATCTTCCAATAGACCAACAGGGGTCTTTTCTATAGGAGAGAAGCAATGAACAGTAATGAAGAAAATACCCAGGACCTGGTAAGGAAGATAGTCTGTGGGGGGTACCCCCATTGCAGAAGGACTCCATGGTCTTAGTACTGCCCCTGGGGAGTGCTAACTACAGTTTAATTGGTTTTGTATTTTTACTTTCATTGCTTTTGTGTGTATACAGCCTTCTTAAAATGAATATATATGCTCCTTCAGGGCAGGGTAAATATTTTGGTGCTTCTTTTGTATTTTGGCAAAATTCTAGGAAGTAGGAGTAGAGAGGGGAGGAGACATAATGCTTTTTGAAATGACAAATCAAGAAAGGCATTGGGCACAAAGTTCCTGGTTTGTCCATTCGCTTTCTAACTCACAGGGCTCCTAAATTTAGTCCCTGATTTTTTTTTTTTTTCTTTATAAACTTCTCGATGAAAGGTTGGGTCATATAGAAACAACACCCCCCCTGTAGGGGCAGGAATGGGCACTGAGCAGGTTTTCTAAGATCCCATGCAGACCAAGTAAAGGAGGAGTCAGAGTCCTCAGTGGTTTTGCAGGTCTTTTATTGGGATCACCAGGTACACGGCGGGCTGGGGGGCTGGGAGGCTGGCAGGCCTCCCAGCCCCCAGCAGGTCTTCACTCTATCTGGGCTCTCCGGCCTTCTCTTTCTCTCGGCTTCTCTTTCAGCTTCTACTGGCGTCCTCGTGACACCGCCCTTAAAAGCACAGTCTTAGCCCAGGTGTGCCCACTTCAGGTGCCCGCCATCAGGCATGCATTCAGGATCACAGGGTTCCCTCATCTATCCTGATAGCAGAATGGCAGAAAAGCCTGATACATTTTACCTTACCCTACACCGCCCCCCCCCAAAAAAAAGAAAGAGGTTGCAATTGTTATGGAAGCTCATGAAACTTATTAAGGGTTTCTATGAAACTCAGGTGTCCACTATAAAAAAAAAAAAGAGTTCCCCTTTCCTCCCCCTCAGACTGCAAAGCTAAACAAGGCCAGAGCCACCTCTCTATTTTGGAGTGAAGTTTTGTTCTACAAATCATCACCCTTCAGTGAGCAGTGGAGGCCAGATTCAGCAAGACAGCACAGAGGTAATGCATCTCTGGAGCCAGTTCCTTTTTGTCCCCATAAACACTAAGGTCAGTTTTCTTTCTCTCTAGCTCTTTGAGTTGAGTGGGTGGCCTTTGTGGCATTTGAGAAGAAATCACCAAAGGAAAATAGAATGATTGTCTTCAACTATTTGAAGTATTTTTTTTTTAAACTGGAGAGGCTAGACTGGTTCTGTACTACTTATTTTGGGGGATGGGTAGGTGACTAGATGCCACACCAGAGACTGATTTCAGCTCAGCAAGAGAAACAACTTTTCTACCGGTTCCAGCCATCTGAAAGTGAATGGTCTGCTTTGGAGGAATACATCTTCTCACACTGAATGCATTTTTAAAATATTCATTTTTTTGAATTGGTAACAAATGTGTAAAGTCAGGACTTGGACACGGTGCAGGTTTTCTGATCCCATGCAGACCGGGTAAAGGAGGAGTCAGAGTCCTCAGTAGTTTTGCAGGTTTTTTATTTGGGGTTCACCAGGCATATGGCAGGCAGGGGTGCTGGCTGGGGGGCTGGGAGGCTGGCAGGCCTCCCAGCCCCCAGCAAGTCTTCACTCTATCTGGGCTCTCTGGCGTTCTCTGCTTCTGCTTCAGCTTCTCCTTCAGGTTCTGCTGCTGCTGGCTGGGGCTGCTGGCGTCCCCCCGTGACGCCGCCCTTAAAAGCACAGTCTTAACTCAGCTGAATCCCATCTACCTATGCCCACACCCTATTCCAGGTGCCCGCCATCAGGCATGCATTCAGGACAAGGATCCATCATCTATCCTGATGGCGGAAGGGCAGAAAAGCCTGACATTTTCTTTACCCTACAGTCCACCCCCTCAGGGTTTTCTGCCATACAGTCTATACATATATATATACAATTTTCTAAGCAAACAAACAATGCAGCCATGGCCCACAAAAGCAAATACATCAAATATAACAAAATACAACAAAATACAACAGAACACAAATAAGTCCAGGCAGGGCACCAACCAAGTGCAAAAGACAATTATTGGTACCAGCAGATGAGCCACCAAATCTGCTGCCGAAGGCACTGCTCATACGAGGGAGGGGAATCACTCACGGCATCTACTATATCACACCAGGAGCCGTCAGGCTTCCTGGCCTTCTCCGGCTGTAGTCTAGGCTACAAGGCACACACAGCATCCACCCCCAGGATGCACTAGCTCTGGGATTGGCAATTTTATTCTGTTGGGGGTAATCGCCAACCCTCAGGGTTTCTGTCTGCAGTCGCTCCAACACTCGGCCTTCACAGCCACCCATGCGACTCGCAGACCCCTGCACTCAGGCCAACCCACTGCACAAGCACATGGGTCGGGGATCCAAACTCTGCATTCGGCTTGGGCTCCACCCCAAGCCACGTTCCCCACCTGTCCCCCAAGGACAGGTTCCTCAGCTCCTCACCCTCGCTCAAGAATGAGCAGGGCATCACCCACAGGTGATTTTACGAGACTCACAGTTCTTCAGCATACCCAGGCTGCTTAACAGCTGCTCAGGGCTTCTCAACTTATCATCAGTACCAGCTTTTGCCTTCTTAGTTGGCTTTTCTCCTCCACCTGGCTGCTGGGCATGCACAGGCTGCTTTTGGCCATCTAGGCCCACTGGCCACCCCCAGATTCTCAAAAAAAAAATAACCTGCCAAGGTCCTCCGCCTTCTGGCGGGATTGTCAGTCCAAGTTTATCAGTTCATCAGTCTATCAGTCCAAGTCCATCAGTTCAAGTCCATTGGCCTCTCCCTGCTTCAGCAACGGCCTGCTGCCTCAGGGGTCATTGGCTGGTCCTTTCCGGTGTCGTTGGCTGGTCCTTTCTGGTGTCGTTGGCTGGTCCTTTCGGGCGTCTCCTTCACGCCAGGTCTCATCCTGTAGCTCGTGGATGTATCCATCTTCTATACCGCCATGGTGCCTCCAGCGTCGTCACAGGCAGTCTTTTACTCCTTAGTCCCTCCAGGTCTTCGGAGGGCTCCAATACCTGTCTGCATGGATCTTGCCGACTTACGCCAATTGTAAAGTCAGGACTTGGACACGGTGCAGGTTTTCTGATCCCATGCAGACCGGGTAAAGGAGGAGTCAGAGTCCTCAGTAGTTTTGCAGGTTTTTTATTTGGGGTTCACCAGGCATATGGCAGGCAGGGGTGCTGGCTGGGAGGCTGGCAGGCCTCCCAGCCCCCAGCAAGTCTTCACTCTATCTGGGCTCTCTGGCGTTCTCTGCTTCTGCTTCGGCTTCTCCTTCAGGTTCTGCTGCTGCTGGCTGGGGCTGCTGGCGTCCCCCCGTGACGCCGCCCTTAAAAGCACAGTCTTAACTCAGCTGAATCCCATCTACCTATGCCCACACCCTATTCCAGGTGCCCGCCATCAGGCATGCATTCAGGACAAGGATCCATCATCTATCCTGATGGCGGAAGGGCAGAAAAGCCTGACATTTTCTTTACCCTACAAAATGCAACAAGATTAAATTTTTTTTAAATAAATTTTATTATTATATTCCCCATACAATTGCAACCCCCCCATTCTGACCCCAATCCCTCCCCTCCCGCCCCCACCCCCCAAAAAGTGTCTCTGGTTCATAGTTTTTTGTTGATTTTGATTTTCACTTTCTTATAGTTATTCATTTTCCTGGTCCCTTATTTAAGTTTTCTAGATCCCTGCTGTGAGTGAGACCATCTGGTATTTTTCTTTTTCTTTCTGGCTTATTTCGCTGAGCATGATCCCTTCCAGCGCCATCCATGTTGCTGCAAATTGCATGTGTTTATCTTTTTTGAATGCTGAGTAATATTCCATGGTGTATATGTACCACATCTTCTTGATCCAGTCATCTATTTTTGGGCATTTGGGCTGTTAAGATGAAAATTTTTTTAAAAGCCAAAAATAATAATGAAAAGTTAATCTTCCCACCCTTTCCCCCACACACATATTCCTTATTTATTTATTTAATTTCTGAACAGGTGACCTCTGTTACCTGGTATTTCATCAAAGGCCAGATATCTCTATGAAGAATATTGTGACTGGACCATGCTCTCATTGAACAAGAGGGTCCCTGAAGACCTTCCATTTCTTAGATCTCTCTCTTTACATTTGCAGTCATAATTCTATCACAAAATTGAACTTGGATTTGTAAAATACAAATACACTATTCTCAGCACAGGTACTGTGGGTGGTGGGAGAACTATGGGGACTACACCTGAGGGAAGAAATCAAATATTGTATAAAAATGAACAATGATGTAAGAAAAAAAACTTAAAAAATAAAAGATCACAATAAAATCTTTGGATTTTTAATACAAATACAATGTTCAGGGGTTGGGTTGAGGATTTATGATGGGACAGTGGGATCAGCTCTGAACAGCCCCTAAAGCAGCATGGATGCAATATGTGAACTAAAGTCCTAGCTGGACCTTAGATGCCTATGCAAAGGTTGCAGCATTTTGCCAAAAGTATTCCATCCTCATTTGAAATTGAAGATGGAACAGAATTACAGCATGATTGGGGAGAGGCAACGAGAGCTATAGGAAGGGTTTGGTGGGGCTTTGGTGGGAGCGGGGGGCTGTTGGGCATAGAGTGGAAGGAAATGGTGACAGTGCCATCAGAGACTGGCACTAGGGTTCCTGGGCAGTGACTTCTACAGTCACTGAAAAACCCCAAGTACTCTTGACCTTTATTCTTGGTTATCTCCTGCCTTCTTCTGATTTCTCAAGAGCCTGGAAGTCTATTGTCACAGTACTTATAAAATACAGTTTCATCCCCAGACAGAGCTACACTTGACTACATAAAGGGAGTATCTTTTAGTGTAGCCTAAAAATTCAAAGGTATTTTTGACCTTGAGGGTAAGCTCAAACCTCTGATCCTGACAGATGAGTTCAGCTGCTGCTTTCAAGGGCAGCCAGACCTGACAAAACCTGGTAGCATCTGTCCTATTTCTGAAGCTTGGCTGTTTCCCTGGAACCAGTGGAGGGAAGTGGGAAAAGGTAAGGCTTTCAAGCAGGATTCCAGATTGATCTTTAATTACAAAAGGTACCAGAGACCTGTTCCTGATTTAGCTTGTTAGAGGGGAAAAGATGATATAACCATTTCATTGCCATCATTGTTACATTGGCCATCATTTATTTCGCAGATTAAGAAGTCATACTTGGGCCTCCCCGGTGGCGCAGTGGTTGAGTGCTGGGTTGCGAAGCTGACCGTGGCTTCTGCGGCCCCGGTTCGATCACCAGCTGCTCCCCAGCCACCAGAGGAGGGTCCCACATGGCGCACAGACCTCTCCTGCCGCCCACTGCTCCCCTCAGCAGTGTATTTTGTCATTCTGTCTGTTCTGCTCCCTGCTCTGGCTCTGGTGAATTCTCTTATCCTCCCGTGCTTCTGACTGTACCCAGTGCATGTATAAACAAAACAAATAAATAAAATGCTTCTATTTAAAAAAAAAGTCATACTTATCAAATGTAAATTGAAGAAAAGATGTACATTTTCTAGGCATATTTTTGTTGACTAAAAGTCTCAGTAATAGATGATCACTATGAGAATTGGAACCCAGGAAGCAATCTGACAGATTTTACTCTATGAGTTCTGTTCCAACAATCACAAGTTTGAGTTTGGCTTATATATATAGATAGAAAAAGTGAGTCGTTGTTAAAAAAAAAAAATCAATTATTCTTGATGGCAGTGGGGTGGAGGGGAAGCTTCTGGTTTTTGTCTAGTGGTTTAGATCTTTCGATTTACTAAGTGATCTTGACCTAAAGAAATGTCAATACTAACTGTATGTGGAGAAGGGCAAATGCTGGGGTTCAATCACCCCTGATTTCTAAAGAATGCACTTTAAAGACTCAAAAGGCTGGATACCCATTGTTGAAATCTTATCTGGCTTTTTGGACATTATTGGAAGTTGAAAGACTGGTTTACCCACAGATAGCAGATTTCTGTGTGACTGTTTCACAGGATGAGGAGTGAGTTCTGACGTTCTGACTTATAGCCTAAGCATATGGACTTGCTTGCTTGTCTGCTAGACTGGAGTGGGGATGAGGATATTCCCAGAGCATTTGCAATATGTTCACACTTTCATGTCAGCGATAGCAAAGCACATGGCAAGTAAACTCAAAAAGTCATTATGGATTTTCTTATCCAAGACAAATTTGCAGGATACGTTGAAAGCCAAATTATAACATGGGTCTAAGCTTGGAGATAGGTTTGGCATCCATTCCAGAAGCATCTCTTCATTTTAAGCTCTTATCAACACTTTGCTTAGGGACCTTGGTCTTGGGAATCTTTGGATGTAGAGCCAGACTAGATCTGACTGTAGGCAAGATACTCAAGGCAACATTGTGCCATGGAATCTCCACTCTACTGACAGCAACAATCATATCAAAGATAGTGTTGATAAGAGTTAACATATGTAAGTGTTTATCACATAGACATTTGCTAGAACTTGGCACATGTTCTCATTTTTGCATCATAACACTCCTAAGTGAGGGACTCATAGGGACCTTGTTTTGTAGGTGAGCAGACGCATGGCTTAGACAGAAAGGTCGAATCACTTTCACAATATCACACAGTCAGCCAGTGAAGGGGTCAAAGTGCATACCCAGAACATCTAACTTCTCAGAATCTGCTGTGATCTCTGAGAGGAGTCAATGGAATTTGGGAGGGTGATTCCAAAGAAAGTTCTTAGAAAGAGTACAATTACCAAAGTGAATACCATCAACACCAAGAGCAGGAGCAAGTGACATGTGAAGAGCAGGTGAAAGTAATTGATGTGGAACTAACGCCATAAGTAGAAAAATAGGCTGAGACCTAACTTTAATACTATTTGTGTGGTAAGGATGAGTGTGAATTATAAGAGCCTGCTGGCCTCTTTTCATCTCTTATTGCCCCATCTAAGGCTCCCACCTCCCAGATAAGGCAAAATTAGAAAAGGAAGTATCTGTGGGTCAGACAGAACCTGGTCTCAAGTACATTCTTGCAACCCATAACCAGAACACCCATGTCAGCTTCCAGATCTGCCCAGAGTATATAGAGGGAGATGTATTGGCTGAAAGGAGTCACATTGGCTGAATATGGCTGAACATGTGTGTCTCTTAAGAACACATATCACAGAACACTCAAGCTAAGCAAGACACCCTATTCATTTAGCAGCATTAGAAATGGAGAGACATTTAACAAAAACTATATGAATGCTACAAATTGTGGGGAAAATGGAAATAGTAATCTATTTGTCTTGAGGAAGAATGCTTACTGCCAAACACACAAAAAATATCCCTGGCATTGATATAAATGTTTAGGTAATTAGGAATAACTCTCTTTAGTCTAATAGCTACATAATATAGATGTCTTAAATTAGAAACTGATTTTGAGCATGTTCAAACCTGGATTAGGGTTTCTGACTTGTTCATGCCAACCCAACTCCTGTCAAAAGGGTTTGTGAATTTGGAGGTTTCATATTTATTTGCTTGCAGGAAGAGGCATGCAGTAAGCAGAAGAACAGTTAATGTGTGCTTCTTCAATTTTTCATGGCAGGATAGAGACAGAAAAGTATTTTTGTCTTGGCAGTTCCAACAGGAGACTGCTGATGGGCTTTACTGTGCAGGAGGAACTAATCATTCTGCAATCTTTCAGAATTTCTTTCCCCTTGCCATCTCCACCTTTACCCAGGACCTATTTTTCCTTGCAAGTGTTAAATACCTTGAAAACACTCAGTACTCAGTCGGGATCCAAAGAGAGCCAAGATTGTACTGCCACAACCCCAGTGTACGAGCATCAACTACTGCCAGTCATGAAAACCAATGATTAATTTTTTATGAATTTTATGAACTTAGTAAGCCATTGATAGTGTGAAAACTATGTGAAATTTTCTGGGGAACACACCCCACTCCAAGGTCCAGCAGGCCAGAGAGCAAAGTTGTCTTCATAGACTTAAAGTGTGAACAGGTTCCAACCTGTAGCCTATAAAGGAATTCTGATGTAAAGCCTGTCTTTTCATACCTACTGATGACCCAGAAGCCAGATAAAGAGAACTGAACAGGGGCTTCCCTGGTCGAGCAAGGGGTTAAGCACTGCACTAAGAAGCAATCCTGCAGCCTCTGCAGCATGAGTTCGATTCCCGGCAGGCCATATGACGAAGCAGACCTCCTCTGTCTCGCCCGCTGCTCCCCTCAGCAGTGTATTTCAGTCAGCCTGCCTGTTCTGCTCCCCACTCTGTCTCTGGTGAATCTTCTCACCCCTCTGCACCTCTGGCCTGTACTCCAGCTCTTGTATACATACACACATGCATAAATAAATAAATACATAAATAGATAGATCTTAAAAAAAAAAATCAGCCACCATACCCAAATTAAAAAAAAAAAAATTACATTCTTAAATGTCAATGACTCACTGTACCTACCTTTATCAACTCAATCAAACACAAGCTCTCAGAGAGTGAAAATCTGTTGGACTGCTTCCCTGGTTTGAATCCTCACTTTGATTATCTAATGAATTCTTTGCCTAGCTATCATAGAGACTTTATTGCCAATCCATAGTAGTCTAAAAGTGGTATGTGGGGGCGTATTTACAGCACAGAAATTGGCAAAAGCTATAAAGTGATACTTTATTTTCTTTGAGATCTAAGAGACCAGGATTCCTTCACCAAACATGACAAACATACACAATTTTTTCAGCAAAACTCACTGAGTGCCTACAAACTGACAAATCTTGTAGTAGGTATAAGAACTATAGAAATAGGTATTTTGTGATTTCTGTACCAGAAGAGACCTCATTAATTTTGAGAAACCCCACAAATATTCTCTTGCTTTCTATGAGATAGGCAAATAGCTTCAGGGATAACTGCTCTCAAAATAAAATCTTTACTAAATACCAGAAAAATCATGCCCCTAATTCTTCAGAAACATTTTTTTCTCTTCCTCTTCTTAACCCTCACTCTGGATCCTTGGGGGTTTTTATCATGCTAAATAAAAAGACAGGGTAATTCCCTCGTGTGTCTTGGGTTGTTTGCTTTTGCTAGTGCCTTCCAAATTTTTGAGAACAGGTTCACAGGGACTTCACAAATGCTATTTATTATTTGTACATCTTAAAATCTTGTTCAAATATATGATTTTCTCATTAGCTTGCCCCGTCTTCCATTTTTAACTCCTAGTTCTGTGTCCAGAATGAAAAACACCAAAGCAAAAAAGAGCCTGACTTGAGTTATATGATGCTAATACCCTATTGGGTGGAGCTGGAGTCTGACCTTCTGGATCTGGTGCTGATCTGTTGAATACAACCTTGAGCTAGAGCTTCCTGATCAAAATGTAACAGGATGGCATTTCTACCCACAGCAGCATTTAAAGGATTAACTGTGCTCTCAAGGATACTCACAAAAGGTAAAGGGAATTATTATTAATCAAGTGCTGGGCTAGTCAGATGGGCAGGCTCTACATTGTCTAGATTATGGAAAGCCTCGAATCCCTTACCTCTAAGAACCATAATCGGCTTAGAAGAATCTAAAACCAGGACTGCTCAGAATTTCCTGTTGAGGATCAGAATGAGTGCAATGTTTTCTCTTGGGAAATGAAGCAGGATCTCGAAACAGTCACAAAGACGTGGGTCACCACAGAATGTGACTCCTGACATAAGGAGAACTTGAGAATGGAAAATAATAAAAGATTGAATCCCAGGCCTTCAAATGTGAAAGTGCAAAAGTGGTTGAAAGGGGAGAGACTACTGGTTTTTCTTATTTCCCTTTCCTTGGCATTTCAGTACTCAACCTTATAGTACATTTCATTTTTAAGCTTCCTCTAGTCTAAAGATCCCCAGCATTTTGGAGAGCAACTGATCTGGGATACATTAGAAAATGATATACAATTTCCTCCCCCATAGGACTGCATAATCCATGGGAGAGAGAGAAACATTAGGCCTCTAATGGTGTCTGAGGTCAGCTGCATCCCTGCCCTTCTGGTGGATTGATTGCTCTAGGAGAAAACCCAGGACCCCTCAGCTGAGTATATTAGAGGACATAATGCAATAGAATAGAGTTGGTAGGAGTTGTCCCAAAGTCAAGTTGGTCATGTTAGGAGGAACTTTCTGGAAGAAGAAATAGATACCTGTGCAAATTTGGGGACAAATAGATTTTAGCCACATGCATGAGCTGAGAAAGAGTACCTTAAGCAGAAAGAGCACAGGAACAGAAATGAAAGAGAATAAGTCACCTCAATGAGCTCTGAGTGAGGCTGGTACTTAGGGTTTATTCAGGGAGTAGATGAGTAAGTAGATGATAAGCAGAGGCCAGCCCTAGAATGCCCAGTAGGTCATGGTAAAGAATTTGCAGTGTATCTTGGGGAAAAACAAGAAGTCACTGAAGTTTTTCAAGCTGTAGAATGGCCTTATTAGAATGGTGATTTAGAAAGCATTTTAAAACAATAATAGTATGATTGGTTGATATTTATTGAGCACTTACGATGTGCCAGGCGTCTTTTGAGCACATTTTTGGATACAATACATTTCACTCTCACCACAATTTTGCCCAAGCCATAGGCTTTGAGAAGGGGCAGTGTCGGGATGGGGCCAGCCAGGCTGACGCCAGCAACACTGTTCTCTGCCACTAAGCTATAAACTCATCTCACAGTTGTTTCTCAGCAACAAACATTGATTCTCATTGCTTATTTTTTCCTTGTTGTTTTTCCATTTTAAATCAATTTACTCTAGCAATTGTCATGCACAAAAAAGAGGCTTGACTTTGTGAAATAACCCAGATTTCAATTACATAAGGTCTAGGACATTACACATTGGAAGGAATGCACAGAGAATTCCAAGCTGACTGGAATGCTTTTACCTTTCTGTAGTAGTTGTATCCTTCCAAAAAGAGATATGCAAGGCACTAATGGCTCTTAGTTTCAATCCTGAGTTTTTTCAGGAATTCACAGAAATCCCTATCCTTGATTTTCTGGATTTCAGGAGTTGCTCCTCCTTGAGAAGACTATGAAAAAGGATATTCATTTTCTCTCTTTCACTTGGAACCAATTTTTGTGAATCAACAGGAGCACAATTAGGAAAAATCAAATCAGAGTCAAATGAGGGATCATGAACAATAAAGCAAGGGTAAATTCAATTCTAGAGGGAAAATTGTGTGGCCTTAGAAAGCCTTAGATTGTGGATTGCTCTTGAAATATAATTGGAAATGTCTAATATTACTTTTATTCAGTCTATCAACCAAAACTTCCCTAATACCTGTACCAGGTCCAATCTGGCTAGATGCAAAGAAATGGCTAAGTCATGGCTTTTTCCTTTAAACCTAGTGGAGGAGCTGAGTGAGTCGCTGATAGTCTTATAGTGTGTGTGTTTATCATCTTCATCTCCCTGAATGAATCCATCTCCTCCAGGTCTCTAGCAACATGCTTCACTTGATTTGCAGAACATCCTAAAATATTTCTTTCCCTGAAATGCTCCAGCTCTGGCAAATCACTCCAGTCCAAGGAAAAGGGATATGGCTCTTTGCTTAAACCAATTCATTACTTCTGCCAACTTTCCCATTTGACTGGCAAATGAATATACATACTCTAGTCTGTGCTATTGCTATAGGCCTATAGAACTTACTGGGCTGTGACCATCTACTAAAGGGAAAAGTGAAAAATTTTGATTTCATGGCATCTGGAAAGAATCACTATTACTTTAAGTATTGAAAACAGAAATATTTCTAAAGGAAATGGAGAATCTCTGAAAAGCCCAGTTATGTGACATAAGCCAACCCCATCCCTTCCTCATAGGTACAGATTCTCATTTTGGAAAGTTTTAAGTTATAAGGATCCATATGCAATACTTGAGGATTGGTTGTCATGGAAACAAAACTGTGGCATGAGCAGCTCCTTCAGCCTAGCATCACTTTCGTAGCACTGTTAGGAAGAGGAGCTGAGCAGGCAGCCTCAGACCAGAAGGGACAGTGAATTATCAGAGAACCAGACCAAAAAACTTACCTTCTCAATATTTTTTCTTTTTTTTTTTTTAAGATTTATTTATGCATACAAGAACTGGGGTACAGGCCAAAGGTGTGGGGTGTGAGAGGATTCACCAGAGACAGAGTGGGGGAAAAGCACAGGCAGATCTACTGAAATACACTGCTGAGGGCAGCAGTGGGCGAGCCAGGAGAGGTCTGTTGCACCATGTGGGTTGCTTCCTGGCTGGCCAGGGATTGAACTCTTGCTACAGAGGCTACAGATAGCTTCATAATGCTGTGTCCTAATCCCTTGCACACCAGGGACGCCCCTCAGTATTTTTCAGGAGAGCCTCTCTTTCTCTGAACTGAAAAGGACATGGAGAACTGTGAGGTTTGTAGTTAAATTTTACATTGACCCCATGAACAGTAGTCCTCTCCTGTTTTTTATTTTTCTTTCTTTCCTCTCCATCTACTCTGCTTGTTTCTCACTTCATTCTGCTCATCCCCAAAGTCATAGTGACCTCTTTTCCACACTCTAGGAGTTGACAAACCAGTTCCTCTACCATCACCTCACCTTCACCTCTACCATCGTCACTAGCTTGAAGTACAGGTCAACTTCTTAAGTGGAGAGACAGAATGTGCCCTTTACAAAAAAACCCCAAAACAAAAAGCCATCACCCCCCCTCCCCCACTAGCAGTCTTCTCAAAGAGAGATGCCAATCTCAGCTGTTCCTAAACACAGCACCTCATTCTCACTTTCTGGGGAAATCATTGACAGCCCCATTGTGTAGGGGGGGCTGTTGACTACACTTGGTTTTACAGTACAAAGGCTTAGTCATTGCCTCACCAGTGCTCAACACAGAGCCAGGCCAAAACAAACAGACTCGGTGTTGCCCCTCAGTTCCACCCACTTCCTTTGGAAACAGTGTCTCTTTTTCCCCACCATTTCATCTTTTTTTTTTTTAAGATGTCTTTATTCATGCACACAAGAGCTGGGGCACAGGCCAGAGATGCGGGGGGTTGGGGGGGTGGGGGGGTGAGAGGATTCACCAGAGACAGAGTGGGGAACAGAACAGGCAGACCGACCGAAATACACTGCCGAAGGGACCAGTGGGCGAGACAGGAGAGGTCCACCTCGCCATGTGGGTTTCTCCCTGGCCAGCTGGGGATCAATCTCCTGATGCAGAGGCTGCGGACTGCTCCACAGTGCGGCACCCAATCCCCTGCGCCAGCAGGGAGGCCCCCCACCATTTCATCTTTATGGAGGTCTTATTTGATTCCTAAGCCAAAGGTTAATTTATTGCTTGAAGGTAAGGAACCTTTCCAAGTTAGGCTAAGTGCCTTGCCCTGGATTTGGGGCTTGGACTCAAAGTGACTGAAAGATATAAAGTTTAGAATATGCTCATAGTCAGTTTCCCACCATGTGGAGAGAGGCAGTTTGCAACAGGAGAAGGAAAGATGAAAGCACATGAAAAAGGGAACCCACAGCATATTAGGCCTTAATGGTCCCTGGTGTCCGCAGCATCCCTGCCTGTCCCATGGTTTGATTGTTCTGGGGAGTGTGTGTGGGGAGGCGAGATACTTCAAGTGTCCTTCCATATTTTCTTAAGGTTTGAATTGAGTTTTGTTACTTGTAACATAAAGGATCCTGAATACTCCCTCGTACTTAGCAGGCACTTTGTAAATGGCTACTGAATGATGAACAAGTAGCTTTTCCATGTCTAAATTCAGAATATTCTAAGACTGGAAGATGTTGGAAAGGTCACTTAGTTTATCTATTATTATCAGAGCAGACTCTTTAGTCAAGGAAAAAGTGACCTTATGATTAAAATCCCCCTAAAAAATTTTATAACCTCCCTGATTACTTAACAAAAGGGATGAGAGGAGCATGGACAAGGATGATATCTTGATTCTCTTCTTCCTTACAAGTCTTCCTGCATGCCACTGTCAGTCTTGAAGATTTTCATTTAAAAAGGCCTATTTTAAATCTATAAATTATGGGCTTCCCTGGTGGCACAAGGGGTTAAGTCTCAGCACTATGAAGCTATTAGCAAACACTACAGCACAAGTTCGATCCCCCGCCAGGGAGCTAACCCACATGGCATAGCAGATCTCTCCTGTCTTGCCTGTTGCTCCCCTCAGCAGTGTATTTCAGTAGATCTACCTGTTCTGCTCCCCACTCTGTCTCTGGTGAATCCTCTCAAACCCCCTCTGCACCTCTGGCCTACACCCCAGCTCTTGTATGCATAAATAAATACAATAAATCTTTTTTAAAAATTTAAAAAATCTATAAATTATTTGATCCCTTTCAATTTTCATATCATCTAAAATGGGTTTTCCAACTGCTTTTGTTTTTGTTGTTGTTAATTACATCACCTATGTCATTGTTCCCTGTTGATAAGTCTTATCACTTTTCCAGAGAATCATACATGGGGTATATGATGAATATTCATTCATCCAGTGAATTCCTGGGAGCCTCGTACATGGCAGGTACTATGCTAAGAAGTGTGGTACAGGGACATTAGAGCTAATTCCTTCCACGCAATGAATCCCTTAAAATTCAAAATGGGAATGTAAGAGGGTGATCAAATTCCTGGCCCCAATGTTTTCACCCCCTTATTTCGATGATTTTTGCCCTCCCTTGCCCACTCTGGGCTTGAAACTGGAGTTCAGTTATATCATTGAAAGTCAATTGACTAATATATGGTAGCATTTTAAAAGTAAAAAAAAAAAAAAAAGACTCACTTAAAACCCACTCTAAACCTGATAGAGAATTTCATTTGCTTGAAATTGAGATAATTAAATCTATTGTCCTTATTTTCTTCATTGATTAAGTCACTGTTCACTCACTTAAATATTTTTAAGTATTTTAAAGTATTTCTGGGCACTGAACTGGCTCTAGTGAGATGGGGGGAGGGAAAGTAGTCAGCAATTAACTAATCATTTCAGGCATATCAGATAGTGGTAATTGTTATGATTAAAAAAAGCAGAATAAAGGGCAAGCATCTTGGTAGGCTAGTATAGATAAAATAATCAAGGGGGTCTTCTCTGAGGTGATATTTAAATGGAGACCTGAATTATGCAAAAGGTTGAATCATGCAAAGATCAGATATGATAGGAGCCCTTCAGATGGCTTGAGCAATTAGAATCTCTGAGGATTCCTTCTAGTAGAAAAACCTAGAATTCTACCTCTTTTACCCAATTTATGGTTTGTAATAGTTTTTATGGTTTCTCTCAAAACCTCAATTGGGTGTGGGGGGTGGGGAGGGGAGGGATTGGGGTCAAAATAAGAGGGTCGCAATTGTATGGGGAATATAAAAATAAAATTTATAAAAAAAAACAAAAAACAAACCTCAATCAGCATTCATCATTTCCAGATAAGGATTCCAGAATTAGTCTTGGGACTCCAGGGCAGTTCTGTCTGAAACACTGAAGGCTCTAGCAGCTTAAACTTATTTGTCTGGATGCCAGCATGACAATTAATAAAAGCTACCATCTAGTCCTCCATTGCAAGAAGAGCCTAAGATGACAGACACAGACAAGTTCTGACTTTGTAGGAAAAAGAAATGACTGGGGAGCACTGAATTAACATCCCAATGCCATGGTTAATCTGCCATAAAAACTTTTATTTCTCCATTTCTAACTTGGGAGTAGCCACAATAGATAGAATATTGTCTCACAACATAAACTCACAAGAAAGAGGCTGCAGTCCAAATCCCTACACTATGGTTTACCAGATACCCTGAATCTTGTGTTTGCATATGAACATACTGATTTTGATTATTTTTAGAGTGGTGTGGATTTATTTTTGCTTCTGCTGGTGACCCTGACACCACTAAACTCTCAGATGAAGAATATTTTGACCACACTAGCTATGTGAGCTTAGACCACATGTGTGAGTGCCAGCCTGTAGTTTAAATTCTCAGATAAGCTGTTTTTCACCTTCTCTTCACCAGTGTCAAGCTTGAGATATGCCAGATCATTTGCTGTCTCTCTCTTTGTGTATGAGTTTATGTCTTGTTTACCTCTGCAAGGAAGGCATAGCCCTTGGTTTCTCAGCTTTATGTAGGGAGCTCCCATTAGATTTCTCATTTGGGGCTTTTTTCTTTATCAGGACATAAAAGATGAGATAGCTTTTAATTACTGTCATCTTAGATTTGGTAACCTATAGGAATTGGAAAGCCTAGCACTTTGGGAATAGAATTTAAGATAAATATGTGGAATGTGGGTGCCAGAGCAGGGGAGAAAAACCCTGGAAAAGAATATGGGAACTGATGACATGACTAGCTCATAATCTGCAGTTTTGAGAAAAGAATAAGAATCCACCTTAGATGGCACAGCACCATTATGATTGGCTGCTGAGCCATCTGGAGTCAGAATGCTTGAGGAGGAGATATGATGAATGAGATCTTATACCTCATGGTAGCACATCAAAGGCCAAACCAGTCAGGGCAGTGGAACCAAGGGCTTACAAAGTATAACTACAATTCAATGTGTGTGGGTCCAAGTTCTTTCTCCAGAAGGGGGGTTGTCTTGGGGTCCTTGACCATCAGTTGTTTATTCTTTATCTCCCCTAAATGTATATTCCACTGTACTCAGTAATGCAAAGGCAAATCACTTTATCGATGTCTTTCAGTGTCCAGAATAGTAGGGGCTCTCAAAGTAGGTGCTTCACGAATGCTCATGCAATGCATGAGTAAGCAGCGGGTCACTGCCGACACAGCCAGCAATGTTCCAGGGATGCAGGCCTGAGTTGCGTGGCCAAGCAGTTCAGTTACCAGGCCCAGAGATTCAGAGATCTGAGGTTCAGAGATCTTGGGAGTGGAAGCCAAATTGTGAAGCCAAGTAGGTCAGGAAGGGAGGGAGCTGCTCTCTTGACTGCAGCAAGAGAGGGAAGGGTAGTGGAGGCATGATGGGAGCTGGAGAGCAGACTGAGCTTCAATTTTCTCATCCCTGGGCCTCTGGTGTGAAGGTGCCGAGGGTATCGGGAGAGTCAGCATCAAGAGAGCAGTGATTGCAGGTAACACTGAGAGATGCATTTTAAAAATGTTGTCACTGAAACTCCTAAACCATCAAAAATATGTTTATGAAAGAAAGGTGTTCTTGGGTTAAATGCTATAGAAAGAAGAATGCCTTCCAAATGGTGATTGAAGGTGATGTGACATTTACAAATGGATCTAATCACAAAAGGCCAGAAGGCACATAAGGGATAACAGAAATATGAAGACAAGTGGAATATGCAAAGAGATGATTAATTCATATGATGCAGAAGAACTTGTGACATTTAAAAAGGAAGGAGGGAAGTGAACAAAATATGACTGAGTGATAGATGTTATCACATAAAATTTCTAAACTTCCATGCATTCCTTCCAATACACATATACATTCATGAATGGACTAAATGGCAAATTCCAAAGTTTGGTATAAAACCCCAATTCTTATGCTTGAAATAATACAGTTAAAATCAGGATCATTAACACTCAGAACCCACTATACAAAGGCACAGAATTGGGAGAGATAATTTGTAGCAGAGAAAGTAACTGTTTAGCAACTCCCCAAATATATCCATCTCCACCAATAAGAAAATGATTGCAAAGGAAAGCTCTTTAGCATATCCTTGTTCACCTATTAAATAATTTCTTTCATGTTAATATGTAAAATGCATGTCTTGTGATGATCCATTGGTCTAGATCTTTCTTATCAATAGGAAATATATGCATATATATTTACATGCATAAAATGCTATGAATGGGATTCTTAAACAGCAAAAAAAAATTTAATAAATATTTCTTATCTTAAAAGTGACTCAGATGAAAACAAAGCTGTAGAATGCTAGGTGTTTGTGGGCCTGTCTCCAGACTCCCGCCTCTCCCATGTTAAAAAGATCTTTGCTTTATCGTTCCCTCGCTTTATTAGCAAACTTCTTTCTTTTTTCAATTCACTGCAATTCAGTTTGAACCTCCCATAATTTAAGTAACCTTATCCCTAACATCTCACTAATAGAATCTGGTGTCTTCTTTTACTCTTTTCCTGTTTGAATTTCCTGTAGCATGTGGCACCATTAACAATCTAAGGTGAAAAACCCTTTCAACATTAGTTTTTTGGGGGGGCACCTGGTTTCTTCTCAGCTTAACTTGTTCTCTTTCATTTGTTCATTTGACCTTTATTTGTTAATATTCTCTAGGCCTGCTCACTTATGTGCCTCTCTTTTCACACTATACCATGATGCCATCTCTTTGAATTATTCATAGCCACAGCTTCAAAAACCACCTTTAGACATTTGACTTCTTGAAATGCATCTTCAGTTCAGACCTCATTTCATGGGTCCAGGACATATATTCAGCCAGAAATTGTTAAGACATACTCACCTTACCTGGATTATTGCAAAAGTCTCCAACTGGTCTTGTTCCAACCAGTCTTTCTTCTTCCACTCAGAACAACTCTGCTCTTTCTCAGACAAATTTCTGATCGTGCTTTTTTTCAGCCTAGTGAGTAAGTATTGCACAGCCAAATACTATATTAACTGGTGTTTTGCACATCCTTTTAAGGTAATACTTACATATGGTGTTGTAATGCTTTAGTTCCATGAAAGTCTCTCTCAGTAAATTGTGAATTCCTATAAAATAGTATTATGAAATAAAAAAGTATTATGTATAAATCATGTTGTAAGTCTTCCGTAAATTAGAGTGCCCAGAACATAATGGAAATGCACATGTTTGAGTGAGTGAATACATAAGTGAGAGCAAATGTTGAGTTGGATTGAGATAACTTCCTGCTAAACATTTAATTCCTTTGAAAACCAACACTGGCACATATCTAAATTGTTTGTCAATTTCTTAATAAATCACCCTGTTAGCACTTACTTAATTTACCAGAAGGGAAAAAAAAAACCTAGATTAACTTGGGACTGTCTAAACATAGAAATACAACCCTAAATGAGCCCTCCATACAGAGTCTTGGACTCATTGGGTCATATTGCATTTGAAGTTAATTTATAGTTTATATTTACTGAGAGAAGAGGCACATGGAGCAGAGAGACATGTGAAGAAGCCATGCTTGCTTCTCTGCCTTGAACTTGTACCAGGGACTTGGGGAACATGTAAAGAGATGCTTGAAAGAAACACATGGGTGAGAGACTGGAGGGGAGGCTGACAATGGCAGCTTTTATCTTGACTGTACTTTGATTTTTCTTTTTCTTTCCAGATTTGCCTTGCCCTTTCTGCCTCTTTCCTATGGGTCCCCACCTACAGCAAGCTTTCAGCCCTCAGTCGCCCCACTTTGGGCCAACCCTGTTTGGCTGGCCATTTACCCATGAGGGGTTGGGTAACTTTGGGTCTTTCGTGGTGAAACTATTTTAACTATATTCTTTTTCTTCTCTTCTCTCTATTGCACATGAATTGTATTGAAATTCTTTTTATTAAAAGTCTTATACACTAAAGGTATGTTTTATCTTTGTGTGGAAGATGACAAAACCCATTTAGAGAAGGTAGGTTTGGTGGCCCTGGGGTACCCCTCATTCTGCTCACTAACACATCAAGCACTTTATTTTACATATGCATATATGTGCATATGCAGAATACTTTAATATTAAATGCAATTTCTAACTATACACCTCCTACCCCCATCGTGATATGAGACTTCCTGAGCCTCCCAGCTCTACTCTGTCCACTCCCCCTTCTGTAGGTAGTCCCTTGAACATGGTTTAGTGATGGGGCTTGACCACAGAAACCCAGACTTCCAATATGCTGAATTCCTATCCTTGACATTTCCAAGTACCTCCTTTCCCCTTCACACACATACCTCCACCTCCCTTTTCACTGCTTCAGTCCTCCACTTTGTTTGGCTTCCAGATGTTGACCAAAACACCAGGGGCAGCTGGTACAAGACTAGCAGTGCATGGACTTTGCCACGCTCTTGGGTGCAGTGTGCCTTCTAACTCTCTAGCCCTCCCCACACCCCAAGCCTTGTCTATACTGGTAGGCAAGTTTCCTGCCAGCACCTGGCAACTTCTGGTCTCTCCCTGCCTCCCATTCCAATGACATGACACATTCAAATCTTCTGACTCTCTAAATAGAGGCCTCTGCCTGGAGCATGCATGTGGCATTCTCACTTGGGAAAGTCCAACAAGATGAGGCTTGAGGTTGTTTGGTTTGAAGCCAATTTTACTCCTTAAAAGGTGTGGGATTCCATGATGGAAATTGCTGTTTTGGACTTAATCCTAGCTAGGCTTAAGTGATAGATAGGAAATCTTAGTGTATTAACCAAAAAGGGGCACTGTTCACAGAGAGGCAGAATGGGGTAGTGGAAGTTGCTTCACAAAAATCCCAAGTTCGATGCCCAAATTGATATGAACTTGGGTTAGTTATTTAAACTTTGTGAGATCCAATAATCTCCTCATTCACATTATTGGGATAATGACTCGACTTATCGTGTAGGTGCAAAACGTAAACTCATAACAGTGGGAGCCTGTGTTAGGGAATGCAACAAATGATCCTCTGCCCACCCCCTTTATCAGCCAGCACTAGGAATCTGAAAAATGTTGAGGAGTCAGATATCTGAATGTTAAGTGAATATTGAGGCCTCTGCCAGGAGCTCTTGTGTTTGCTCATGTGCTCGGTGACTCTAGTCTAATGTATCAAATATTATATTTTTTGTTATTTGGGTAATTAAATATTTTATTCTAAGAAAATTAATGTTTTTATTATAGCAAAATAGATTTAAAGTGAGACAATTCATAAAAAAATGTATGAAATGTGATTTCCTAAACATGAAAACACATTCATAAGGAGAAAGACAAATTCTACTTGCACAGACATCTAATTTCTCATTTCTAAAATTGGTGAAAAATAAAAATTATTACAGCCATTCTTAAGGCTGAGGGAAACAGGCTGATTCATATATTTATGATGGTAATATAATTAGAAAACTTATATGAAGGTGTAACAGGGTGGTCCCAGGAAAGGGGGAGGTTCCCTGCCCCACCCAAGGGAGGGTGGAGCTGAGCAGGAAGAGGAGAAGCTGCAGGAAGAGACTGAGGAAGGAAGCAGGATGGAGCCAGGAGACCTGGAGGAGGCGCATGGAGCCTAGAGACACGTGAAGAAACTGTGCTTGTCTTCTGGTCGTGGACTGGGTGACACAGATGTGGGTGAGACCCGTGGGGAGGTGACAATGGCAGCTTTTATCTTGATGTTGATTTTGCTCTTTTCCTTCCAGGCTTGTCTGGTTGTTTCTGACTCTTTTCTGTGGGTCCCCACTGGAAGATGCTTTAGACTCATGGCAGGCTTTGGGGCCTTGCTCTGGGCCAATCCCATTTGGATGGACTTTTACCCACGAGGGGACGGGTAACTTTGGGTGCTTCACTTAGAAACTAGACTCTTTGCCTTACCTGTATTGTTTCCTAGTTTTATTAAAGTTCCTTCCCATTAAAGTCTCATATGTTTAGTGCTGATGCGGCGGATGGCAGAACCCATTTAGAATAGGCAGGTTTGTGGGGTTTGGGCTGCCCCTCTCCCTTTCCTATAACAAAGGGACATTTTGTAATATCTAATAAGTATGCATCTATGAGCACAGTTTTTTTTCTTTTTTTCTTTTATATATTTTTTACATCATTTTTTATTTTTGCACAATGTATGCATTTTCATCTGGTTATAGTCCCCATACAATTCCCACCCCCTCAATTTGACTCTAATCCCTCCTTATCCCCCATAGTGTGTCTCTGGTTTATAGTTGCTTATTGATTTTGATTTTTACTTTATTATAATTAGTCTTTTTCCTGGTCTCTTATTTAGGTTTTCTAAATTCCTGCTATGAGTGAGACCATTCCATTATGTATATGTAACACATCTTGATCCAGTCATATATAAGCACAGTTTTAAGAAAATGGATTGCTTCACAAATTTGCATATCATTCTTGTTCAGGGACCATGCTAATCTCTGTGTCCTTTTAATTTTAGTATATGCGCTGCTCTTACTGTTGTACAGATACTTTTATCTTCATTATAGAGCACAAGAAACAGGTTTCACAGAAGCTAAGTAACTTGACTTCAGTCACACAATTATAAAGTATTACATTTATGGGTTTATCCTTGCGATTGTATCAACCTTATATGATATGAGTGTTAACTAATACTTACATATGAATTTGATGAATAGGGAGAAAAATTAATGGGAAAATAAAGCCAAATTTTATAGAAAGAAAGGAAGAATGAATATTATTTCAATAAATGGCCCTTAACTTGATAGTAGCATTAACAACATGAAGAGGGAAAGTATTTACAGAGGTCTTTGGCATACCATTAAAGAATTATGGTGATTTCTTTGGTAGGTCAATGTCATAATAAAAAAAAAAACTCAGTTATAATTTTTCAGACTAAAAAGACAAACATGTAATGATGCCTCATCATTGATTTGACTTGACTTTGAACAAACCAGCCATAATATAAATGGTGGGGACAAACTGAGGAATTTGATTATGAATTTAGTAGAGATAGCAATTAGGAATTATTCATTTTTTATTACATGTGTTAGTGGAAATTTCTTTTAATATATTTTTTGGAGCTGCAAGATAAACTATTTAGTGGCAAAATATTTTGAAATGTTTCAGCAAAACAATGTGGAGGTAGAAGAAATGTGACAGAATACTGACAATTGTAGACTCTAGGTAGAAGAGATATAGGTGTTTTTTGGTGCTGTTATTTGTACTTCTCTGTGTATTTGAGTGATTCATGATAAAACATAAATTAATGACGAGGCCTTGGGAATCCTGATCAATAGGAAGGGCTCTACAGTGTGTCAGAGAGCTTGATTGTTTATTTCCTGAACATGTTATTTACAGCACTTGCATCAATATCTGCAAGGAAGACAGAATACCATATTACTGAAAAGAGGACTAGGGAAGTTGAGATCTAGACTTATAATGAGGGTTACTGACTGGAATCTAACTAGAGGGACCCTAATCAGGAAGAATATTCACACAGTTTTTTAGAAATTAGCAGCCCAAGGAAAGATGTCAGAACAGCAATTCTCACTAAATGGACAAAAAGCCTTTGCTTGGTGAGACAATGAATGTGACTCAGCTGCTAGAAACATGCCCTTTTAACCTATATTTCTGGAAGTAGGCGATCCAGAATGAAAGAAGTTAAGCATGCAGCAATCACATCTGGTCAGGCCACATCTGGAGTTCTAAATTCCATTTTAGGTGTCTTATTTCGAGTGGCAGTGAGGTGGGTCCAGAAAGGATGACAGGGCCAACCTGTATTGGCCAAATAAACTGGCAGTTGCAGGTTTCCAAAAGACTATGAGGAAGCTGGTCTATGCTAACAAATTTTTCAAAGGTTTTGTGCAAGAGACTAGTTCCCTGCGGGCAGTTGCATTAAAAAAAAAAAAATAAAAATGCAATTGTTATAAAAAAGTGAAGGATTATAGAGGCGCCCAGGGAGGGACCTTGTGTAGCAGCATTGGGAGGAACATTATTGCTTCTGTTTAATGGCAAGAGGACAATGGTAAATTGATACAAAGAAAGAGGAAAGATTCAAATGCTGTATAAGCTTGAAGCATTTGTCACTATATGGCAGCATTTTAGTAGCAAACTTCCCAGGGACAAAGTGAAAATTTATCTTGGAAATGGAGGCTTGACTGAATTTTATAGAGTTCAAATCCTCTATTGTCTGAGTTTCAGGAAGACAAGTAATTATAGTGATAGTTTATCAGCTTTCCAAATCCTCAGCTAGAAAGCCCCCTGGCAATGTTAACAGGGTTTTCTTCATCTTGTGGTTTATGATTCAAAGGCATGCTCTGAAAAAACCTCCCTCTGCCAATTTCTGTCTTCCAGTCATTCAGTTCCACTCCTTAAAGCCAACTGTTACCAATATCCTTTCTTGTGGTTTTATGCACGTTTTACTCTTTATGCAATCTTCTCAATATGAAGTCTAGGAAGGAAGGGTCATCTGAAATCCCACAGAATGATCTGATACACAGGACAGAGAGGAAGTCAATCCCAAGAGTGTTGAGGAACAAGTTTTCCTCAAAACAGTAAATACCCACCAATGCTTAAGTTCATTCTTCTGCACTTCACTGGCCAGTCAGTAAAATGTCTTACCAAAGACCGAAAGAACAAGAGGTAATATCCTGTGTGGATGAATACGGCCGTTTCTCCTCTGACCAACTTTCCTGACAAGACCACACCACTGACTCTTGGTTCCTGTGCAGAGCTGGATGTGACTGCCACAGAGGGCACTGATGCAGTCACTGCTGGGGGCTCACAGTATAGAATAGAGAGAGGCTTACAGTAGAGAATAAGCAGAGAAAAAAGCTTGCAGAAAGAATAAGTAGAGGTTTACAGTAGAGAATAACCTATACTTTTAGCAGCCTGATGTATACACATGCTCTTCATTTGTGTGAGCCTCTGTGTGTGTGCGTGTGCTTGTGTGTGTGTGTGTGTGTGTGTGTGTGTGTGTGTGATCTCTCCAATTGAAGTGAGAAGTACCTCAAAGCCAGGGTCCTAGTCCCCAAACCCTTATGTCCTTACAGCCTCAAATTCATGGATCTCAATTCTTATTTTCTCATATTGTTTAGCAAGCTAGGAATAGAGTTTTCATCCAAGTATCCCTCATGTCTGTGCTTTGGTAGCTCCCATGGGGATGTGCTGTCAGCAAAAAATATTGACCTCATCCCCAGTAGCTTCTACATTTTTCTAGAGAGCCAAAACCACTTAAATGAAAGAGGAGCAATACTTAATAAAGTGTTAAATTAAGAAGGGTTTGAGGGGTCATAATTGAAACAGGACTGATTATTCCAGGTTCCTCTAGAGATAAGTTAAATTTTATCTAGTCCTGAATTTTCTAACTTATTTAATTTTGATTCTTAAGATTTTAATCCTGTGTTTGGCTTGGTATTTACCCACAAGGAGTGGGTAACTTTGGGCATTTTATTGGAAAACTATTATCCTTCCTTCTCTCTCTATGCACACTAATCCTATTAAAGAGCTTCACATTTGGAAAAAAAAAAAAAGACTCTGGTCTTGGATTCTTGGAAATCTTCTGTATCCTGTTGTGCAATACTTTCCTTGTTCCTAAGACCGCCCCCAATGGTAACTACACCCAAATAGGACTTTCCTTAGGAGAAGATAAGGCAGTTTTGCCAAGCCTGTTACGCTAATGCTGCTTGCAGTCTCATGTTTCTGTTACATATTCTGAAGGAAGAGGGGCAGCTCTGATGTGTAATACTACAAAGCCCAGGAACCATAGCTTCCCCTGAGCTTACATAGTTTAGGCACATGGAGAGTGGCCCTGAGCAGGGCACATGGCAGGGAAGGCTAAAGATTTTTCAAGGTTAAACCTGGGACTGGAGATGACAATGGCCTTGTGTTACAACTTGATTTTGTTTTTTTTTTTTAATCATACCATGGATTTTTCTACATATAGCATTTCTCTTCACTCCTGGTCATAAAGGAATTGTGCTGCTTGATTGGCTTCTAAGATTTCTGTTGGGATGAGGCAAGACTCATCCCAAGAGTTGGAGCTGGTCTTACTCATTTCTGTGGACTTTTATTACAACAGGAGTCATTCATATTTAAAAGAGCAAAAGCAAGCTTGAAACAAATAAAAAAAAAACTACCCAAGATTGTCCATTTGAAAAATTAATCTGAACTATATAGGACTTTGAATAATATTATGATTAGATCTTTTTTGTAGTAGATTTTTATAGTGAAGAAATTGTCCTGACCTATTTATGAGAGGTTTTTAGATGAAGGTTTGAAACATGTTGCAGGTAAAATAATAATTTACAAGTCCAAACTATTACCTCTAAGAATCCAACTCAGTACTGAAAAAGATTGCACCCAGAAGGATGGAAGAGTCAACAATTTGATCCCCTCAGTATAAAAAGAAGCAAAGCTTAGTGTGCATAAGATTATTTCTTTCATATATTTAATTTTTTATAAGAGAGATGAGACATTTATTAAAACCTTATTACCTTGGAAAAGATTGTTTCTTTTAAACATTTCTACTCATAAAGAAAAATCAGCATCCTCAAAGACCTCTTTCCAAGTTTAACTTGAAATCATGGCATCAGAATGGTTGGTTATATTCAGAATTTTGTTAAAAAGCTGGACTTTCTGATTTAGGACATTTTGCCCCCAGTATGATTTCTCTCTAGGATTTGATTACAGGGGTAAGTAAAAAGGAAATTTGCCAGCTACCTAACTGTTCAGCAAGGCTGCTGTTGAGCCACGGCTAGTGAGCTAAAGCCACACATCCAGGATTTGCTCTCAGATTCAAGGAAATGGCTGCATACAAACCAAAGGCAAATAAACATGCAACCCACCCTGCAGAGAAATAAGAGCTCAAAGGGAACTAGAGTTCTTAGGCCAACTGGTCAACCCACTCTCTTACACCAGAAACTACTGAGAAAAAATGAAGATTGTCAAGTAGACAATGTAAGCAAAGGGAACTGATATCATCAGACTTTGAAAACCTACTCCTGCCTTCTGCCTGCTACCTCTGTCAAGGGGCCACACACTCAGGAGGTGAGTTAAAGAATCCTGGCACCCCTCCCTCCCCCTGAATATCAGGGATGCAAGGGTATATCATTCATACCAGAATTTCCCAAAGTATGGTCAAGGGAACCCTGGTAATGTCTAAAATCCTTTTTGGGTTATCTGTGAGATCAAAATTATTTTCATAGTAATACTAAGATATTAAAGTCTTTCTTTTCTTAAGGGTACATAGAGATTCCCAGAGGTTACATGGCATGTGATAATGTCCTCCTTCTGACAGCTGTTGGAAGATATGCTTGGACGTTCTTGTGCTTTTAAAAATTCTCTTTTTTAATAGGATTACTTCCTATTGTTAGAACTCATATTTTTAAAAGTTCCTAGGACTTTCAATATTTGAGTTGAAAAGTTTCTAAGATCAACAAGTTTAAGAATCACTGATAAAGGGACCTCCCTGGTGTTACAAATGGTTAAGTCTCAGTACTACAAAGCTATCAGTAGCCACTGCAGCACAAGTTGAATCCCGACCAGGGATCCAACATGGTAAGGCAGACCTCTCCTGTCTCACTTGCTGCTCCCCTCAGCAGTGTATTTCAGTTTATCTGCCTGCTCCGCTCCCCACTCTGTTTCTGGTGAATCTTCTCACTCCCCTCACCCCCACACTTCTGGCCTATACCCCAGTTCTTACATGCATAAATAATAAATAAATCTTTAAAAACAAAGAATCACTGATATAGATCATCATTCACAGTTACTATGCTCGGATACTAGCAAGCAGCAGAAAACTGTTCTTTCTTGATGACATTTTGGAAATACCCTTATATTCTAGAGTAGACTTCGAACGAGATTTAGGAAGTGTTCATTCTGACTAGGTACATAATATTCAGATTGCCTCAGAAACTGTGGTTATACTTGACACATGAAAGCCCCCACCTATTATATGGGGATAGGTGCCCCAAGTGCTTTTACTACATATATCAATTTTCAAGGAAAGGAAGTATTTTTATTGGTGATTTGTCTTTATTTTGATAATTATGTGAAATAGGGCCGTAATTCATGCGTACAGTCTTTCACCCTTAGAGGAACTATGTACTGTTCTTGGAGTTTTTGAACCCTAATGAGACTGAAACTAAGAATCATAACCAGGGCCTCCCTGGTGGTGCAGCAGTTGAGCGCTGGGTTGCAAAGCTGCCCGCAGCCTCTGCAGCGCCAGTTCGATCCCGGATGCTCCCTGGCCACTGGAGGAGGGTCCCACATGGCGCGCAGACCTCTCCTGCCACCTGCTGCTCCCCTCAGCAGTGTACTTCGGTCCTTCTGCCTGCTCTGCTCCCTGCTCTGGCTCTGGTGAATTCTCTCACCCTCCCGCACTTCTGACTGTACCCAGTGCTTGTATAAAAAAAAAAAAAAATCTTAAAAAAAAAAAAAAAGAATCATAACCAACCAGAAATACAGGGCAGTCAAGCATTTCTGGGTGTATGTGTGTGTGTGTGTGTACATGTGTGCGTGTGCAAGAAATGAAGCTAATTTAGGCACTAGGTCACTGAGCAGAGTTTTCTCAAATTCATTCTTCAAATACAGTCAGCGCACAGGTGGGGTCTCAAGTCAGACTAGTATCCACTTATTCAGGATCATGGGATAAGGCCATTCATTGCCTTATTAGAATGAGAAGGAGCCTTCTTTTTTGAAATAGAGGCAATATTGGTTTATAACACTGAATGTTTTAGAAGTATAGGGTTCCCCCCTTTAGGTACTGTTACCACACCACATCCACCACCACAGCACCCACAGTCCTCCACCAGAGTCCACTGTGCTCCCTCCCTAATTTGTTCTCCCCTGTTCCATTCCCCCTCTGGTAGCCTCAGCTTTACAGTCAGATTTCTAGAGTTTGTTATTAGCTTGGCATTATCTGACCCTTTGTTTAGTTTATCTATATTCCACATATAAGTGACATCTCTGGTATTTGTCTTTCTCCTCTGACTTATTTCTCTTAGTCTAATCTGAAGGGGCCTTTTTTTTTTTTATAATGTTCTTCTGAAGTTGGGCATGAGCATATGTGCCTATAAAAATAATATTTGCAAGCCCAAAGTTTTCTTTTGTTTCCCTCTCTGCTCACACGTGGGTCAGGAAAGAACTGGAAATATACATCCTCAAATCAAAGCAACCAAACTACCAAATACAAATATTTGGTTTGGATTTAATTGAGCAAAGATTAGATAAACATCTGAGCTACACAAGACACCACAGGAGGTCACATGAGGAGGGCAGAACAAGGGACAGTTCCCGTCCTCAAGGATAGCAACAGCCAATCACTTGCCTTTTTCCAGTTATTGCATCAGTGTCCTCTGTCATCTACCAGAGTTAAATGACAGAAAAAAGGACCAAGGGGTGTCTTCCATCTCTCTTCTTTACTCTTAGCAGGCTGAACTCATGAGATATCTCCTGGCACCATCTCTGGTTTCCTGCCCTGAAGGAAGAACTGAAATCATTTTTCCCAGAAAATGCTTGTGTTAGAAACAGAAGGATGTTATCTGCTGTAATACAATTAAGAATACTTAACAGAATAAAATTAATGACATTCAACATGTTGTGTTTCAATCAGTCTTTATAACATCATCACTTTGTCTCTAGGAGGAATGAGAATAGAGCAGAAAGAGCTTGAATTTTAGCAACTCTAAGGAAGACAAAATTGAACCATCTTTTTGGATGGAGCAAATGATGTGAAGGCACTGGCTTGGTGAGGGTGTATTCTCTCTGGGCAACTAGGGTGGGATGGGCTCCAAGCATTTACCACCTCCTCATCTTGCCCACTGGCTGCTTTTTTGGCACAGAAGAGACTTCTGACTCCTGTAGAGTTTTGTAGGCATTTGACAGCATTCCATGGAAGACAGCGAGCCTGGGGCCCATAATGGGCAGCCTGTAGTGGATGTTGTCTGGAGAACAGTACAAGAAAGGAAGCTGGGCAACGGCTGCTTATATTCTACTTTTAAAGAAATTCAAAGCAACCAAACATTACCCAAGACCTCAATTTAAAACAGATTCAAAATGCACATAAAAATTCCTTACAATAGCATAGGTTCCCCAGCACGCCTTATTCTTGGGCATATTGTCTTGGTGCCCAGAGTTCCTGCTTATCAGCTCTCTCACCAAGGGCAAATGTCCTGGTATGAGGAACATACTGGGAAACCAGCAGGCAGATGTTAGAATAGAGATAATATGCTTTGACCAGCAGCAACAACGGAGCCCCCAGGCAATAGGCCCTGGTCACTCCACCCTAGCTTAAATCCCCAGTAACTTTTCTACCTTCCCCCCCACCCTCTGCCCCATGCACACTCCCTGTGTTCTTGCCCCACCTCTGTTCTCGATGCTAACAAATATGACACTGCCTTTGGATGGGGGCTGTACATTACATCCCTGTGTAGCTCTCCAGGCTTCTCACTGCCCCACATGGACTTTGAGTGATCTCTCTCACCCTGCACAGCTCCCACTGCTGCCACCCTGAGGTGACCCAATGAGCCATCTTACCCCCCACAGCATTTGAGCATTTACAAATCTTGTCAAGGAGGCCAAAAAGGAGTACCTAGAAACATCTCAAGTATTAGGAGTCACTATTAATTAAACTTCAAATAAAAATAAAATGTGTCTGGAATGGTAATGTGAGTCAAAGGGAAAAGAAAATTCTTGGGAGACTTTTCAGGGATAGGTATATTGTTCATGCTTTTGAAACAAACATGATCTCACAAAAGGACTACAGGAGAAAAAGTACTTACATTTAAAAGGAACCTTCATTTTATGAAATAATTTATTTTAGGGGCCCTTAACATCTTTGTTATTCTGACCTCCTCTTTGAATATGGTTTTATGGACAAAAAGTTGGTTAATATTCTACTTTTTCAGAAGACCCATTGCTTGAAAGAGTTGGAGAATGAAATAGCATATTCCCACTAGAAGCCACTGAATGACTAAGGGATCTGAAGTCCTGAATTCCCTAGCATAAGCTCATCAGTCCAACTGAAAGTGAATTCAGAGATAGCACCACAAGGTTACAACCTAGCGTCTGGCTTCATCACTGTACCATAGAGGAAGCAGAGGCCCAGCACCATAGGAACTGCTGGACCAAGGAATAACCATCTCTCCTTCATCCTGACCTAGTGCACTTTGGACCATTTCATGCCACTGTGCTAAGTGGTAGGACCAAGTCAGGTGGTTAGTATTATACGAATGTTTAGTGAGACTCAGAACCTGTGAGTGTCACAGGACTCTGAACTCAATACCAGAGTCAAACAAGTCCAGGAGAAATTCCACTCACCCACAATGATAAACTCTTTTCATTTACATAGTCCTCACGAATAATTACTGACAATATATAAAGTTTAGCTTAACCCAGAAAAATACTAGAAATCACTGTGGTGACCAGCACAGTGAGTTAGACGATCATTGGCAGCAGCACTTGCTGGGGTGAGTCAGCTGCTTGGTGTTTGTGGCAAGTCCGCAGGCCACACCACAAGGGTGGGAAGCAATTTTGGCAAGAAGCCACAGGGCTGCAGCGGGACGTGTCTCAATGGTATAAAGCAGCGGGCTAGCACCAGTGTTGACAGTTCTTCTGGGTTTTTTAAAGGCAAAGGACTGTGTCAAGGATCTGGCTCATGGAGTAAAATATGGCTCTGGGTTTACAGGTGAGAACATGGAAGCTCAGAGAATTTAAACAATTTGCGGTCTGTACAGAAGACTAGACTTTACACCCATGTCTCTCTGCTACTAGGCAAGTGCTTTTTCCATGACCTCAGAGCATAAACAAGAAGGGTCACAGCTGGAATCACAGTAGATCTACCAATCTTCAATTCCCTGAAGTTTGCTCTCCTCCAAGACTGTTTCCCTGAGATGGACTTTATGGGCAGCAATCAGACCTGGCCAAGAACGTAAGGTGCTGTTCTTAGGTACACGAAGTCCAGGTTTTATATTTGTAATCAAAGTATGCTCCCAGAGCTAACCAACCAGTAAAAGACATCTTTTTATACTGTCTTTTAGGATCAAAAAATAAACATTTTTATTGAGGATGGGCATGTAATAGTGCGTGTGTGTTAATACTGGTCCAAGGGAAACTCGATGAGTGTGTGGTTGATAGGGAGAACCCTGAAACCAACTGCATATGCCTTCCTCCCTTTCCTGTCCCCCCACTATGTTCTCTTGGCTTCTAAAATAAGGAGGTGTTTGCAGACCAGAAAATAGCAAAGGGGGAGATTTTGTTGGGCGGATGCTTTTAGCAGTAGGTGTTATGGTCCACTTTGGCTAAATGTGAGCCATGAGGTAGGTCCATGTTTTTGGCTACATAAGGAGGGCTTCACTGTGGCAGCTGCCTCTCACCCCATTAGAATGGACATCTTCAAACTTCACTCTTAACCTGAGTCTCTGGTTTTCTCTGGCACCCCTTTGAGACAGTCCTATCCTCAAATTTTTTTTCCTGAAGTCTTATTTTACTTCTGGTTCTAGATTCCCTGCAACCTCCCAGGTTGCCTTTCCCATCAAGAATGTGATTTTGAGAAAGTGAAAATCAGAATCAACAAAAAACTATGAAACAGAGATACTTTTGGGGGGGTGGGGGCGGGAGGGGAGTGATTGGGATCAGAATGGGGGGGGTTGCAATTGTATGGGGAATATAAAATTTATTATTTAAAAAAAAAAAAGATAAATACCGGATGGTCTCACTCATAGCAGGAATCTAGAAAACTTAAATAAGGGACCAGAAAAATGAATAACTATAAGAAAGTAAAAATCAAAATCAACAAAAAAACTATGAACCAGAGACACTCTATGGGGGGTAGGGGGCAGGGAAGGGAGGGATTGGGGTCAAAATAAGGGGGTTGCAATTGTATGGGGAATATAAAAATAAAATTTATTAAAAAAAAAGAATGTGATTTTGATTTTATTATGCGTATCGAAAGAAAGAAAAATTGAATGTGGCTTCAGTCAAGATGTGAACTTAGGAGAAGACAGACACAAAAGTGACAGCTTCTACTGCACCAAACCCTTGAATTATAATTTACCCTACAGAATGACTTACTACCACTTTCACCAGCGCAGGGCTGGTCTCTCTACAAGATGGGAGTTAGGTCAATGCTAAAGCTGAAGCAAGAGCTGCTCTGTTATTCTTTTTTTCTGCTAACAGCAAGTGAACATAAGAATAGCATTAGGCTTCTTCCTGGAGGAGCAGGTATCTTCAGGAGCTTGTGGGTAGAACCTTGGAGAGGTCACTCCAGGGGAATGAGGATATGGTACCCACCCCATCTCAATTGGCGTGACCAGAACGGCCTGAGAAGGGACTTTTGTCTAACTTTGTGCCCTATCTACATGGAAATCCTCCCCCAAGTGTATTATGGGATTCTTTATGAAGAATGGAGCACAGTCATGTGCTCTAGATATGGGAAGGAATAAGACAAGGAAAAAGACAAGTGAAGCCTCAAGTGGGAACAGGTGAGACTGGAGAAAAGGGAGGACAGTGAACCAATCAGAACAGATATCAATAAGCAGAATGAAAAAAAGAAAGTGTTAGAGAATGGGAATTTGTTCAGAAAATATATAAATTATTGGGCCTCCCTGGTGGTGCAGCGGTTGAGCGCCGGGTTGCAAAGCTGCCTGCAGCCTCTGCAGCGCCGGTTCGATCCCCGGCTGCCAGGCGAGGGAACCACATGGCACACAGACCTTTCCTGCCACCCGCTGCTCCCCTCAGCAGTGTCCTCCATCTGTCTGCCTGTTCTGCTCCCTGCTCTGGCGCTGGTGAATTCTCTCACCCTCCCGCGTTTCTGACTGTACCCAGTGCTTGTATGAATAAATAATATAAATATTTAAACAAATATATATATATATAAATTATCTGAGAGACTAAGCTCCTATTCTCATATCTTTGAGACTAAGTATATGTCAATTATTCCAAAAGAACACTAACCTGTAGGGATATTACTGTGTGCAGTATAGGAACCTGTTAAATGGAGATTCTTCATTCTGATTGGCAGAAGCAAGAAAACACATCAGTTAATTGCCTAAGGCATGGTGAAGAGGACTGCATCTTTATACATTCAAAATACAGAAGGTCTCTCGAAGGCAGCCCCTGTCAATCTGGCGATCTTACCATTGCCAAGTGAGTTGAGATGGCTGGCCCTGTGCTTCTCAAGCTCATTTTACTTAGTGTTATTTTCATAGATATCAAGATAATAGCTTCATTTTAAAGAAAAAGTTTTATTCCAGCATCAGAATATGTATAGTCTGAAAACAGAAGGAATTTAGGAAAGAATATTCCAGTTTTCAGAAACAAAATAACAACTCTTCTTGATTGGCAATCTACTCCTTAAGAGCAAAACTTAGGGCAATGTACTGCTTATACCTTTTTAGTTTTAGGGAAAGTGTTTTGATCATGTCCACTTTTTCCTGGTGGCTAAGACCGTGGAGAGGACTTTAGACCAAGTTGTATAGCAGGTCCCGGAATAAGGTTATTTCTTCCAATGTCATTTCCTTATAACGATAAGAAGAAATCATACTAGCTGACATTGAGTGCAACAGCAACCTTCAAGGATCTGCTTTTATTATAGATCATTTTGCTGCAAGATGCAGTTTCTAAGAACCTTTCAGCAATGTTAAGAAGTGAATAGACTCACTGAATAAGAGTCCAAAACATTTCCATACTAGTTTAAATTGCTTAATTTGCAAGGACTGACAAATCTTTAAACTCTGAGGGAAAATCACTACACAGAGTTCATGATTTCTACTTCTCAAAAATATTTCCAAGATGATTTTTAATTTGCTATCAAAATTATGGCCATTCCAGCCAGATAACTTTATTCAATTGCCATTGGAAGTCTCATTGTGACCAAAAAACCCCCCCAAAAACAAAAAACCCCAAAAAACCCCTTTATTACCCATTTTGGGCAAACAAAGTAGCGGTATTTGTATGACTGAGTAGCTTAAGATCTACACTACTGTTTAACAAATATATAGCCATATATTTTCTTTCTCACTATTTTCCTGCCTCCCCTTCTTTCTTTTCTTTATTCCTTTCCTTCAACAAACACTATTTACTACAATGGCCATAATAAAAATCATTTTAAAGTATTATTTCAATGTGGACAATTCCACCTACTTATCTATATACTAGGAGTTTTAAGAAGTGGTTATGTTTTATTTCATTACACTCAAAAAAAAAAAAAACAACAGTGACCAATAGAGGGGACGTGATTGTAGGATAGGTTCAATCCTTTGTCTTATCTTCAAAGAAATAAGAATTATTTATTTAAAATAAAACTAAGTAATGATTCTTAGATTGGGGGCTTTATTTAAAGTACAAAACTTGTAAGATATATAAACTGGGGTAACACATTTCAAAAGTCTCCTTCATGTACAATAATCCTGCTCAGAAATGCTGACTGTAAAAAGATCAGTTTTCCATGAAAGTCCATAAAAATTATTTAGAATTACTTTTATTGTGATATAAGTGTTTTGTTTTTTTTTCTTTTAAAGTATACAGTCAGTGTAGGTAAATGCTATTAGTGCTGGAATCTTCGAGCTCAAATTCCCACTTCCTCCATGACCCTGTCTTCCCAGAACAGCTCCCATTCCATGGTTGTGATGCTTGGATCAAATGGGCCCAAAATCACAAAAGGAAGCATAACGTCTACTGCTGGCCCATAAAGGGTTACAAAAAGGCCTAATTATTTTTCCACATTATTGTTCTGAACATGAGGGTGGGAGAGGGGAGGGAGAGAACTAAATATTGCCATTAGATCACATATAAGTTTGGGGATTGGTCATATGTAAGGGTGACTATGTCTATACTTCAACCCTCTATGCAAGACAAGTCTATTGCATTGGTGCTTTATCCAGGGTGAGCTCTAATTTTGAGTTTTTTTAACAAAGTAAAAACTGAGTCCTTTCCCCCTGTCTCATAAATACAGAAGAAGAAGAAGAAGAAGAAAAAAACCCTGAAATTCAACTAATCAAAATTCTGACTGCATTTTGCCTCTGATAAATTTGATCTTAATAACAAAGGAGTAAATGGTAACAAAACTGATGACAGTAAAAAAAAAAAAAAAAAAAAAAACTGTATACATAAAAATGGTTACATTGGTAAATTTAATTAAAAAAATAAAAAAATAAGAGCCCATAAAAAAAAAATGAAAATGCATACATTGTGCAAAAATGAAAAATGATGTAAGAATTATATAAAATAAAATATATTATTAAATAAAGAAAAAAAAAAAAGTAGCAGTGACTATCCTCGGCACAGGTCAGGTTATATGTAATATCTGAAACCTTCAAAATTAGCTATGTCACCAATATGGAGAATTTTTGTACTTAGTTCTGCTTGGGTTATCAAAGGAATTTCCTATGTTATTTTTTATACAATTCCTGTGAAGGTAGAAAGGAAATTATAATTTCTACAGTAGTTTCAATTTGGTTCAAGCAAAGAAAGGGTGAAAACAACTTTTTGGTGAAATATCTGGTTTAACCAGAAAATGACACTAGTGAAGACACCCATCCCCAAATCACTCCTTAAACATTTTACTTATTATGTGTTTCAATCAATTATGCTGTGTCCTCAAACAAACACAATCCTAACTAAATGAAGGCTCTATTTATATTTTGACTTACTTAGGGATCATAGACTTCTCAAAGGGTAGTTTCTGATTACTTGGAATCACCAAAGTTCTTAATTGTGCCTGAGAAGAAAGTCTCAATTAGAATATTACCCGAAACTGCATTCTAATTTCAATAAATAATGTGCCACCTTAGCAAACTCAAGTTGTACTTAATATCAGAGTCATTCATACATTGTGATATGAATGGACATGAGGGACTCAGCCTATTTCCAAGCTGTAGGGTCTTTGTTTTTCTCTGGTTATCAGATTTTGAAGTTTCATAACTCAAGATTAGAAACCACTAATTTTTCTTTGTCCAGCTCACCCTTGATATTCTCCAGGTCTCAAGTTAATGGTCGCTTTCTCATAGATGCTACTGGTGCCCAGACTGCTGCTGGAAGGCATCTGTCTTCTCATTGCCCCTTGGGCTTCCGTTATCAGAAACTTTTTGTTGTATTTACTTGCCAAATGTGTGACTTCCCTCCATGAGGGCAGAGGCCACATTTCTATTTTGTATTTCTGGGGCTTAACACAGTGCCCATTTAAAAAATACTTTCTGGGGCCTCCCCGGTGGCGCAGCGGTTGAGCGCTGGGTTGCGAAGCTGCCCGCGGCCTCTGCAGCGCCGGTTCGATCCCCGGCTGCTCCCCGGCCACCGGAGGAGGGTCCCACATGGCGCACAGACCTCTCCTGCCGCCCGCTGCTCCCCTCAGCAGTGTACTTCGGTCCTTCTGCCTGCTCTGCTCCCCACTCTGGCTCTGGTGAATTCTCTCACCCTCCCGCGCTTCTGACTGTACCCAGTGCATGTATAAACAAACAAACAAATAAATAAAAAACTTTAAAAAAAAAAAATAAATAAAAAATACTTTCTGGTCAAATTAGTGAATGAAGGAAGCCACTCCAAAGCACACTTAAGGTTTGCAGTCTGCCCCATACACAGGATTAAAATCAATTATACAGTTCCAGTATTCCCGATTGAGAGATATCTCTAACTTTTTCAGATTTATAACTAGCACTAGATGTTGGTTTTCTCTTGCAGATCATGTTTTCTCTAAGAGGCATTTCCCCTACCCCAAAATATTAAAGCCCTGAAATGAAAAGTTCATCACGAAGATGTGGCCACAGATACTCAGCTGGACTGCTGAGTGACTTGTTCTAAAAGACAGGTACTTAAATTTATGATACAGTAAACTTGCAAGCTGGTGTGTCAAGGATCTGGAGATATGCTTGAAAACAGCAACAATCTTAATATTAAATCTATACAAATGCCAAGTGCAAAGTGTTGAATCACATGGTTCTAACTCATTAGCTGAGGAATGGGAGGAGAGGTGGGGCAGATGCTGGTGATCGGGTATGGGCAGCCTCTGGGGATACTGAGGGTGTAACAGGGTGGTCCCCAGGAAAGGGGGAGGTTCCCTGCCCCACCCAAGGGAGGGTGGAGCTGAGCAGGAAGAGGAGAAGCTGCAGAAGAGACTGAGGAAGGAAGCAGGATGGAGCCAGGAGACCTGGAGGAGGCGCATGGAGCCGAGAGACACGTGAAGAAACCACTTGTCTTTTGGTGGTGGACGAGGTGACACAGATGTGGGTGAGACCCGTGGGGAGGTGACAATGGCAGCTTTTATCTTGATTTTGATTTTGCTCTTTTCCTTCCAGGCTTGTCTGGTTGTTTCTGACCCTTTCTGTGGGTCCCCACTGGAAGATGCCTTAGACTTGTGGCAGGCTTCGGGGCCTTGCACTGGGCCAATCCCATATGGATGGACTTTTACCCATGAGGGGACGGGTAACTTTGGGTGCTTCATTTAGAAACTAGACTCTTTGCCTTACCTGTATTGTTTCCTAGTTTTATTAAAGTTCCTTCCCATTAAAGTCTCATATGTTTAGTGCTGATGCGGCGGATGGCAGAACCCATTTAGAATAGGCAGTTTTGTGGGGTTTGGGCTGCCCCTCTCCCTTTCCTATAACAAGGGCAGCAAAGGTTTTAGGGTGAACATGAGAAAGGTGTCAAGATATATAACAGGGAGTAAGAAAGAGCGAACCTTGTTCTTTGAAAAAGATGTTGCCTTTTTTCAAAATGTCTTCTGAAGTTGGGTCTGTTCCAAGGCAAGATGGCAGAAACTCCACCTCACCCTGAATAACAGAGTCCTATTACAAAGTCCCTAAATCCAGCTATTACTTTGTATGCAGAAGAGGGTTACAGGGGCTCCCTCAAAATAGAGCAACTAAAGAGGGCGTTTTTGTCTCTGAGAAAAAGTGTGTCATGTAGAGAACATTCATTTTTCATTCTTGAAAAACCCAGTCTTCTGAAAAATTTCCCCTGATATTTACTTTTCTTGCCCTGTTAGGGGGAAAAGGATGTCCTAAAGCTAATTCCATGCAGGCTTTGTGGACTCCACCCCCACCCCAGGCCAAAGCCAAAGACACTGGGAACTCCAAATCCCAGCACCACCAAAGGGAAGGTGGCTGGGACCTGAGGGTGGGGTTAAGCAGCCAAGTTGGTATAAGGGCAGACACGTGGGCTTTGGGGGCCCCCCATTTTGGCTCTGCCAGCTCGCAGCTGTCTGGCCAGCTCTGAGAGTGACTTTGGGTTTCCAGGTCCGTGGATCGGGTAGGACGCATTAAAGACTTTATTTCCCTATTTTCTCCCTGAGTTGTACATTTTCCTTATTTCCTTTTCCCTTGTAAATAAACCTTTTATTAACCTTTTGTGTGTGCCTGTAGCGGAGTATTCATAAGTCCCTTTAAAGCGCGCGGGTGAGGACCCACAGCCAGGAACCCGTTCAATATCGGGGCTGTCCTATAACAGCTAGCTTTATGGTGACCAACGCAAGAAAAATTACTTTGGGCTGGTCAACCACAGGTGAAGCTTGGAAATCACATTGGGCACCAAGCTGTTATAGGACAGCCTCGATATTGAACGGGTTCCTGGCTGTGGGTCCTCACCCGCGCGCTTAAAAGGGACTTATGAATACTCCGCTACAGGCACACACAAAAGGTTAATAAAAGGTTTATTTACAAGGGAAAAGGAAATAAGGAAAATGTACAACTCAGGGAGAAAATAGGGAAATAAAGTCTTTAATGCGTCCTACCCGATCCACGGACCTGGAAACCCAAAGTCACTCTCAGAGCTGGCCGGACAGCTGCGAGCTGGCAGAGCCAAAATGGGGGGCCCCCAAAGCCCACGTGTCTGCCTTTATACCAACTTGGCTGCTTAACCCCACCCTCAGGTCCCAGCCACCTTCCCTTTGGTGGTGCTGGGATTTGGAGTTCCCAGTGTCTTTGGCTTTGGCCTGGGGTGGGGATGGAGTCCACAAAGCCTGTATGGAATTAGCTTTAGGACATCCTTTTCCCCCTAACAGCCCCTTGATTCCCCATTGGGTCTATTTCTATCTCTAGTCAGCACATTATCATTATCTGTTTTATCTACTGGCTCCTTATGAGCCAATCCTTATTCTTTTTATTTCTCTTTACAGCTGAGGTATTACCTAAGCAGCTGGCACATGGCAGGCAATCAATAAGTCTCTGCTGAAATGAGCTGAATAACATAAACTTTCTAAACCAGTTCTTATATGTCTCCCTGTGGTAGGTCCAGTTTGATCTCTTATTTTTAAGGGGCTTAAACATGTTAATTAGAAACTAAGACAACTCCTGCGTTACAAAATAGATGCTTTAAGGGCAAGATGAACTGTTGGAGCAGATACATGATAAAACAGTTTAGATAAGACTAAGGCAGAGATCTCTGGTGATTCACAACCATAATTCTCTGCTGATATTTCTTTCACAATAAACAGTTGAGCTCCTGGCCCAGGGTTACACAGGAGTATGAGTAGTTATGCAAGCCAGGTCCTATTTAGCATTTTCTTTTTTTGGTATTTATCCATTCTGTACTTTTACACTTAAATGATTTTCTAGTCTTTTTAAAAGTTGATGTATAATTCACATACTAAAAAAAAACACCATCTTAGGATACAATTCAGTAGTTTTTAGTATACTCACAAAATTGTAAAACAATCACCATTCAATCTTTATCATCCAAAAAAGAAATCCTGTGCTCACTGGCAGTCATTCCTCAGTAATTTCTCCCCTAAATCTTTGGCAACCACTGTCTATTTTCTGTCTCTAGGGATTTGTCATAGAAATTGGAAATTCATACAAATGAATACAATACAGTAGGTACCGTTTCCTGTTTTGTATTTTTTTTTTTACTTAGCATAATATTTTTAAGGTTCATCCATGTTGTAGCATGCAGCAGTATTTCCTTCCTTCATGTCTGAGTAATATTCCATTGCACAGATTAAGTCATATTTTGATTTATATCTTAATTTCTTTCTATGACATATTATAAATTGTATAAGTCCTACACTTCTTTAGTTAAATTTACTATTAGGTATGTTACTTTCTGATGTTATCATAAATGGAACTATTTTATGAATTTCATTTTTGGACTGTTCATTGCTATTATATAGAAATAGAATTAATTTTTGCGTATTAGCCTTTTATCTTGTAACTTTGCTCTATTCATTTGTTAGCTCTAATAATGTTAGGGGGAAAGGATGTCCTGAGCTAATCCCATACAGTCTTTGTGGACTCCACCCCCACTCCAGACTAAAGCCATCAGGACATTGGGAAAGACAAATCCCAGCCACCCTCCCTTTGGTGGTGATGGGATTTGTCTTTCCCAATGTCCTGATGGCTTTAGTCTGGAGTGGGGGTGGAGTCCACAAAGCCTGTATAGGATAAGCTCAGGACATCCTTTCCCCCTAACAATAAGTTCTTTTGTGAGTCCCTTAGAATCTTCTATGTAGAAAATCACATCATCTGCAAATAAAGTTTTATGTCTTCCCTTTTAATCTGAATGCCTTTTCTTTTTTTTGGTCTTAACTACCTTGACTAGAATGTACAGTACCATGTTGAACAGAAATGGCAGGAGTACACATCCTGGTCTTGGGAAAAATATTCAGGCCATCATCAATGATTATGATATTCATATGGGTTGTTTATTGATAACCTCATCAAGTTGATGAAGTTTCTCCTATCATTAGGAGTATTTAGATATCTTCCCTGAGAAGAAAGAGAAAAGAGGGAGCTCTGTGACTACAGCAGATGTGCAGCCTCAGCCCCACCATGGAAGCCAAGGAAAGGGCACTTGTGCTTTTTTGCTAATGTTCTATACTTTCCCACCACGATCTGTGGTCTTGACAATAGTAGGAAGGGTCCCCAGGCACTTCTGTGTCTGAGGCTCTTCCTTTTGACATCTGCAGCAAATAGTATAACTACAGTATGTGGCTCCACTCCAGTTGGGCCTGGGCAAAGGCAAAGGTCAGAGAAGAGGTCTTGAGAGACAGAACAGCTGCTGACTTCCAAGTGAGCCAGCTGGCCAAGTCTAGCTTAGGCCTGGGGTCAGTGTATTCTAAATGGGGAAAAAGTGGTTCCAGGAATAAGACCAGAAGAAACCCCAATCCCAGCTTCCCAGATTCCAGTCAATGCTAATATTGAACACTGTGATCCTAAGTATGTAGAAAATGAACACAGATTGCAACATCCAGGTACACTCTTGCCAGTAGCTTCAGTTAAATTTCCAAATCTCACACAACAATTTCACAAAACTACTGGTTTCTTCTGTGCACTGCTAGTGCCCCGCTAGTGCCCCTTTTACCAGGAACTCACTCAAGGAGCCTCCCTTGGGTCTCCTGTTTTTCTTCCACTCTTTGCCCTTCTTCACACTCGACATATGAAGGCCCCCCATTTCTCCCTGAGTGGATATCAAAATTAAAGAGACCCTTCTGCAACTCCTACCCCGAACCTAACCATTTAGCTAAATTAACTTTCAACCCAAGCCTGACCCTTATCTGACTGACCCTAACCCTAATCCTTCAACTGACCCAGGTCCTAACTCCAACCTGCCACAGCATCCCTCCCTCCTGAAACAGCCCTCTTTCTCCAGTGACTTTGGACGTGGCAGGATTTTTCCCTTGGTGCCCCCAATCTTCCTTGACACCTTATTTCTTTTCCAAATACCACCAGTTACAGACATCCCTGGTAGTTTGAACATACTCTGGATGCTCTCCACAGCTTTTCTCCTTGGGTGATGTCTGAAGATAGCGAGAAACCCAAAGACTGAGCTGCGTGTCTCATAGTTGCCGTGGTGGAGGTGGGCTGTGTGGTGTGTGTGTGTCCACAACTTTCAGAACCTCTCTCAGGGTGCAGTTACCTTAGGAGTGCAGGACAAATTGGCTCATCTCGTTCCGTCCCCTCAGGCCCACCTACTTTGGTTCATCTTTTGGTTTGCTGAAGATGGGGAAGGTTCACCATACTGTGTCACATGACAGTGTTCCCAGGGCCAACAGTATCTCACCTACAGCCCTAATGAAGATCTTCCCCTCAAGAGTTCTCATCATCCTGTCTCCCTCCACTGGGCTTTGGGAGGGGTGAAATAGTGTTGCACCTTGAGGATGCCCCTACCCATATCTGTCATCCCAGCCCCATCCTTGGCTTACCAATTTCATTTCATGACATGTGGCACAGAGCTGCTTGTTTCTGGCCCACGAGGGGATATTCTGGTTCCTTCTGGCCTGAGGGGAAATGATGGAGAGGTGAGGAAAGACTGGCGTATCTGGGGAGCAAAGAAATGGGACAGAGGCAGAGGGGTGAGAAATATTAGAAGTCATTCCCTCCATTAAACAGATGGAGTCTGGCCTCAGTCTTAAACCTGGGGGGTTCTGGATCTAGACTTGGCTTCAGTAGGCTCAGAAAGGGTTAAGGCAAGAGGGAGAGAACCATAGACCAGGTGGCAACCTCACGGCCATTGCACAAGGTAGGACAGGAAGAGGCAGCTGGCAGAGGGGGCCAGGGCTGAAATCCAGTGAGCACGCTCTTTATGGTGTGAATGTGGAGTCTGAGGAGTTGTGTTCTCTCAGAGGTGACACATTTCCCCATACACAGGCTCCTCCATACACACTACTTGAGAGCTTCTGAGGACCTGAAGAAAGTGAAGACTTCTCTCCTGAAAACCGCTGTTTCCTGGCCCCATGCCTTAATTCAGGCTCCACATCAGTTCCCACACAAATACCCCAGCCCCACAGGGCTCCTCCATTCCTCCCAAGAGTCCTCAGTGGCACCATGGCAGCACAGGACTGGTATGTGATCCTGAGCACCTGCCTTCTTTAGGGAACAGAGGCCACCCCAGCAAGTTAAAGAAAGCAGTAATGTGGGGAGAATGGGGCACCGAGTCTGCCCCCCACAATCACTGTTTTTTCTTTATGATTTATTTTTATTTATTTATGCATATAAGAACTGGGGTACAGGCCAGAGGTGCGGGGAGTGAGAGGATTCACCAGAGACAGAGTGGGGAGAACAGGTGGATGGGGACTGAAATACACTGCTGAGGGGAGCAGCGAGTGAGACACGAGAGGTCTGCTGAACCATTGAGGTCAGCTCCCTGGCCAGGGATCAAACTCATGGTGCAGTGGCTGCTAATAGTGTCATAGTGCTGAGACTTAACCTCTTGAGCCACTGTGTTCTTTCTTTGCTTCCACTGGAAGGTGAACAGGGAGCCTTCAGAGCATTTTACACCTTCAGTGTGAGATTCTTGTTTGCATCTCTGAGAGACCTTGGTTAGGAAGCTCATGGGAACTCACAGCTGATCTTCCTCACTCTCACTGACACCACGGTAGAAGGGTAGAGCATGCAGGAGAGGAGAGATAGACAAAGACAATGAACTAAAACCTCCCCTTGCAGTTGGTGACCTATTTCTACCTGTGTGCACCTGTGCCCTGGCTTGCGCCAGCTGTCCAGGGAGGCTTGGGGAGCAGGGAGAGGAGGGCCATGCCTGCGCAGCATGGGGTGTGTCTGGAGTGGGCTGGATTGGTATGCATCCGGAGAGAGACACATGGCACTTGGGTGAGCCACTTCTGGAGGTTGGAGGACTGAGCTCTGAGGACAAAGTTGGATTCTTCTGACAAATATTTAAAATACATTTCATTTTTAGAGGCCAAAAGAATCGACTCAGTATCTCAGTGTTGTGGGCTGGCATGTGACAGCGTGAGTGAGAATGACTAGGTTCATTCATTCAACAAATGTTGGTTGTGAGGCCACAACAAGGAGGGCGCTGCACTGGGGTCACAAAGATGCAGAAGCAACATCTCTGGGCTTGAGGAAGATGAGGGAAGAAGACAAATACACTCATTCACCATTTGTTAGGTACCTAGGGAAGCTGCGACAATAAATGAGACATGGCTTCTGACCTCAAGCTGTCACTATGGACAGTGTGTTCATAAGCACTATGGCGTTGAAGGTACTTAGGACAGAAATATATTGAGGCTGCACTGAAACTGAAAAGAGACATGAACGGAGTTCATGGGGTGCAGGTGGGGACATGGAAGGAAAGTTTTGAGAAGGGTTAAAAGAGAGGTAAAGCTGGGATAGGCAGCAGTGGGGGGCAAACAAGAGGGGACACATTCCAAAAGTAGGAAACAAGGCAGAATGACCTAGCAAATCCTCTCAGGTGAGGCTGGTGGGATGGTGGGTGCTGTGGTAAAGAGGAGGGGAGTAGGGGAAGAGCAGCTGGGCTGAAGTGTCCCGTGGGTACCGACTCCTTCGCTTCTGGGCTAGCTCAACCTTCTACCAGGTCTTCACTGATCCCAGAGGTGGTCTCTCTGGCTCACATCTTTGAGTTCTGCAACTCAGCCCTTCTCTGAAACTGTGACTCAAGATTGGAGGCATGGTCACAGAAGCAATGATACTGCAAAGAGGGGCCAGCGTCCCAAAGGAGGAATCAGGAAGGGCTTCTAGAAGAAGTGTTTGCACTTGGTCCAAAAGGATGAGGAAGATCTGGACAGGTGGAGGGGATGTGTAGGAATCCTCAGGCAGATTTCTTTTTAGCAGAGTGATAGCCAGATCCTTGTCTTTCCAGCAACTGAGTCCTTCATCTTTTCCAGATTTCAGGTTTCTACATAAGACTAATACTAGATCTGACAGGAAGAGGAATAAGAGTTCATCATGAATCAAGCAACAGACTTATGTGAGAGGCCCACAAGGTCCATAATTTCAAATGGGACTGTGGGTCATGATCATAACTTGGAATCTGAAGGATGAAATTCATTGGATATTGTCCTGGCCTGTTTGTTCCTCCTTTAAAGAGCAAGGATGTGTCTCACACACCTTTGTATTCCTAGAACCTATCGCAGTCTGAAATATAGCAGGCATCCAACACATGTTGGCTGAAAGATAGATACAACACATATGTATATAAATACCAGAGACATAAGAGATACGTGTGAGTGTGTGTGTGTGTGTGTGTGTGTGTGTGTGTGTGTGTGTGTGTGTGAGAGAGAGAGAGAGAGAGAGAGAGAGAGAGAGAGAGAAGATCAGCATTATTACTGTGCACCTTCAGGGGAATGTTTCAGGAATCTGTGTGCAACAAATTGATTCTCCACAATGTTCTGGGGGAAGGGGCTGGCTTCGGGTCCAACCGGAATATCCCCAACCAGACTCTATGTGTGACCTGGCGGCTTTGTTAATTCTATAAATTCTATGGATCTCCCATCCTCTGCAGTCTCTGTGGTCAAAAAGACAAAGATCCTGCCCACACTTTACAAGTAGAGTAGAAAACCAGCTGATAGCCCTGTCAGGAATGTGGCAGTGGCTCTCCACCTGAAGCTATCAGCTGTAGCCTCACCTGAGGAAAAGCCTCTCCATTCCTTTTCTTCTGGAGAGGGGTAGGGCACGGGAGGGGGTGTTTATACAGCACTGGAGGCAGCTGTGAATAAGTCCTGCCTAGACAGTCTACCAAGAAATGATGCTAACAAACTTGGGATTCCATGTTATATAGGCCTTGGCTTCCTCCCTTGGATCTTGCTTCCTTTCCCAGCCCTGATGCCCAGGGCTTTCCCTTCTATAACCTTCTCTTCTCACTCTTGGCTTCCTTAAGGCAAGCTAAATGATAGCAGGAACAGGAATGGCAAGTCCCTGCTTATGTCACTTGTAGAGTCAGAACCACCATGAGGCTCTGAAATGTTAACGGTATTCTCACTGCCCACATAGCTGGCCCCATGAGACTAGGCACCCTGTGACAGGACAGTGAGGCCAAGGTCTGGTGCCCATCTCAGCCTGTCCCCAGACACCAGAAGCTGCTCTTCACACCTCACAAGTGGAAACTTCCTAATATTTGGGGTCAATATCTGTCAAGCCTCCAGGGATCTGGCTCATGGCCCAATTTTTTGGTCTTCTTGAATCTTTGGGAAAGGAACTTGGAAATATGTTTTTCTCTTTTTGCTCCCTTCCCCCTACTTCCACCTCTCTGCTCTCTGTCTCTCTCCTGCTCTCCCTCCCCAGCTGCATCTCTGCTACTGCACAGCCCCCATAGCCAGACTTCTTGTCACAGGTTGGCTAAAAGCAAAATAAATAATGTTCTTGTCTTACTCTGACTCATTAGACTGGAACAACAAACCCAGATCAAAGAGAACAGGGAGGGGGCAGGGCAGTTGCTGGCAGCATGGAGTAGCTTTCAGTGCTCCATTAGTAACTGAGGCCCTCTGGCTATAGCACACCCAACCCAGAAAGTAGACAATGAGGCCTGGGGGGGCGGGGTCTGCAGCTGCAGATCACCCTACATCTTCTCTGCCTGCTTGGCTATCTGAGCAAACACCTAGTCAACAATTTGGATGCACTTTCCTATTTCCTGGCATCCCAAGGAGTTCTGAGTCAATGCCTGTAAGTGGCAGGTGAAAGTTGGATTGTCAGAGGTGTCTCCACATGGGCACACATATGGGAAAATTTAGGCTCCACTGTTGTTTTCCTTTTTTGTGTTCTGTCCCCCGCCTCTCTCCTCTCTGTATATCCCTTAACTCTAATACCTGCTCTCTGCCTCCCTCTCTCCATTTTTCAATCTCTGAGCCTCCTCAGTTCCCTTCTGTGTCTGCAGATTCATTAGCTCTCTGGACATGTACACACCTGCCTCCACCCCAGGGCCTGCCGTGGGCAGGAAGAAACACAGTTGGAATGTGGGTGTTCAAAGTCCTGCCCTTTGACTGGTGACGGAGGAGTCTGGGCATTAGGTAGCAGGACCTTTGCCCTTTGCACAAAGGTGGGGACTTCTGAGTGGCTGCAGGGCTGCCAGAGGCTTCCTGGCAAGTCCCTGATTAGAGGATAAAGGAAGTGACATGGTGTCCACAGTGCGTTCCTCTCTTGTGTGATAAAACAGTTTCTTTCCAGGAAGAAGCAGCTGCCCCAGGAGCCTATCTCTACCTCAGCACCCATGTTAAGTCTCACACTGTCAGCTGACTCTGGGGGCTGGATTCAGGTTTGAGATGGTTTGTGACTGCCATTGTCTGACCAGGTGTCCTGAAAGAACAGGGCTCCCAGGTTCCCCTGAAAGATGGCAAAATATGCCACCCCAAATATGCCACTTTGGCTAAGACTTTTTGAAGCTACAGGCACTTTAAATATTAGTGGGTGGGGCGTCCCCTGGTGGTGCAGAGGTTGAGCGCTGGGTTGGGAAGCTGCCAGCAACCTCTGCAGCTCTGGTTCGATCCCCGCCCCCTGGGCAAGGGTCCCATATGGCGCGCAGACCTCTCCTGCCGCCCGCTGCTCCCCTCAGCAGTGTACTTCATCAGTATGTCTGCTCTACTTCCTGCTCTGGTGAATTCCCTCACCCTCCCGTGCTTCCGACTGTACCCAGTGCTTGCATAAATAAATAAATAAATCTTTAAAAAAAAAATTAGTTGGTGCAAGAGGACCCTCTCTGGGGGCAATCCTTCTTTTCTTCCTACAAGCAGGAGATAATGCCCCATGTGGCAAATATCTTCCCTACACCAGGAGGAAAATAACATTCTTATCACCTAGAAGCAGCAGAAGTTGAGAGAATTCTGTGCAGACCCTGTTAAAAGGATTATCGTCCTCTTACCTACCCATATATGTTAGTTACTTTCCCACAATTGCCTGTCTTGCATTGACCTATAAAAACATTTAGGTTTTGCTACTTCTTTGGGTCTGTTTCTTTATGAGGGTTCCCATATAAAACTTGTATTAGATTAATCTGTATCCTGGGCCTCTCTGGTGGCATGAGCGGTTAAGTCTCAGCACTATGAACTATCCCCAGCCAGGGAGCTAACTCACATGGCACAGCAGACCTCTCCCGACTCACCTGCTGCTCCCCTCAGGAGTGTATTTCAGTCGATTCACCTGTTTTGTTCCCCACTCTGTCTCTGGTGAATCCTCTCACCCCCTGCACCTCTAGCCTGCACCCCAGCTCTTGTAAGCATAAATAAATAAAATAAATCTTAAAAAAAAAAATCTGTATCCTTTTCTCTTCTTAACTGGTCTTATGTCAATTTAATTTTCAGGCCCAGTCCCAAACCCTAAGTCAGCAAAGGTAAAATTTTGTCTCCCTTTTACACACATGCACAATGGTGGAGGGCTAACCCCCACCCCCAAACACACACACACACACACAGGGTGTGGGTGAAAGGGAGGGAGGTATTTGAGTGAAGGCATTTAGAACTCCTGAGTCTCCCAGAGTGGCCAGCAGGTTGGGCAGCTGTTACTCGTGGCTGCCATCCAGTGGCCGGTATAGTCTTACAGCCATGAAAGTCTAACCCTACCGATGGGTCTCACACTGGCACTTTTGCTTTCTCCCCTATTACCCACCCAGACAAACTGGTGGCTAGAGCTCCGTGCCTGGGATGGCAGGTGCACTGAGACCCAGAGCAAATACAGGTGCTGGGTGGCAGGGGAGAGACTCTCTAGATAGGAAGTTCCAAGCCACTGGGAGACTAGAAGTCTTTTTGCCTGCTGTTGCCAAGCCAGTCCTGTCTGCCCAGCCTCCTCCATGCATGTAGCAGCTCTGCACTTACTGCCTGTCACAGTGGGGGAGTTGGGGAGGTGACTCCTGCTCTGCTCAGACCCTGACCATCCTTAGTGCTGAAAAGCCGAGCGTCTCCTCATTGCTCTTGGCCTTTCCAGGTGTGTGCACTCTGAATCCATCTCCTTGCTTCCCCTCCACGTGAGGTGACCTGACTCTTCAAGCCTCTTCCTGCCACTTCCTGTCCACTCAGCCTCTGTGTCTTCGCTCCCCTGGCTCTGGCCTTCACTTGGGGAAATATTGTCCAGACTGAGACGATGCCACTGGCTGTTAAAACTTTCTCTGCTCCCCTTTCCCATGCAGATGGTCCCTCCTCTTCTCACAGCACTTCACCCCTCTCTCTCTGAAACCCATCCCACCCACTCACTCACCTGTGTGGGCAGCCTCTGACCTACTCATCTCTGTATTTGTATTAAACCAGATAAAAAGGGCTCAGTAAGCATGTCCCATGAAGAGACATGAGGGCTCGTTAGAATTGTGGCTCATATTTACTGGCTCTCGCTGTGACTGGGGTGCTTCTGGGGCCTCTTCGTGCCCTGCCCATGACCAGTCATGGTTGATTTCTGTTGGGTGGAGGGAGAGGAGGAATCTTTAATGTGAACCTCCCCGAGGGCAGGGGGCTGTAGGTGGGACACCATAAGGAATTTGTGGGGGTGGCAATAGGAGGGGATTAGAGGTTCCAGAATTAGGATTGGTTCTGAACATAGGCTGAGCAGCAGTCCCTGAAGCTCTCAGAACAGATTTCTCAATAGGTCATTTTTAGGTTGTCCTTTCTGATGATTCTAACCTCATGATTTTGTTCTTAGTTCCAGGGGACAGAAGGCCCAAGGCACTGGAGATGGGGAGAGAGGTTGTGCTGAGAGGAAAAAACACTTCTGGCTCATAGCCTATGTCACCCTAAAACAAGCTAGGGTTTTCTTTTCAAATAAAAATAAAAGTGAATACCTCAGATAAGACACCTGGAGCTTGAAGACAATTTGGCAAGTTCGTATTCTTGGACGAAATCAGAGAAGATCTAAGAAATCAAAACAAGAGCAAGTCAGAGGCACTGTCTTGGGTTTGAAGAGCCAGGCCCATGTTTGCTTCAGAGAGAAACCCAGGGGTGCCCTGAGAGTGCTCCCCATCCTAATCCTGGAGGGAGCAGACCATTTTGGAGCTTCCTCAAAATGACTCTATCCTTTTAAGTCACCTTAGCTTCTCTATCCCTTTGGTTTTGAACTCACCATTTGTAGACAGAGACAGTGCATGAATACTGAAGGGAAAAACTGTTCATCAAGCCAGTGTGTCCCAGGTGAGAAGCCCCTAAATCTCTTACTTGAAAAGGCCTACAGAGAAGTTACTGGGCCTTCATGCCTGCTGGCTTGGAGTCCATGTCTCTGCCCCTGAAATATTCACTTATTTCCTCCATGGAACACCATCTCCTTCCATCTACTCTTTTCCTTGGAACTTTCTTTCTTCCAAGTCACCAGGGAAAGCAGTGAGGCCCCAAGTTAACACCAGTTCTCTTCACAGGCCCTTTTATTACAGTGTAAGAAGCAGGAGGCCTGGGCATCATGAATTGCCTGTGTGGGCAGTGCTGTGTGTGTCCCCGGCAGCCATGAAACAGAAACTCGGAAACTCGGAATGCTGGTCCTCTTGCCAAGAGCAGCGCTCTTTTCTAATGAGGAAAGATTTCATTGTCCATTGTTTCTTAGAACAGGCATGTGAAAGGAGTTGGGTGTTAACGAAGCCTTTATGGCTTCATCTCCTCACTATTTCCTAGGCTCTGCGAGAGCAGGGAGGGAGTCTGACTGGCTTTTCACTCCCTTGTCTCTGACATGTGAATAGATTGCCTTGGACTTGACAGTAATGCCGACCTTGAGAGACCAGAGGCCAATAATCTCAAACAGGGCCTAACGATGAGTGTGGCTTCCACATAGTCAAGCCAAGCCGAGAGCCCTCCTAGAAGGAACTGTGTGTTGCGGAGCCACATACAGGGATGCTTTGCTCCTGTTGTGGGGGGCTGGTTTAATAGTGAGGTAGAACAGAAACTTAACACAAAGGCTGCAGCCCATTTCCACTTCCCCCATCTAGTATTTCTGAAAAACAGCTAAGAATATTCCATAAACAAGCCGACTCAAATCCTACTAGTTTATCTAATACCTGTTGTCACTAGTGAAAACTTCTGTATCATCGAAAAGGAGGTTAGAATCCAGTGGTTTTGGTTAAAGAAATTGGCCAAATCTTACTACCTTAATTTGTAAATTACTGCTCCTTTTTAAAAACTGACCAAGTCTCATTATGCCACCTGTAAATCCCTTGCCCCCTCAACTAAAAACATATCAGCAGTCTCAAGACTCAAGGCACAAATTTCTCCCTTGAAATCTGCCTTTCTCTTTCCTGAGTGTACTATCTTACCTACAATCAAGCTTCACTTCGAACTCACTGACACTGACTCCTGCATAAATTATTTCCTGCAAATAGTTCAAGAACCTTGGGGTCTCTCAGCACCTCTGGGCCTCATAAATGGGTACAGGAGTAGGAAAGGATGGTGGGATTGATGAAAGCTGAGAGTAGAAAAATTTAGGATAGAAGGTCTCCAAAGACAACACCAGAGGTGGGGGTAGGGACAATTAATGAAATCTTAAACTGAATCCAGCTGAGGAAGTTGCCAGGAATCTTGAGGTGGAGTCAGAAAATATTATCAGGGATAAGGTGGGGGCAGGGGGAGGCAGAGAGGATGGATCATCAATCATAGAAGAGCAACCCAGTCTGACTCCACGGTGATCATTTCCACAATAATTCCATCCAACACAATAAAAGAACTCCCATTGCTCTGGCAAAATGCAGCTCTTGCCTTTTACAACTGCCAACTTGGGTCTATGCAGGGGTCTCTCTTAATAAACTTGCCATGTGCTGATTGACTGGGAACATTTGCTGAATTCTTTCTCAGAGGGATCTTTCTCAGATGCCAACCTGTCATTATTCCTGAGGGCCCCTGAAGTGCTAACTACTCTTAATAAGCACAATATCACCTGTGCTTCTAATGGGCCAACCAGCCTTTGGCTTTGTTGCATCTCTCTCCTTGGCCACTTGGTATTAAGACATTGGCTAGAGTTTAGATCAATTAGAAATTTGTAAAAGGAACAAACAATAAGCATTTGAAAGGATCACTGAAAATACACAAAACTGTTTAGCTGTTTGCTCTGAAGTTCATTTTAAAAAGGGTAGCAGACAAAGCAAAGGTATATGCTATGGAAATGTGGATAGAGGGGGACGGCCCTCATGCAAAGTCATGTATCCAAGGCAGGCGGGTACTTGACAGTTACCCACAGAAGAAATGTCTTTTTAGAAAGGACAACTTTTCCACCAAACTGCCGCACATTGGGGATCCAAGCTTTTGCATCTGTGATGCACCTCTGACCTTGCCTCCTGTCCTGCTGGTCCCCCAACCTCCCACTGAACCCACATCACCTCATACTTGCCCGCCATCTTCCCCCCACCCCCCATTCCCAGAGCTGGATAAATCACGATGTGCTGGGGTCAAAAATGGGGGAGGAAACAGTTAACCCACTTGTAAGGGGCAGGAAGGGACAGTGCAGGTTTTCTATGATCCGAGCAGATAGGGTAAGGAGAAGTCCTGGAGCTCTCAGTGGCTTTTGCAGGCTTTTATTGGGATTTACCAGGTACATGGCAGGCAGGGGTGCTGGGGTGCCAGGATGCTGGCAGGCCACCCAGCCCCCCGCAAGTCTTCACTCTTTCTGGGCTCTCTGGCGTTCTCTGGGGCTCTGCTCCTCTTGTGCTTTCTTCCATTCGTTCTGCTGGCGTTCCCATGACGCCGCCCTTATAAGCCCAGTCTCTCAGCCCAGGTGAATCCCATCTACATATGCCCACACCCTACTCCAGCTGCCCACCATCAGGCATGCATTCAGGACCGCAAGGATCCATCATCAAACCTAATGGCAGGAGGGCAGAAAAGCCTGATACTTTTTACCTTACCTTACACCAGTTCTTTCAAGGGGTAACTTTGAATTCCCCCAATTTTGAAAAAGAAGGCCCTGTGTTCCATCACAGTTTGTTTGGAAGGGACAATGAGTCCCAGGGAAAGTGGGGAAAATTAGGCAGCTTCAGGGTCAGTGCAGGCAGGACTTTGGGAGAGTGAAAGAGGCTTCTGAGATAAGGGCAGAGAAATTCAGGAGGGCTAATGAGGGCAATAAATTTTAAGGCTAAAATTTGAGGCTAATTGGGACAGTAAATTTTAAGAGACCTTGGACAAGGGAAGTAAAAAGAGAAATTCTAAGATAAGAGCTGGGAAAATGGGCACATCTGCCTGGAGGGTAGCCCCTAGGAGAAAGAGCCAATCACAAAATAGGATGATGAGATTTTAGAACAGAGAAAATAGGCTTTAAATATCCCCTAGACGTGGATCCATTATGGTGTCTTTTGTCCTCCTTGGCGTTGGTACATTGGAATCTCTGCTTTTGTTCTTTTCCTCTAAATAAACCTTACTTTCTTGAATAAAGTTTGTTTTTCTCTGTTTACTTGTCTAAAAAGTCCTCAAATTCCTTTTATGGCTTTGTGGGACAAGAACCCATGGTGGTTAAGGGCTAAATTAACAGCGCACACCAGCTTCAACAAGACTGATGAGACTGGAGGAGACTGTCTCAAAATTAAAAGCAGGACACTGCTCCTTGATAAAGATGGGAATTTAGGGTGATAAGCTTGAAGGTTAAAATTTAAAAATTTCACACTGAAACAGAGGAGGAAATGTAAGATAAGGAGGAGGATGGAGTGTTCTGAGAGGCAGAGTCCAGGGCCAAATTTGCCTATTTTGTTGAGTGGTGGTGATAAGAGAGGGATGGCACCCCCCCACCCCATGTCCTCCAGCCAGGTCTCACATGCTCACCCTTAGCTGAGAAATCCAGGTCATATCTGATTTGTGAGCACTTGACTGTGTTTCTCAACTAATCACATGTCTCTCCAATATTTGCTCCCTTAAGAAATCACCCTCTGTGAGAATCTTCCTTGAAACTTGACCCTGGGAGGTTGAGCTGTTACCTTTGGGGCATGCTGGGCACCAATGGCTTGTTTAAGAAGCTGGCCTGACTAAGCCAAGGAATCTTGTCAAATTTTGGAACAGAAATCTGGAGAAAAATAGAAAGAGATAATTTTTCATAATTTATTGCACTTGATCACTGTCATCATTAGAAAGCCCAAAGTAAGCTAACTGTAGCAATCTAGCAGTTCACACTTTACAAAAACAATTTTAGGCACAGCTCTCCCTCCCCAGCTGTGACTAATATTCTCCTTTTCTAATAAACCTCTTTTTCTCCTTGTCTAATAAACCTCTGCTTTTAAAATGTAATAAAACAAAGACAATTTTATGATTTCTATAGCACCTCTTTGAGTTTTCCATAAAAGAGTCAAAAGTGAATAGTTATCTCCATTGTAGGGATGGAAAAATTAAAGCTCAGATAGCTTGATTTGCCAAGTAAGCTAACAAACTCCTGTAAACCAGTAAGGACAGCTAGGAAGTGGACTCAGGTTTTCTGTCCATAATAGCTCATATTCTATAGTCCCTTGCTCTTTTCTACTTCTGTGTCTGCATCCTTTAATGTTTTCACCCGTCAGCTGAATATTAGCAGCCTCCTGCTCACTCTGCTCTGGCAGTTTTCAGCTACAGAGCCCTCCACCCTCTCTTCTAGAAGGGAAGAACCAGCTTTTGAAGCTAGGGACAACCAAATATTAATCTCAATTAACCCATTGCCCAGCTGGGTGGCCGTGGCCAAATCATAACCTCTCTGAGCTTCAGAACTCTGCACGAGGTGAAAGATGCCATCACTTTGCAGGTCCACACATCAGACTGAAGGCTCCAAAAAAGCAGTGTTTGTTCTCTCTTTTCCTGCGGTATCACAAGCTCCTGAAACAGTGCTTGATACTTGTAGGTACCGGGTGAATCTATGTACAACGAATGCCCAGATGCATGGGAAGCCCCTAGCCAGGGATCTGACTTAATGATAGGAATGCAATAAAATTAGCCCTTATAGGGGCCTCCCCGGTGGCGCAGCGGGTTGCGAGCAGCGCTGTGAAGCTGTCCGTAGCCTCTGCAGCACGGGTTCGAGTCCCAGACGGCCACGGAGATTCCCACATGGCGCAGCGGACCTCCCCTGTTGCACCCGCTGCTCCCCTCAGCAGTGTCTTTGGTCTGGCTGCCTGTTCTGTTCCCCGCTCTGTCTCTGGTGAATCCTCCCGCGCCTCTGGCCTGTATCCCAGCTCTTGTATAAAAATAAATAAATCTTAAAAAAATATATGGCCATTATAATCTCTCTTCTTCCTTTCCAGCCTCTCGCTAGCCTTCCGAGGCTCAATTCGCGGTCTTTCGGCACTTCCCCAGGAGAGCAGCCGCAGGTCCTCCGGGAAGCCAGCAGGGGGCAGCAGTGACCTCGAGTCCCGCCGGCCGGGAACGGGCGCTCTGGCCGCGGAGATGGCGGAACCGGAAGTGCCCGGCCGCCCTGCGGCCCGGGTGCCCCGGATGGGGAAGTAGGCAGGCTCCCTCCTCCCCTGCCGCACAGCCCTAAGAACTCGCCGGTAGGTGGGTTTCCAGTAGGCGTCAGTGTTCCGGGGCCTCCTCTTCTCTGCCGTCCCTCAGGGTCGAGGCTGATCGAGGGATGGCGGCAGACCGGGGAGGCCCGGAAGGGTGAGGCGAGCCCCCAGGGACACTCCACCCTGGCCTCGCCGGGTCCGGGACCCTGTGGACTGCTCTGCCCTTGTCGGCGTCCGGGGCCCTCCAGCCCGTTCGGCGGCTGCGACATCCCCGGGCCAGGGGTCCTGCTCAGTGACTGGGGCGCCCAGGGTGGCCGGTGTGCGAAGTAAAACCTGTCCTGGTCACCAGGGGAGAAATAAGTGGGCAATACGAATTTTCTTAGCAGATTTCCTGGACGAGCCTGGCACTTCTGTTGGTTTCTCCATTGTGAAAAGGGGCTCATTATCTTCTACCCCCACAAGTTGTAAAGAGGATGGTAGCCCCTTTCAAAGATGTTAAGCTCAATTACTGGATGAAGAAATTTAATTTCTTTGATTCCTTGGTTTTGACTAAACTATCGCTTATAATGCATAGTTTATTGCTGCCTTGACAGGCAACTTTTTTTTTTTTTTTTGGCAATACATGTCTTGAGGAATCCAGTTAAAGTTCTGGACTTAACCCTAGAAATCCTCAAAGTGCAGCTACAGGGAGGGCTTTGGAGACTGAAGCCCATCCATAGTCCTCAAAGCCATGTGAACCCCTATATTAAGAACTGACTTTATGAGACGGATGACATGAGGAGGCACAAGCATTGGGTCAAACAGGTTGCTTCGAATCGTGCTTCCCTATTGACCACAGTTAACTTTAGCTAGTTACCTAAGGAATTTATAGACTTTTTTTCCTAGTAAAGTTGGTTAACACTCACGTGGCAAGGCTGGGAAGATTAAATGAAAGAAGCCATGCAAGGCACTTAGCACATAGTAGGTACTCTGTGTGGTAGTTTAAAAAGTCTATTATTATTCAAGGGTTTATTTTAAATCTGAGATAAAATTTTAACGTCCATAATGCTGAGATGACCATCACAACTTTTGCTCATATTTTTAATAAACTGAATTGGTTTGATTTTAATTCAGTACTAGCCTTGACCTTTTATAACTTTCATAGGTTCATAGTCTCTCTTTTTCTAGGAACTTGGCTATACTATCCTGCCTCAGAGAACAACCTCATCTTTTGCAGGCCTAGCCTGGGTTGCTGCTTTTGAAAGCAAGGAAAGGAAGGTCAGTAGGATATCAGCTACAACACAACATGAAATTTCTAGAGAGATTTTATATCAAAACTTTATAAGGAGCAAGCAGCACACAGACTTCTGCTAGGAAGATTGAACTAGTCTACATTTGAGAGAAAGTACAATGTGTGCCCAACCTGTAACTAATACCAAGGAGGCCAGGTGGCAGAAAGTCTTGTATGAGCGACAGCCCTTTCCTGATAACTATGTGGACCGGCGATTTCTGGAAGAACTCAGGAAAAACATCTATGCCCGGAAATACCAATACTGGGCTGTGGTATTTGAGTCCAGTGTGGTGATACAGCAGCTGTGCAGCGTCTGTGTTTTTGTGGTTATCTGGTGGTATATGGATGAGGGTCTTCTGGCCCCCCATTGGCTTTTTGGGACTGGCCTGGCTTCTTCACTGATTGGCTATGTTTTATTTGATCTCATTGATGGAGGTGAAGGACGGAAGAAGAGCGGGCGGACCCGGTGGGCTGATTTGAAGAGTGCCCTTGTCTTTATTACTTTCACGTATGGTTTTTCGCCATTACTGAAGACCCTGACAGAGTCTGTCAGCACCGACACCATCTATGCCATGTCAGTCTTCATGCTTTTAGGCCACCTCATCTTCTTTGATTATGGTGCCAATGCTGCCATTGTATCCAGTACACTGTCCTTGAACATGGCCATCTTTGCTTCCGTCTGCCTTGCCTCACGCCTGCCCCGCTCCCTTCATGCCTTCATCATGGTGACTTTTGCTATCCAGATTTTTGCCCTGTGGCCCATGTTGCAGAAGAAACTGAAGGCATGTACTCCCCGCAGCTATGTGGGAGTCACGCTGCTTTTTGCATTTTCAGCCCTGGGGGGCCTACTGTCCATTAGTGTCGTGGGTGCCATACTCTTTGCCCTTCTGTTGGTTTCCATCTCATGTCTCTGCCCTTTCTACCTCATTCGCCTGCAGCTTTTTAAAGAAAACATTCACGGGCCTTGGGATGAGGCTGAAATCAAAGAAGACTTGTCCAGGTTCCTTAGCTAAGCTAGGGACCTCTCTTTCATTATTAAGGCAAGTGGATACACTAACTTCCTAAGATTTGAAGGCAGATTTCCATTCTGGAAGCAGCATGCTAATGTGGGTGGGAGAATAGACATCAAAAGAAAAAGTTAACCAAGACTTGGATGGGGAAGCTGCTTATTCTTTTCTTGTTTTATGGGTGAACCAGCTTACTGGGGCCCTCTTGAGTCGCCACCTCTTATTTAATGTTTGCTGTAACAAATGAAGTGATGTGGTCCCTTTATTAAAAAATAACATCCTCAAATTGTCTCATAGTTTTTTTGTAAACAGAAGGAAGATTGCATGGAGAGTTAAGAGAATTAAAACTGCCTGTGTATAGAGGCACTTCCACCTCAGGTCCTAGAATCTCAAATTCTGTGTCCAGTTTTGTTGCCTAAGATCACAGAATTGGTCACTTAACCTTGATTTTGTTTCTAGTAGAGCATATCTACAGCTAATTACGGGGACAGTGTGATGTGTCATAATATACAAGGAAAAGGCTAGAGGAATTCAAAGAGGCGAGAGATCAGATTGAGCAGGATTCATTAGGAAATATTAGCAGAGATGGCATTTGAGCTAAGACTTGGCAGTTAGATGGGTCGTAATAGCCAAAAGGCGGTTTCAAGAGGCAAAGGCTCTTTGGAGCCAGGTTGGTAACAGCACACGAAGCCAGCATACTTCGTGTGACTAATGGCAACCAGAAAACAAAAGGGCATGCTCAGTCCAATGATGGCAGTGTTGCCTTGCTCCAGCTGAATGTTTTTAAGTCAGAATTTGGGCCTGGCTTCAGATCTTTAGAATTCCAAATAAAACACTAAATAAAATCCCAATAGTCATAAATGTGATCTTTAATATGAACTCTGACTTGTAAATTCTGTGTGATTTATATTAAGCCAAAAACACTTGCATGCAAAGTGGGACTACCTCTGTGTCACATCTGTTCTTAGCACAAGCCCAAAGATGGGGAGTTGTGGAGTGTGAGGGTGCAGGATGAGGCAGCAGACTTAATTCAGATAGAAAGGTGGTGGTGTGGAGGATGTTTCAACCTGAGTGGACAGTGTCCCTCAGGTGCCCAGGATGCAATGCATCTGGGAGTGGAGAGAGGCAGAAAAGATGGGTGGTAGTGAGGGGAGTGGGCCTGAGAGGGCAGAATACTTGGAAAGATTTTGTACTGTAGTCATTGGCAAATTAAGGAAATCTAAGAAAGGTTATAAGATTCCCACCCCACATACTTTCATACACACCAAGGGCTTACTGACATACAGACAGGCCAATCTCGCAGCACTTCTCAGACTAAATGACAGAGGCTGAGCTTGGAGGCCTTGTGACAATAGTAAACAGTGAGGATCTGGACTAGCAAAACACACTGGTTCTGTGTACAGCCAAATTGGTGTCACTGCTATGCCTGGAAGCTGTGTCAGTTCAGTAAACTTTTAAGTGAGCCATCGGGCAGCAGGCTTAAATTGTGGATTAAAGAATTCATGCTGAGGATATTCAGGGGAGCACATGGAACCATTAATTAAATCCAAGTCAAAGGCTCAAGATGAAGAAAAACAAAAGCCAGCAGAGGGCCTCAGACACACAATTTTACATTATGTCAAACCCCTTGGATGCAGGGAACCAGGGCTGGGGCAGAGTGCCATCTTGTGGAAGCTATTGATATTTTTAATAATGAAATTCAGTAAGAGTTTTGGAATTCTTGCTGAATTGGGGAAATAACTACATATCTGAGGTCCTCACAAACTCAGGAAGTACACAGCACACTGGGATTTGGTAAATTACAACATCCACTCTTTTGAGCACCCATGCTAGGTACTTTATATGCATTATCTTATTTACTTATGTCAATCCTGTAATACAGTATTATTTTCACTTTACAGTTGAGGAGACTGACTCAGAGTGAGTCAGAAACTGTGCTAAGGATATACTGACAGTTTGGGCTAATATTTTGTTTCTATGACAACTGAAATGTCTCCAGGGGTGATGGCTAACTGGTAGGAGTTGCTTTGAATACTTTATCAAATCCTATTCATCCCCTTTTTCCCTTATTCTCTTTTCCCCACCATCTACATGACACATCATCCACGTAGGTCTACCTTGACTCACTTTCTATGATTTACAATTTATGCATTTTAGGAATTTATTCATTTAACAAATATTTATTGAGCACAAATTATATATTGTTCTATATGCTTGAGGTAGGTCTATGAATAAGAAGGAAAATTGTCCTTAGCCTGGTAAAACTTACATGCTAGCAAGAGGAGATGGGAAATAAACTTAAGTAGAAGTTAAACACATGCTATGGATGTGTTTTTAAAAAAAGTGAGCAAGGAGAATAGAAGATGAGGCCAGAGAAGTTCACTTCTGATTGCTTTCATTTTATCAGGGAGACAAAGAATCTGTTGAGAGTAAGAGTAACGGAGGAAGTGAGGGGGAGTGAGAAGAGAGAAGGTATAAAATAGTCTAGGACACTGGGAGAGTGAATAAACTGGGAATGCTGAGTATCACTGCCCAGTCACTGAGTATCACTGCCACACTGGTCATGAAATTGAAAGTGAACCCAATTAGCTTGGTTGTGTGTGTGTGTGTGTGTGTGTGTGTGTGTGTGTGTACATGACCTTGTACAGGTATACTGTTGTGAAGAGTGGTAGGATTCCCTGAGATAATGGTAGTTAATAAGTATTTGTTTCCCAACTGCAGGACATTTGCTCAGCATCATAGGCCCGGTGGCCACACCCATCAGATCATTTGGGGGGAAATGAACTCTTCTGCCACCCACTGGTATAGGCAGTTGTATCATAAACAGACAAGACCTATCATCCCTTGGGCATGACGCTGTTGGGAAAATGGGGCAAGTTCATTTTACCAGAGCAGAGAAGGGACATGCAGTCCTCTGGTGGGTGAGAACTGACTCGGAGTGGCCCTGCCTTCCAAGCTGGAGCGGCTCTCTCCTGCTCACTTCACCAGGATGGCCCTGTGACCCCGCGCAGGGCACACGTGGGCCCCCACTCTTTTCAAATTGCAAAACAAATATATCCTGAGGTCCCAGGCAGCTTTTGCATATGTAGCGGAGAGCCTTTTTGTCTTCAAAATAGAAAAAGGCAGTCAGAAGAAGGAACAGCATGCCCGGCTCTAACTTGTTCTCCGTTGCCTTGTGAAATGTGCCCAGGGAGAATCAGAAGAAAATACAGCCTTGAAGAGCCTGAAGACTAGCTTTGCGACAGTGTTACATGGAGCTTCAAAAACATACTGGGTTTGAGTGGGAACACCCACGTCAGTGACTTCTCTGATGCTGTCTTGAGGATCCCTAAGTCTCTCTGCCCCTCTCAGCTTACTTTGTGCCTATTTGTGGTGACCACGAGGTTACCTGAAGATGTGAGCTGGAGCTGAAAATCGAGACCTGATATAAAGTATGGTATAACTGGACTTGATTAAAGACAATATGGGCAGAGCAGATTATATTCTTGATTTATCCAACAGCCTGCCTCCTAATCTGACCTTTGTATTTTGATAGGATTATTGTTCAATAGTAACGTGTATATATTTAAAAATGAGTGTGGATGTATGTTATGGGAATGGAGGCAGCTGGTTTGTCCCATTAACTGGGGGAGTCAAAAGCACCCTGTGATTTATTCAGATTAGACACTGCAGTATTATAAAGGGATACAGAAGTTTTCATTCTGTTTCAGCAATTTTAACTTTCTATGAGTGAGGTTCTTGTTTTTAAAATGAGTGCACAACTGAGAAAATTTCCTTCAGAATCTCGCAGAACTGGATTAAATAATCCAATATCAATTTTCTGAGGAATTTTTTAAATCATGCTTAATGCTGAGTTATAAAACAGATGTTGGCAAGTACAACATTTTTTAAACTCCAGGATCAGGAGGATTGAAATACATCATACTCTAAACCCACTGAGAGTATCCATCTCTGCAAAGAAACAGCAAAAGTTTTTTCCTTATCTCCTTTGGGGGTTTTCAACCTCTAGGATGTTTGTTGAAATACTCCTCCGTGTATAGTGATTCCCAAGGCTCATAGACATTTACTTACCAGTGAAACCCCTAAAGAAAGAATTGGGAGTTTTGCTTGTTTTCTCCTACCTTTAATTCTCTTTTCTCCATCTTTTGGATATCCCAGATATTTCGAGCTACAGAGCACCTTCTGATTCTAGTCTTCTTGTCTTCTTAACCAAATAAAGTTAACAGATGACTTCAGCTCTGTCTTTTTCTCAACAAATACCTAAATAATTTAGGGTCTTACATTATACTATGAAAAATTCCATTAGCTATGAAAAATTTGGCTTCTGATTGGCTGAAATGAGTTCTGTTGTTGGTTTCTTTGTCACAAGTCAAAATCGCCAAGCTCTAGAATGTTAGCCTGTGTTGGGTCACGTGGCTCTAAAACTCAAATAGCAGCTTCAGCACTGAAAGTCTGTAACAGTTTGCCCCCATTTACTTCTGTCATAGCAGGAGACCATTATCACTTATTTAACTATTTTGTAAGCAACTCTGATCCTGTTCTCTCTTGGTACATGCAGTAATGAGTGTATTATGAATTCAAAAAGTGATGCCTAAAGAAAATGAGGAGTATTTTTACCAAATACCATATTTATTAAAGTCATAGTTGTTCCTCCCGATAATCCTGAGTTATGAGCGACTGAAGCATGCTGGACTTTTTCAACTCTTTTGAAGATTTAGGGTGGAGGTGGAGGTAGAGAGAGCTGGGGAAGGGTACATTATGAAATATAAAAACATTATAAACAATAAGTAAACAAACCTTGGCATGGTATGATTTTATTCTGGGCTGCTTCCTTCCCTTAATGCCCCTACTTATACCCTTTTTCTAGACTATAGAACATGAGGAAGGGATGACAATTCTTTGTTGAGGAGACATAATAAGGTTGCCAGTGAGTCATTTCATTCCTCAAAGAATTGAGTTTTCCCTTCTCATTGTTCAAAAGTTAAATTTTAAGTTTTCAACATCTACACTGCATACCACTCTATGGAAAAGTACCTAAAGATGAATTGGTAAAAGCTTCCCACCAACAACCTCTGTTTTTGTGTTGGGAGATGGGATGAAATAATCAAGGAGCATTGGGTCTGCTGGGATGAAAATGCAATCAGATACAAATCTACCCAATAGGAAGATTGATCAAAATATCAAAGCCTGAACTGCAGGTGAGTGGAAGGGCTGAGCCTGCGTGCATCACGTCCTGGCACATCAACTCCAGCCTCGGGTGTACCTGAGCTTTTGGGGATCGTCCAGCATTTGACTGCAGTCAGTGGTCATCGGTGTGACATATTATGAAATTCTTAACCTGAAAAATAAACTGGGTTTGCATTTTTGAGTGGAAAGCAGAGCTCTTCCTTCAAAAGAATTTTATGGTCCAAAGAGCATTTAGAACTGGGGGGTCCTGCCACGCCTTCGCTGGTCCCTCTCTTGCCTAGGACAAGAATTACACGAAGTAATTGGAGTATTTCCCAATGAACATTTCCTTTACTTTCCTGAGATGGAGTTTTCTGTCTTAATATGCTAAAGTGAGGCACATTCAGAAGTGATCTCATCCGCCAGAAGATACTTTCAGATTCTCGTTTGATTACATAAATCTTCAAAAAGAATTCTAAATTACATCACAAACCTTTGAGAAGCCTTCACATATTTGGGAAGATGCCCTAAATGATTTTAATAATAAATATTTTATCTGAATACATTGTTGAAAGATATATATATAAATATATTTTAAATACATGTGGAATGGTAGCTTAAAGCTGAAGTGTTGGAATTACCCTTTGTGGATAAAGGTATATAAAAGTCTTCTTTTTCCACCTATACTCATATAGATTTTATTTCTCCAGTGCTTTACTGGCATCTCTAAGAATCTTCTCAATGTGGCTACATTTCCTTGCTTTGTTGTACTTTTTTTATGAATGATATAATTCCCCTCCCCACTCTTTGGCTTTTCCAAATAGAATGTGTGAGGTTTATGTTTCAGACCTACAAAGGGATTCCCAGAGGCAGGATGAAAATATTTAGTCTTCTGTGTCTTTTCTACTCACTCATAGGTTTTACTACATTTTTTTCACTCTTCTAGCAGACATTTCAGTTGAAGATAGATTATCATTTTCTACCAAAAAGACCTTAAATTGCAATGCTCAAAAAACTTAAAATCAATCTTTTCCATTTTAGCTCTTTAAAATTATGAATTTTTCAGGGCCTCCCTGGTGGAACTAGGGATTAAGTCTCAGCACTATGAAGCTGTCCACAGCCACTGTAGCGGGAGTTTGATCCCGGGTCAGGGAGCTAACCCACATGGCACAGCAGACCTTTCCTGTCTCACTGGCTGCTCCCCTCAGCAGTGTATTTCAGTAGATCTGCCTGTTCTGCTCCCTACTCTCTCTCTGGTGAATCCTTTCATCACCCCCATCTCCCTGAAACCTCTGGCCTACACCCCAGCTCTTGTATGCATAAATAAATACAATGAATCTTTTAAAAAAATTATGAATTTTTCACCTTACCTGGTTTTAGTGGAAACAAACTCTTGCTCTAGTTTGTCTTCTTTAGAAGAAAGAAACAAGGTATTTCATTTTTTATATAGAATAAACCTTTTATTATAGACATGGATCAAAAATAAAGCTTTTATGTACACATGACATCTAGTGCAAATGAAAGACATAAATACCATGGGTGGACATGTTGTTGGAAACAAAAGGAGATGAATGATGGGGGTTAGGATGGTCGTCCAGGAACTGCAGGAGGGGGTCTCCTAGTGAAAACAAAACATAACAAAATAACAAAAAGAAAAAAAAAACACAGATGCAGAGGGAGAAAACAATGTCTAAATTATAAAATAAATCCAAATAAGAGCATGCAAAAACATCCCACAAAAGTCAAATTCAATCAGACAATAAAAACAAAAACAAAAACAAAACATGCACACATGCGGGGAAATGAGAGGACACCACGTGGCAGAGTCAGCAGTTCTCAGGGCTGTTCCTGAGACCAGCAGTGCCAGGTGTGACTCATTTGAGCCCACTACAAAATTTTACTGTTTTTGTACCATGGAGTGATAAATCCACGCAGTCATATTCAGGAGAACGAAGAACAAGACCAGAGCCAAATACCTTTACAATTCGAGTAAATTGTTTCCCAACCCCAATTTTGTGACATTTAGTTACTTCCAACAATTTCAATAAATGTGAAATCTTCATAGGGGGAGCGGGAGTTAGTAGAGAAATATTTTTAAGGTGAAGGAAATTAGGTGTCAAGAGATCAAATGAGCAAGGGAATCATCATGCAGAAAATGGCAGAAGTTGACCTTGGAGACAAGGACTTGTGAATAAGAACTTTCTCCTGATGTGATAGCTTTCCAGGACCAGGGAAACTAGAAAGCTATGTCTGGTCCATGGTGACCCTGGGATTTCCCTCGGTCTCAGAGTTAGGTGCAACTGCAATTTTCATTTATTTTGAATGGGGTCCATGGTAAATGACATTGGGTTTGCTGCACCTTTTTCCCTACTCCTCGCCTGGTGGCCTCTTGCCAGGTCCAGCATCATTCTTCATTTTGGACCTCAGCCAATTTGCACAATTTGCCACTCAGGGAAGATACAGTAAACGCCAAATGGCAATGAGCCCCCACACCCTGCACCCCCTTAAGAAGGCAAACAGCAGGCCAAGTGAAGTTTTCCCACTGGTTTCTAGCGGAAGTCTGTATTTCAATTTCCTCTCTCTAACCAAATCGGCAATGACCTCAACATTATGGCAAGCCATAGAACTCTGTGGTCCTTTAGCTCAGAGCCCTCCTCTTGGTGGGACATCTTTGGCTACTTATCCCAGGAATCAACAAATACTCACTTCCATCTTACTCTGGTAACACTTCAGTGAGTGGAGCAATGAAGTCTACAAGAAACAAAAACAAAAACAAACTTCTTTTTCATCTTCAATGAGATATTAATGGAGCCAAACCGACTGGGCTATTTCTGAGCAGTGGTAAACAACGATCTCACTTTCCCCAAAGTCTAAGACCAATTTTTCTTTGGTCTGATTTAAGCTGGCTACCCTAAGGAGGCCTCCCATCCATTTAAATGATGGAGAACTTGTTATTGGTACGTAACCTTTCAACTGCGGGGGGTCTGCAAGCCTTTAGCTGTAGAGATCCAGGTAATGGGTATCCCTGGTGTTTTCATGAAGAAAGTGTAATTAAATTCCTGTCAGGCTCAATGAGATTTATCACCTGCCCGGCAAACAGAAACTATTTTTGAGTTCTGAAGGGGCTTTGGAACACTTTAATTACCTCAGCAGGGTGGGGAGGTGAGGCATTAAACTGAACACAAGTCCACAGTGCTGAAGGGACATTCTGTTAGCAGATGCCAAAGCACTTTCCTGTTTGGTGTTCTAATCCAGAAACAGGATCAGAAACTTTATGTCTCAGAACATATTTCACCGACAGCTGGACTGTTTGCTTCAGACATCGGAGTGACACGTAGCCCCTCAGACAGCCACTTTCTTCTTTTCACTTACTCCCTATGTAGCTAAATTTCCTCTCCTCACAAAAGCACTGCTGTGGATGACACCGTGTAGTGGCTCAGAGTTCATTCTATCGTGGATCCCGGCAATTGGATTTTTACTGTTTCCACCCCCCCCCGAATTTTTTATATTATTACATAACACTGACGTGTTTAATGGCAAGAGCTGAAAATATTTGGTCTTTTAATCTGAAATGCTACCAAGGTAGCTCAAACTACTGCCACTTCCAACAGGAAAGCTGCGGTGCTGAGTTGGAATACTGAGTTGCTAATAAGTTTTAAAGCTCATTCATTATACTAATATTTATCATAAAGCAAATCTATCTCATTGAGATTATAATTTCAGGCAATGCTTTCTTAAGCTTTTGGAAAAATTACTTCATAGTAGAATTGTTTGGTCAAAACAGGAAGATAAAGAGGCAGGGAATACTGGGTATGGTGTATGGGCATAATTCATATATATATAAATGACTCAGTTATTAATAATAATGATGAATTGCCCACATTCTCTTGGCTCTCCCTCAATACTGCAATCTGGTCTTATGATAACATTTCTTAGGCGAGGTCCCTCAGAAGGTCTTTCATATAAATCTTTTCTGCTACAATCTCACAAACATTTCCTGCTTGCTTTCTTCACCCATCATTCAGGTAACCTAAGGTCCCAGAGCGTAAAGGCTTGGGAAAATGAGACAAGAAAGACAGGAAGAATAGGACTCTCAGTTTTTCTCTGGTGAGCTTTAATTTTACATCATTATGGATTCCTTCCTTTATAACATACTGGGGGTAATGTGATTCATTTAAAGGTGTTCCTTTGTGTGTGTGGTTTGTGTGTGTGTGTATGTGTGTGTGTGTTTTAGCATGAGAGAGAAAATATTTAAAATTATCTAAACCCTCCAAAAGTTCACTAAGACTCTCTGCATGTCTGTCCCTAGTCAGCTTTTGTGCCTGTGTTCCCATATGACCTTCCTCCTTGGATCAGACCCTGTGACAAAGCACCAAAGTGCCAGAAGACTCCTGCCTTGAGAGGTCTGATAGCTTGACTTCATCCAACTTTGTGCTAGCGACAGTGCATGCTGGGATAGTCACTCTCAGTACCTTCTCCCGCCACCACCAATGAAGCACTTTCCTAAGGTATGCGGTTCCAAACAACAGTCCTCTAAGGTGCTCCCTGAACAAAGTATGGATGGTCAAAAAGTCTGAGAAACACAGATACTCTTCTCTGGGAGATTCACAGTGCAATCTGATAATAAAACTTCTATAAAGAATCATGTTGTTTTTAGTCATCATTTCCAAGTATATTTAATCAAGAAAACTTTGGTGTATGTGTGTGTAAAACATTAAGATCTCATGGAATGCACTTTGAGGAACATTGAATTAAGGTTGTGGTTTTGCCAACATCTCTTGCATGCATTCCAATTATTAGGTTGCCCCAGGGCGAAAGAACACCAACCAGTGATCTTAAAAGTGGGAATGCCACTAGGAAGTGGGAGATGAGGTCCATCTAGCCCAAACAGCAGATCTGTTTTTCAGTATGAAATGTAAAGATCCCAGCAGAAGAACAGAATTGAGAAAACAAATTGAACAGACATCTATAATGATGCCAGAACAATTTTAAAAATACAAATGGAAATGTGCCACATAGTTGAATAAGTTCCTTTAATTTTGGCGATTTCCATTAGAAATGTCTGAATATAGAATCATGCAGTGAAATATACATTCATATACCCACACAAAATACAACACAAGTGGACAGCACATTCTCATCCTGTCTCTCTCTTCCAATAAGATGTTTTCTTTGAAGATGTATGACTTTACTGACAGAAGATATACAGATGAGAAAGAAATTACAATGGGAAAGCATGAGCTTACACAAATCTTACCAATGCATCTTTTCACAATGAGTGTGTCCTGAACACAGAGCGAGAATAAACCAACATCCTTTCCCTGATTTCATTCCCTATTGTTTTCTGCTTTTGGATGCACCATCTGGGAGTCTGAATGTATTACCATTTTAACAGAAGAGTCTTTCTCTATTTTCTGGAAACTCAGGATAAGAGTGTATGCAACTACTGAACACTTCAATTCTCTTAATATTAGGGACAGTGAAAGCAGTCATTTCTCCCCCTAATCCCTAAAGAATATACACGGAGACCCAATTATTCTCTGTAAGAAATGCCTTCTGTGGACCTAACATTTCAGCAGAGCAGCCTTCCTCCTTCTACTTCTTAGGGTTTTTCATGAACACTTCCTTATCAATGGCCAAATGTTACAGTTCTCTTGGCAAGTGTTATACCACCCCCTTCAGGTGTAAGAAGGTTGGGGTCCTTTTTTAACCTAGTCAGCAATGATTTCAAATCAGGAGTAAAATGTCTTCCATTCTCCTGCCTTTGATCTGTCCAGTTTGCTTCCTTCAAAAATCTTACCCTTCCCCAAATTAATGACACTAATACCAAATGCTACCATCCTCTATATTGGCATTTCAGGGCCAATTTGATCAAAAGAGTTACAAGTTTTACAACTCTCACGTCTTTCTGAAATGCACGGACATGACTCAAATATATACAAGAATGAGGAAGGGGGAGTCCTTCAAATGTTATAGTTTATTTCAGGTTCAGAAATACAGCATCACATTTTCACAACAGGTACATGTGACTTTCAAGAATGATACAGGCTTTAGGAACTTGCTTCAAAAACTCCACTCACAGAGTCCATCTGTAAATCAGCATTAAGAAATCCTGAAAGTGCCAAGACAGTGGAAAGTATTCTGGCCCAAATTCATTAAGGAATCAACAGAGATGACAAGATTTTTGCTTTTGTATACCCTTTCTTCATACAAAAAGTAAAAGAGGAATTTGATTCAGAAAAGGGATAGAAAAGAAACATACAAGCAAGCCAGGCTGTACATATAAAATTAAACACAAATCAAGTAATGGTAGAATTTCTGGTTGGGAGGAATAATTTTATCAAATTGGCAACAGACAATACAAGAAGTTAGACAGAGTAATTTTATCATCATTTTTAAAAACATTATATAATGAGCAAAGTTTAAGGAACTCAAGGGTGAAAATTAAAAAGAAATGCCTTGAGCTGAGTCATGTATAAAACCCCATACCCAAGAGGTAAGAATTGTCACCAATATACCAGTATGAACAAATCTTAAACGGGAGACTCTTCCTTGAGTTTCCTCTCTCTTGCTCTCACACACACACGTTCTTACATCTATATACAAATAGCATGCATATGCTACATATACCTCAAAATATCTTAATTTCACAATACAGAGCACCACATAATTTTAAACATGCCAACTAGACAGGATGACTTAAAATTTTCTAGAAGACAACTTCGAGGTTTTAAGAAAGAATTAAGTAATCTAGTGACCTAATCATTGTTTCTCTAAAATCTCTTCATTCACATTAAACTCTGAGTTCCCAGCTAGCAGTCCTCTTGGTGAAATGATACAAAACTCATGGCTTGAGTTTCATATATTATCTTATATCATCAAGTTCTACACTTCAGAGACCTACTAGCAAGTTTTAAATCTGAATGTAATGGAGATATCTGTCATTTTCAAATGGTGTCAAATTCAAATACAGTTTGCAAAATGAAAAATCTTTACCTGTAAGAGTCAATGGATGATCTACCTCCATGGCATTAAGTAATGCTGTCCTTCGAGTTTTAGAAACTTTACTCAGAACAATCCACAACATTGATTACATTACTGTATTCCTCTATTTTACTTTTTTGACATTTACCACAGAGAAAAAATGACTGTCTAGACCAGATTAGCTTTTTATGATTCAATTTAGCAATCCAAGAATAATTAATCATTCTAATCAGAGAACTTAAAGGTGAGTTCCTAGATTTTATACTTCTTATCAAATTCTAGTGTCAGAGGCAATTTCTTCTTAGCAGTACTGTGGCTTTAGATACAAATGCCTGTGGATTTTGCTCTACCTTATTGTCATGGTAATTCTGAGCTTTGTGCCTCTCAGATGAATACTATCTGTGGAAAATTTTGTACATCTCATGTACACTATCAGAAATGAACCACTGTTATGATGTTATGGCAGATCTTCCAAAGCTACTTCTTGTTATTAGCACAATTTTAAAAATATATCAATACTCACAGATACAAACCACATGTATACATATTCATACCCATACATATACATATATATACAAAGCACATACACTTAGATGCATGCTTGTGGCATTTTAACAAGTGTTTTTAAACCTACCTACCCAAAGGGGCATACATATACTTACAGGAATGAATTTACTATGCATATATTGTATACACAGAGACACATGCATAGAAAATGTGAACATTTATCACATACTGGTATTAGGTCCCATTTAATATTTGAGAATTATGGCTACAGTCTATAGTCAAATGTCAAAATTAATCTATATGGCTACTTTTAAATTCTAACTTCAGAAGATTTTTATATCACAAAACATTTCATTGTAATGTTTTGGAATACAATGAGTTTGTATCTGAACACCTAGGCAATTTGCTAATAAACAGACCCTATTGCTCTTCTATGTTACAAACACAGCTAAAAGCAATATTTAGGAGAGTTATCTTGGTAGGTGATTCCCAGAAATTCAATATATCAGTTCTAAATCAATACTAGTTCAATAATCTGTCCACAATGAAATAAATGGCTATTCCAAATAGTCAATATGCATGCAAGATGTAGCATGTGACAATAAAATAGATTGACCTGGCAAATAAATACATATACTTTATTATTCCAAATCCTAAGAACACTCTATGTATTGTTTTATTATACTAGACATGATGAGGCTACATTAATTATGTAGCTAACATCAGAGAAATCAGTTAAGAGGAAGTCACACCAAAGAATAGAAGTGACACAGGATATGCTTAGAAAATTCAATAAGCTACATTCCTGTCGTAAGCCCTTATATGAATGCTGCACTTCAAACTACACATATCTTAGATCTTCCATCTTCATTCACACCGACATCTCCTTTTAGCAGGATGCAAATCCTTTGGGAAATGAGACTCATACTATTACTATGATAGAGGACTGCAGCAAACTGAAAATATTCTCCAAAATGATTGCTGCATTCCCTGGGGAAGCTGGGTTCTACTAGAAATAACTTGGAGGTAAAAGAGAACAAAAATGCACCACAAAGAGAGACGAATGGGACAATGAAACTGTGGGACTACAATCTGAGAGCAAAAGCCAAAGATGACAAATGCCACTGTTTATGACTGCATAAGGTCAGTGGAAAGAAACTTGGAAAAAAAAATCTCCAGTTTTCTTTGACATGGTTTGTGCTGATCTAAGAATGCCCCAGTGGTTATCCAAAATATTTTCCTTTAACAGAAGGAAATTTTGAAATACAGCAAAACGCAAAACCACATTTAGCACAAAGCCAAACCCTGAAGTATATATTCCATTAGCTGCCTATTTTAGAGAACTCAAAGGAAGAAGCAAAGGGAATCCTAAAAAAGAGAGAATTGTATGAAAGATCTCACTGTATATTTTTCATTTTACTCTAGATGTTTACTTAACATATTTCCACTTAGCTGCGAGCCTGTTTTAAAATGCAGTATGTATCTTGCACATCCATTCCATTCTCAAAGATTCAATTTTATTTCCTCCAATGAGAAAAATAATATATGAGGTGATTCAGGGTGGTGTTCTTTATAAAATCACTTCTAACTTAAAAGGTGAAGTGCTCCTTTATAAATCTTGTATTCTCTGATTTTTGCCTATGATAAGTGGGCTAGTTACAACCCTTTAGAGTAGGTTCAATACAATGCCATTCAACTTGGCAAGTTCTCTTTTTAATAATGGTTAAAAGCTTTTAATTCATACTTTATGGGTGTCTGCTGTGGGTATAAACTGCACAGGAAATTAAAGTTAACATACAAATCATGTTTGCTGCTTTCAAAGGGAGACATTCCTGTTGGTGAAACCTGAAGTACTTCTGTACAATATGAACCAGCGTCATGGGACGCCGCTGCTCAGTGAGTGCTTGGTCTGCTGTCTGGGAACAGTTAGCAGACAAAATCCCTCTTGGCTTCTGGCTGTTTCCTACATGCTAATCGCCCGGTGCTAGGTAGTCCAAAACTCAGTCTCAAGGCTGAACTATTAACCCCCTGGCTAAACTGCTTTTGTAAATTTTGGAAATGTTAGAAATTACCAATTTGCTTTCGTCTGTCTTAATGCTGGTCTCAGGAATGACCTGGATGAAGACCTGAAGCTGTACAACTGTACAACCCATAGCTCTGCTTTTAAATCACGGCGTCTCTACTAGATGACTTTTCTTTCCATTCCAGGTCCCATTCTTTAAATAGGTTTGCCTTACTATGGTCAGGCTCAAGATTTATTAAGAAAGTCTAGAGTGGAGAAAAAGTTATATTATGCCTGTTTTAAAGGGAGGATAACTTTTTACATAAGGGAATTACATATTAGCATGGAAAGAGAAATACTTTTGCTCCAATCAAATAAATTAAATAAACTGGAGTTAGTGTCAAAGTGTAGTTAGTCATGCATAAAATTAGATCATTATGAAAAGTTAAATATTTTCTGTGTCAGCCTTCACTGTAACTACAAGAAGCTGAAAATGTGAGTGAATAAAGAAATTACATTTTTCCCAGATACTTTCAGAGATGTGATGTTTTGCTTCTTCCTTGAACTCTGAAGCTAATTAGCCAAACCGACAGAGTACCAAAAAAAAAAAAAAAAAAAAACCAAAACAATGTTTCAACTCGCTGTTCAATATGCTTCTAGCATGAAGCAAAAACGTATTTGCATGAGAAGCTCTCTAGAGCGAGCAACGCATTAACTTTTCCTTTGTAAACTACCTTGTGCTTCTGGAAAAGTTTAATCTTAAGGAATCCTAATTTAAAAATATCACTTCCTAGCAGTCTCCTGAAATAAAAAGGAAGGAGAAAGTAACTAATACATAGGTAATCATGGGGCAGGCAGAAACTTTAGTAATAGCCAACATAATTTCTGTCGGCCAAAGTGGAATGTGGGAGAATACTTATGGCTTAGTTGATGCAAGCCCACCACCTCATATCACTGAAAAATTATATTTAATAGGTTACCTGATGGTAACCGGGGAAGCTTGCCCAAAGCAACTCCAAACATATGCCCAAGTAGGCAAATGTTCCCCAAAGTGTAGGGTTGCGGTACAAACCTACCTTGGTCAATTCAACTAGAAAGCCTTGATGGTTCAGCAGTTTTCAAGAGTCAAACCCCCGAGGTCTGACACATCATGAGCAATGGAGATGAGTGATGAACGCATTAGTGAAACGGGTTACTTGCCTACTGATGTCCCACATGCGACACTCATGATTTACTGCAGCGCTTATCAAATGTGTTGCTTTCGCATAACTCATTAGTAATTAATTGCCATGCCAGACACTTCGTTTTAGTCTAACAGGGAGGATTCTAGTGGACGTATTATAGTGGGACGAGTTGGTGATGGGGGTGGTCTCCGGCTAGAAAGAGAGAAAGAGACAGGTAAAGAAACAAGTAGACTAGCCAGAAGGTTGTAGCCAAGACACGGAGAGCGAGCCAGCGCTCACAAGCGCATGCAGACAGGCCGCGGCAGTGCCAACGGTGACACTCCAACACCATTCACCCAGCACGTTTAACACAAATAAGGGTGTTTTTTTCCCCACACACAAATCTTTCCCCAAACTGAAGTTATCCCCCCTAAGAATAACAGTAAATATGAAATCATTTTTAAAAAGCAGACTGAAATATCCCACGTTCCTCAGTCAATAGTATGATTCCATAGAGCAGACTGTACTTTTCTGCCAATTCCAGTAACTAATAAAGTGACATGGCCTCGGAGAATGGTTTTTGAATTTTTATTTCCCTTACTATAATAGTCTTTCTTTTTTCCTCATTACCAGCATGTTAAACACCTCCCATTTCCTTTCTGGTGTCTTTCCTTAATTTGTTCTATATTTTCACTTCTCGTTTGCAGAGTTCTAGAAAGTCTGAGATCAAGGATATTAGAGAGCTTTACACGTGTGAACAGATGCAAGGGGAGGGCCTGAGTAACTGCAAGAGCTCTACTTCCAATTTTTGGTTCTCCATATTTTATCAGTAGCAGCAGTACTCATTTTCTGGTTGGTGAAGGCATTTCTGATAGCTGAGGTGACTGAATAAACAAACTCCGCAAGATGAAATATTACTATAACTGAGAATCTCCACATTACCAAGTAACACCACTTATTCCCTAAGCTCCTATATTTATTTCCTATGTGTATTAATAAGCTTTGTGTCTGTGTGTAATTGACTTTGTATTTAGTTTATCTTGGGTAGAATTTTCTACCCAGGAAAAAAATGCAACAAATTCTACAGATGGAGACCTTCCTTCTTGATAAAACTCTCCAACTGACTTTTATCAGAAAGATGCCTTCTGGAATTATGGTCACATTATAGGATTTTTCTTCTCTACCAGAAATATGACAATGATCAATCAATTGTCCTTTCTCAGTTATAAAGAAGCAAAGTTAGAAAAGTTAAGGAAAACAATGATGGAAAGTTAGAAAATCACAAACCTGTAAAATAAAACTAGATGGTCAAGGAAAAAATCAAAGCACAAGAGATCTTGTGCATTAACAATAAAAATACTGACCACTTAAGCACAAACTCACAGATTCTAGCAGAATTCCTTTTGCCTACTGTACCTGAAAAATATCTTAGAGGATTTAGAGGAAATTTATCTTTAGAGGATTTAGATTGCCTTGGGAAGGTACATTCCAATTTAACATCTCATATTTGTCTTTATTAAGCAGGTACTTAGTTTTTGAAAGTGTAATTAGAGATGATCTGTAGGCACAGTAACAAAACGAAACCAATCAATCCCAGTTGCTTAATTTGAGTCAACAAATAAATCCTCTTTCAGAAAGCGTACTGGCTAGCACGACCACCTGAAATGCTTTAGCAATTCCCAGCTGGAAAAAATCCTTCCTTAATTTCCTTTTGACTAATGCTCATGCAAAACACCTGCCCTTTTGTTAGCCTATTGTTCATTTTCATTTAAAATGACCGTATTTATTTAACTTACGTTTTGACTCTTGAACCTGCATCATTTTCTCCTTTGATGTGAAATTTCTAGAGGTCAAAGGTCACATCCACTTAACTTGTTTCACAGTGTGCAGCATGGTGCTATGTGCAGTTATGCTCTCCCTGCTCTACCGTTCATCTGTTTGGAAGTGCTTATCATCCTTCAAGACTCCTCTTGGTTGGTAAAGTCTTCTCTGAGCTCCTTTCCCTGAACCCTAATTAGACTTATATGTTTTTCTCCACTGGTCAGAAATGGGTTGTGTCTTATTCATCTTCATATACCTTCAATGTCTAGCTCAGTGCTTGACATTTGGCTACTGAATGTTTGACAACCAAATAAATGAAAGTTTTTCTTAAACATAAGAAACAACTTAGAAAATCTTGTGATATCCTCTGGTCTTTTCAGGACGCAAAGATATGTGCTATAGAAAAAAAAAAGCTACAGTGACATTTAGGATTGAGACCTTGGGCATTTCTACTTATAAAGTGTTTGCTCAATTCTTTAGTAGGTGTCTCGAATAAGTACTAAACAGTAGGCCCTCTGTCCTGAGTTTAGAAAATAGCAATATAAACCATAGAAATGTATTCTTAGCAATTAAGCAGTTATGGGTGTTGGGGGAATTAGCCAGTATTTGAACTTGAAGGAGGGAAGCACTATTAGAATTTTCAATAATGGGATTGACTTAGAAGATTTTATTTTTAAAAAAGTGGATCTCAAACAAAAAATTCAATAGCAGGTAGGCTACAATGTTAATGGTGGATGGGAAATTGTTTCATGGCTACATTAATAGCTTGGACCAAGGATTGTAGTCGAGGGAGAAAGTAACACAAAAGGTGCTCTTCTGATTCTTTTGTTCTTGGCTAAAATGTCACCCCTCAGCCCTTCCTGGCCATCCTACAGTTCCACATCACCGCATGTCACTTCATGATATTTATGTATTTCATAGCACTTAACCCTGTAATTACATGTTTATTTACTAGATAATTGCCTGCAATCCCAGTAGATTCCTTGAGAGCACAGACCACATACTCTGTATTTGTAACATGTACCCACATTTCATATATGGTGATTATATATTCATGGCAGTGAATACACATGTATTCAATAATGGATAAACAAAAGAATGTCTAAAGAGTGCCTAAATAAAGATGTTTTGGCAGGTTAGCACATAAGCCCAGGTCCAAGTGAAAAAGTCCAATGAGATTGTGGATAAAACAAATACTTCTGAGGTGTTTGTCAGAGTATTATATTTGAGGCCGCAGGTTTACATAGAAAGATCAGAAGTCAAAAGATGTGGATTCTAGCCCTACCTGCCAATGTGTACCATCATTAGCCCACTATATCTCAAACTCTCAGTTTTCTCACCTAAGGCAGAGAAGACTCAGACTAGATGGTCTGTAACATGCCTTCCAGTGACACTCTTCATGTTAGTTATCGAGACTCTACCCTGTGGACTCTGCTATCCTGCATGATTTTAAAAAACTCAGAAGCTATTCAGGGCGGAAGATGAGTGGGATAAAACAAGTATGCAAGTGGTTTTACTACAGCGCCCCAGTTTAAGTGGTAAAAGTACAGCAACATTTTTCAACACAGAATGTATTCTGGGAAGCTTGAAAATATGATAATGTGGTCAAAGAAAGGGCAAATATGATTCTGACTGTGGCATGTAATACTTGGAAGTTGTAAGAGAATGTAAGTCCATATTGAGATTTTGAGAAACTAGAAAATAAGCAATGAGAATTGAAGGGTTTGATGGTGGGTATAGATTAACAGAAAGATGTAAACACTTTGATAGCAATCCTTGGACTATGCTAATGGGACAAGAGAAGGATACTACAATTGGCAGTTCCAGAAAAAAGACAAGGTAGGAGGTAGAAGAAATAAGTTTCTGCTACATGTTGAGTCTTTAGTTTGTCTAGTTCACCATTGTATCTCAGAACTTGGTGTGGTCACTGGTTCATGTGTTTTTTTTTTTCCCCAAATAAATAAACCAGGAGAACCTATCCAATATGAATTCTTTAAAGGAGACCCTATGGGCTTGTACTGAACAGTCACACCATACCTGTGTGTGAATTAATGGCTGAAGGAATAAAAGATAAGATTTCCAACATGTTCTCTCACAATAATTATGAGGTCATTAAAACATGCCCAGTTTCAGATTAAAGTAACCCATATATGTAGTTAGTAACTAAAATTCCTAAAGAGCACCCCCCCCAACACCCCCAATCCTTTTGGGAGAAATTCCTTCTGGGAGAAATGAGCATAATTTTATTTCTAAACAATAACCCCCCTGTAGTGTGTAGATAAAACTCTATTAGAAAGCAATTCCAGAGAACATTAAGTGGTTCAGCGTGAATTTTCTCAACAAGCAAAGCTCTTTGCCAATTCCGACACCAGAAAGACATTTAAGGTTTACTGTTTTTGGTTCATCTCATTGGTCCCGTTCCTAACCATTCAAAGAGTTTCCAAAGACATTCACCTCATAAGACAGTTTGTTTTGGGCAAAGTGAAGTTATTTGTTTTCTACAAAATTTTGCTATTGCTTTGTTTAGTGATGGGCTTCATTAAGAAACCCATTATATTGAAATGGGGCATCTTGCATCACTTAGCGTTTATTGAAACACTGTGTCGTATGTGGGCGGTTTATGGTTACGATGGGAAGAGCCATCCAAATCAAAGGGGAAGATGTAGAAGTTGTATTTGTAGCTGCAGGGATGGATCATTTATAGTATTTTGGACAATGACAAATTTTGTAAGAAAGTCAAATGCTCTTGCAGGGTGGGTGGCATTGTGGGGGAGAAACTGGCTTCCCTGATAAGAAAGAAGACTGCATTATTTGTCTCATTGTCTTGTTCAATTCTCTTCTAAGAATAGAAGAACTAAAATTCCATCTGCTCTTCTTTGGGTTGGCTGGTTCTGAGGATTCATGAACTGAGGATTCAGGGGCTAGTAGCAAATTCTACAGAATGCTTTTGTGCATCAGCATATGGGGTAAGATGGAAGTCATCTTGCTTCCAGGTAATATAACAGTGGTTACTGACAAGGCCAGTTTTTTTTCCCCTACCCTATTCCTCCTCAGGAAGAATGATGTGACTGGTAAGAGTATGAGCCAGCCCACATCCATGTAACTCAGTCTCGTTCCATTCTTGGGTGTAAACCTAGCTTTCCCGACTCTAAGTCAAGGATTCTTTTTATTGCGCAATAATACTGGCAGGTTCTAAGGTAATGGTTCTCAAACTGGATGTGCATCAGAATTCTCTGGGGGACTTGCTAAAACAGAGGTTGCTGGGTCCCATACAAGGCTTTTAATAGGGAAGGATAGGTCCAGTTAGTTCCCAGATGATACCAGTATTGTTGCGCCTGGGATTATGCTTTGAAAACCATGTTCTAAGGCATAGTAAATGATTTTGAATTTGCTTTATTGGCAACTCAATTTACTTGCCAGATAAACTGTGAGCAAAAGGAGAAAGAGCTGGAAAGAAGTATTAAGAAGAAATAAGAAATGGCTGTAGAAGTACTTTGATACCTCTGGGAATTAGACTAAGCATGGGGTCAAATCAGTTTTAGGTGTAATTTTGTAAAGACCAAGATACTATGCCAAAGTCATTTTCTTGTTATATATCACCTTAAGAATAACTACTTGCTTAGAGAAGTTTGTATTGGCTTATGAAAATGACAGTACAGGTAGAAAGTTAGCATCTCTAAAAGTGTGTTCCAAATTCTCATCTTCGGGGAGGGTTTGACTGAAGCCCAACCTAATTAGCTAGGTGAGCCCACATTAAAAAATGAAAAGAAATTCCTCAAAAAGAAATAAAGGTGGACTCTTTTAGATGAATGATACTGCCTTTAGAGGGTAGTTATTTGCATGAAAAAGATAGGGAACTGTGTTTCTTTTAAACAAGTTCTACTTATTAAATTTAAGAAATTTTAAAATATAACTGTCTCAAAAACTCAATCACGTATAATTACATTTAGGTCAGGGGCGATCCCATACATCCCAGGTTTTTAGGAATCATCAGAGTCTAAGATCAACTTACTTTGCTACATCTGGTAAATTCTTAGGAGATAAAACAAAAGAGAAACAAAACTTAAACTCCTTCCTTCCTCCCTCCTTCCTTTCTTTCCTTTCTCTCTCCTTCCTTCCTTCTAAATTTTTGAAAAGCCTCTACATGCATCTACAAAGCATCTCTGGATAAAAATGGCTCTGGAGGCATCAGCCAGAGGTTGGGGGCTGCCCTCAGTGTCTGGCCCCAGGAATCTGAATGCTTTGCTTCTCTATGATCTTCTTGAGCTACTTAATCCTTATATCATCTTTTGAAGTTTGAGGCATCTTTACTGGCTTACCATCTGAATGACATTAGAAACATCCTATGAACTGACATTACTCCTTATAAGGTTTACAGTCTCCTCTTCACCAGGACAGGGCAGTGTCCCAACCAGAATTTGAAGAAATATGAATGAGCTAAAGGACCCAGCGACAAGTCAGACAGGAGCTCATCTCCAGATAAAATGGAAAGACAATGAACTATGATCTAACCCTTTCTTTTGTGAGTATCTGTATCAAGAGAACAGATTAACAGGATGAACTATTTTAAATTGTAGTGTTGTGTTTGTGCCTTGCTTCTTTTTTTGAGTAAATATTTGAAAAATACAGGTTTTACATAGCTGGAAGGTATAAAGCTAAGTTCAGAAAAATGATATATTTTTTGTCCACAAAGGAGTACAATATTTTGTAATTTATTAACAAAAGTACTATAGGATGCCATCCAGCATATTTTTGGCTTTTTCAGTTTAGCAACATTACCATCCAAAAATAGTTTACAGTAGACATTGGAAAGAACAGGGTTTGGAGTTCATTGAAAGGGTTTAATGAATTCTCTAATATGATTCTTGCTACATATTAGAGCCTGCATTTCTTTCCCCTGTGAAAATGAACCCATAATTTTATAATGTATGTCATTGGGAAAGTATGAATGCATTCATATTCATGGAATTTGAACCAAGAGCATAAGGGGAAAAACAGTCCACAATTTTTTAGTTGATGATACAAACATATGATATCCTGCATAAATTCACCTCTGAGATAAATGATAATATAATTTGCCTTGCCACACTTTCTCCATGCCACCTGAAAGAATTGGACTTGGATTTCTCCCATAGAGATGTTATAGTTATTACCACTTCTTTGGCTGCAAGAAAATGGCAGCTTAAAGGATGACTTACCCACATTAACTCTGCTCAGTTTATGATCTATAAAATGAATTTTACAATAGCATTCACCCAGGCAAGGTGAATAGAGCAGGAGGGAAAGTATTTGTGCTTTAATTGTTTATTAAAGTCTGCTAAATATTGGGCTAATTCTAAGCTAAATTTTAATAAAGCACTGCATAACTACTTTTGTATTCTTTTGTCCCTCCTAAACCCTGTGTAGGTGCTGGGACTGAATTAAGTGTTAGAGGAACAGAAATAGAGAGACTCAAGGACCAGGAGTTTCTAGTTGAGATGGGGCAAGAGAAACAAGCTCAGAGACGACAGAGGGTTTTAAGTGCTGCCAGTCAGAGCACTATGCCTGGGGAGTTTCTGGGACACAGGGTCTCTGGTTAGCATTGCAGGGAGGTTGGGGGGTTAGAAGAATTTCCAGAAAACAAGGAAAGTTGAGGAGAGTTCCTTCAGAAGCGAGTGGCATTCCAGGAAGAGGAAATAATGCGAGCAAAAGAAAGAAAGCTGGAAAAAGTTCTGTCAGTTTGAGAAATTGTCTTATTCTTTATCGCAAATGTTGAAACAACTTGTTTTGCTCCCTCCAAGTTCTAGTTCATAAAATGGATAACTTAGAGGGTTTTCAGATGCATTAAAATATGATTCCTAAAAAGGATTACTCTTGAAATTAACTTTTCATATTTTAGCTTCTGCACTATATCACTGGCAACAAACAAGCTGGGTAGAGGAAAAGACTAAAAGAATGCAGAAAAGACTAAAAGAAGCAGAAAGTAAGAGGAAGACAATTGTGAGAAAACTTCAGAGAGAAAGAATGTGGATCTTAAAGAGATTTACATGCACATATAAAGATACTGCATATAAAGACTTCTTCCCCAGTTCCTCTTACCCACCCTCCTTTTTCTCTCTCCTTTCTTAATTCTCTTACCCTTCCTCACTCTCCCTTACTTTTTTTCTTTCTTTCTTCCTCCCTTCCTTTCCTCTCCTCCCCTCCCCTCCCCATCTCTCCTCCCCTCTCTCAAATTTCTCAGAGATCTCCAAGAACTACAATGTTACAGGCTTCCCTGGTGGTGCAGTGGGTTGAGCGCAGCGCTGTGAAGCTGTCCGCAGCCTCTGCAATGCCAGTTCGATCCCCAGCCGCGGTGAGGGTCCCACATGGCGCACAGACCTCTCCTGCCATGCCCGCTGCTCCCCTCAGCAGTGTACTTCATCAGTCTGCCTGTTCTTCTCCCCACTCTGTCTCTGGTGGATCCTCTCACACTCCCATGTCTCTGACCTCTACCCCAGTTCTTGTATAAATAAATAAATCTTAAAAAAAGAAACCTAAGGGCCTCCCCGGTGGCACAGTGGTTGAACGCTGGGTTGCGAAGCTGCCGCAGCCTCTGCAGCGCCGGTTCCATCCCCGGCTGCCAGGGGATGGTCCCACATGGTGCGCAGACCTCTCCTGCCGCCCACTGCTCTTCTCAGCAGTGTATTTCATCAGTCTGTCTGTTCTGTTCCCTGCTCTGCCTCTGGTGAATTCTCTCACCCTCCCAAGCTTCTGACTGTACCCAGTGCTTGTATAAACAAACAAATAAATAAATAAATCTTAAAAAAAAAAAAAAAGAGAGAGAGAAAGCCAGTGGTTCAAAGGAAAAAAAAAGGAAAAAAAAAAAAAGGAAAAAAAAAAAAGAAACCTAACCCCAATGATGACAGCTGAGGTAAGACTTTCTAACCTGATCCATCTTCAATCTTTTTCTTTCCGCTCTTCCTCTCACTCCCACCCTAGGCACCAGGGAAGGGGTCAACCAACTCCCACATTAGGGGGAAGGAAAAGAGGTTGGGAAGGAGAGCTCTAAAAACTAGCTACTGGCAGAGGCAAACTTCCCCTTCTAAGATGCAGATACCTTTGTCATCTTAAGTCAAAGAGAAGACGACAAGGAAGCAAGGATGGGGCAGAAAGAAGCAACATTTGGAGACTCCAGACAAAACTGTAAAATTCATTTCTGCTTGGAAAAGGTGAAAAAGACTTTTTGCCCCTTTCTGAGAGAGAGTAAGAACCTTTCAGGCACAAGCATCTGACTTGGGGCATTACATCAGAAAGGGCAAATATGGAATGAGAATTATTAGTGGGAAAGTTAACTCTCCAATTCCTTTTTTTTTTTTTTTTTTTTTTTGGTTAACAAAAAAAACAGAACATGAAGGATTCGAAGACTTAGAGGCGATTCGTGTTGCACCATCATTTCACTTCTGCCTGACCATGATACCTAGTAAATTACACGGCCAGTTTTAAATGTACCATATCATTTCTATTAGTCAAGTGGCAAAAGTGGAGACAAAGAGTCAAGGGTCCCTAATGACAATTCCAGTGGTTAAGAAGCAGACGCCAGCAGGAGGAGCTCTAACATGCTTTAGAGCTCACATTTTAACTACAAAAAGTTTAAAGCAAACTGAGAAAAACAGAAAGACAGTGTGCGTTGCAAGTTGCCTTGTCAGTGAACAAATATGTGACTAAGTCCAATTAAATGCTTAGTGCGAAGCCAAGTGATGATACTGGTGGGGCCGGAGTGGCCCACATGTTCTCCCTTCCCGGAGACTCCTCGTGAGGAGGCAGTTTGATTGGGACTGGGGCTGTGGCATTAACTTTGACCAAAAAGGGAGCACAAGGCTGACCTCTGGGCAGAGCCAGGAGTCATTCTTTTCAAGTGTCAGACTGTTTGTAAATGAGTCTTTGACACTGTCTCAAAAACCACGTTTTTAAAACGGAATTGTCCTTGGTAGTTTAAGGCACTGCAAAAACTCCTAAATGTTCCCTTACTCCGTGGATTGTTGGGCCCCCTTTTTTTTTAAATGAGGGAAATGCTGTGTTTGTAAAAATTGGTGCTAAAAGGGCAAGGAATCATAAGTCCCCTGGGCCACGTAGAGTCTGCAGAAAGAATTAGAGTTTTCTAACACACACATGCACACATTCTCTCTCTCACTCACTCACCAACTGGAACACAAAGAATTTACTTGGGGAAACAGTGACAAGTATACGAATTTAACTGTTATCGGACTTTTAGTGTAAGCCTTTCCATTTTGGACAATGTTGTGGGAGCGGAGCGTAGTGGGTATACAGCAGAATAGGAATGATTTAATCTGAAGGAAATTTTCAACCAAGTCCTTTTTCATCTTCCGCCAATAAGAAGTCAAACTTTTTGTTTTACACCTTAATGGTATGCCACATTTTAAATTTTTATACAAGCTCCTATAGAAACTTTAACTAGACCAATTCAGACCAAAAGTCACTAAATAAAGCTAGTCTAGACGGAAAAAGCTATGAAAACCATATGTCTTTTAGGCATCTGTCTTGCAAAACTGCCATCATCCTGGAGAAATAGTTCACAAAATATGCTTTTAGGAAAATGCTGCTGTAATGACCAGGAAGGTTGAACTTAAGAAGACACAAGATGGGGAGAATTACAGCCACAATGTTCCTAAAGTGAAGGCTTTTCTACATACATCTGTCTGAACACATCTCTGAAAGGACAGGCAAAAGCAGATATGATTTATATTTCCATTATTCTAGACGGGATCAGAAAAGCGTGCAAGTCTTGTTCCTCCATACTCCTAGACAACTTTAGAACCACGGGAATCTCAGAGCAACTCTGTTCTCACTCACAGAATACCATTTTGAATAATGTTGTATGTGGATGAGGCCAAAGAACCAGAACATTTTCTTCTGATTATTACCTCATCCTGCTGGGCTGCCAAGTACAGCTAGAAGGCAGGTGTCTGACATAAGTAACTAAAGGGAGACCGTCCTATATAATTGGTTATAGGCCTAACTGAGAAAGGAGGAGAATCAGGACAGGGGTCCACAGAAGACATGTGATACAAATTCAGTCAATAGAAATGTTCTAAAACTTTACTATTCTTGAAAATCAAAATCAACAAAAAACTATGAACCAGAGACACTCTATGGGGGGGGGGGTGGACGCGGGGAGGGGAGGGATTGGGGTCAAAATAAGGGGGTTGCAGTTGTATGGGGAATATAAAAATAAAATTTATTTAAAAAAAATAAAACTTTACTATTCTGATTTGATGTTGCTGTCTGAATGGGGGGTAATCACCAGGGCTACCTTTGTTAGTCTAGCTACATACCAGTGCATTTAATCCATAGAGAAAATTAGAAACACATACTACTTTGCTGAGAAATACCATTTGGGATGGATGACAACTGAACAGTCTATGGAGACTGTGAAAGTTTTTATAAATTCCCAGGATTCCTTGTGATGCTCAGGAATATTTGACTGAGGCTTCTTGGGAACAAAGTAGTAATAGTGGTTATTGGCATGAGAGTTCCAGGTGTCTGGTCACCTAGAAGACTATGAGTGAACAGGAGTTGTCAAACAGCCACACACAGAGGTGAGGACAGTAAAAGAAGGACATCTTGGAGATGTAATTAACCAACGTTTTAAGCAAAAGTGAAGGACATTCTTTCAAATATTCATTATTCAAAGACACTGTGTTTCAAAATGAGTTAATATGCTTATTAGTATTTATGTATTAAGATGATAATGGATAATTTGAAATATTAAAACAAGACAAGCAACCCTAGCACTACCCTTTGTTAAAGATGCCTAAACTGAACTATAGGGCACTTAAGTAAGTGAATCCAGGTCTACTGATGAGTCACAGGGATTTTTCTGGCCCATCAGTTTCAGTCCTGACTGTTCTGATACTATTGTTAGAAAACTACAAGTTTGCTTTCTTCCAAATTATATATGCAGCATGGGATTTATTTTGAATTTAGACCCAGATATGTGGTGGGAAATTACTACAGTGGTTTCTCTAGTTAACACATTTACTAATGTTTCCTTAATTTTTCCACTCCAAGAGGTAATAATTAAGGTAGAATTTGCCTCACATGAAATTTATTTTACTTATTAAAATATTTTCCAATACTATGAGGCAGCAAAAGGAAATTCTAGTTGTTTTAAAAATAAGTAGATGTTTTCCTCAGTTTTTATAGCTTTTCCTCTATGAATACTGACCTAAAGGTAGAACAGTGTGGAGGCTTTCTGTGGAAGGCCTTTGCGCACAGAATTGAGGCTAGATTTATCTGAGGGGGAAATTACATTCACTCTTAAAATTGGCTTTAAGAATAATCCTAATATAAACTTAAAAAAAATACCCACGGTACAGAATCTATCTTACATAAGTTTAATCCATTCCCAAGTCAAATAATTTCATTTTAGACTCTCTGGGCTGCAGAATAATTTTAAAAGTCTTTTTCATTTCCTTTTCTGATAAAAGCTCTCATTCTAGATGAATATGATTAAACAAAATTCAGATAATGTTGTCTCATGGAAATCTGAAACCAAATACAGGTAGTAATTACATGGAGGAGGCAACTGGTATATTTGATTGTAAAATAAGATCATTTCTCAAATCACATCAAATTCACCTAAAGTTTTCTCTCACTGTCTCATTTCCTCTTAGGGAGTCACTGTGGTGGTAGATCTAGTTGGTGGTTATCCAGGTCTTTATATTATCCTCTTCTCAGCTGGTTCACAAGCCCATCCCCAGAAGTGGAGAAGAAACAGAATTAATTCCAATTAATTTGCACAAATTACTGGGTTCCCATAAGGGCAGTAAGAACATTATCTAGATCTTATTTTATTTTTTTTTTTGGTGTATAGAACGCTCAATGGGGTAAAATGTTGGCTTTATGAAGAGCTGGAAGTCTCTATGTCTCAAAATTGAAGTCAACAGGTCCCAGTCTGGCTATTGGATAGGAGTGACTGAAAATTTTGTTTTTTTGATTAAGGTTTTTTTGTTGTTATTCCTTGACTGGAATGTGTCCATTTGACAAACCATGTGAGCCAATAATTTTGACTGGAAAACAGGAGTGAATATTTCCTAGTGTTTATGGGAATACTTTTAAAAATTGTTCCAGAAATTAGAGCACATGTTACTGGTGGGTTTGTCTATCATGTGACTCTGATGCCTGAAAAGTAGCCAGAAGTAAAAGAAAGTACCAGCCGTGTGATGAGGCTGCAAAGACCTCATCGTAGCTTTAGACCTTGCCCCACAAAGGGATTCTTCTATTTTTGCTCAGAGTTGCCACATAATCTAAACTTCATCTAAATACTGGTATGAAGGCATCAACACGCACACAGATTCTCTCAGCCCCAATGGCCTCCCAACACTGCACTTAAAAATAATGGCCAGACCAAAAGCAGGATAAACTTTTGGCAATTGTATTTGGTAGGCCAAATGGATTTCATCTGGCAACTAAAGGGTGTAAATATGAGTTGAGATTCAGAGGTTCCTCCAGCAAATAGTTACAAAGTATTGTCTCTAGTAAGTTGAAGGATTTCAGTGTCTGGCCTTTTAAAGTTCTGTTTAAGCAGCGACAAAGTTATGACAAGCAGACAAAAGCCATCAAACGCTCAGCTAAATCCCTGACTCCTTTCTCCTGTTGCTGGAGGTAGGGACTGAAGGTACATTCTGAGTAAAAGATGCTACATTCACATTTTCACCTTTCATTTCCTGGCTGTTTATTGGTTAAAGCAACTTCAGTAAACTCAATTTTGCTTCTAATCTTTTGTGGTAACTGGTAAGTCAGGGGGAAGGAAGCAGCACCCAGCAGCCCATTCTTGTAATTTGCTGCTTGGATAAAATTTAAAGGCGACAGAGCCATGAATTATGTTGTACCATGAATCTCTGAAGTCACTGAAAAACATGCCATCTAACCATAACTGTCTGGATGTGAAGGTTTCCCCTGGAAAATCATTCTTTTCTTACAGCGAGGGAGACAAAAGAGGGCAGTGAGGAAACAGAAGCACTAGCTTGTGTATGTCTGCAAGACTGTGTCTGCTTACACTGGGTAGAACTTTTTTCTTTTTTCTTTGAGCTGACATCAACTTGTATAGAGGAACATTCAGCAGATTCCACTGGTGACAGTTTGCTGCTGACTGGCCACAGGAAGAATAATAATCTTTTACTGTGCATTTTTCACTGGTCAGTGGCTCTTTTGCCAGACTCCGATCTTGGCTATTTTCCTCTATCAATCAGGTGAAATGCAGGGCAGAGCAGGGCAGAGCAGGGCACTCTGAAACTTAGAAGGCTGTCCTGACGATGGTTAGAGCTTAGCAACTTAGAGCCCGAAGAGAACAATGACGGAGCTATTTGCTATTATTTGTCATGGGGTGTGGGAGCAGTTATGTCTGGTTAGCTTAATGCCAGTTACCACTGGTCTAACAGCACCATATTGTTATATTTACTGCTGCCTGCTGCTGTTTGCATTTGCATTGCTTATACTTTGCCTCATGGAGATCCCTTCTCATTTTTCTTTGTTCTTCTACCCTCCTGCAACAGGGATGTTTGGGCAAGTTAGAGGAGGCACACATTGCAAACAGAAAGGCAATCTGAAGTCTACCTTGACACATCTGCAAAGCTCCCACATTCTGATCTCCAGAACACTTGCCGTTCTGTCTTTGGGTCTCGCCTAAACAGACTGCCAGTCATCTGTGCTGTGGCAGGATGGAGATGTTTGTGTAAAGTAGACTCAAGTTTTCTAGACCCAAGAAGGAAACCACCAGATTAATTTTACTTTCACTTAAACCAGATTGAAACCAAGACCCGAAGAATAAAAAACTTTGACATTAACCATTGATTCACCTTGGTGAGATATTATGTTACAACCAGAATTGTTGTGGAATTGCAATGATTTCAATGGGATATTTAATTGAGGGGCTTACATAAAATTGGCATTTTATTTAGTGAACAGCATGTGATCAAATTTCTATTTTCATTGAGCTATATTAAACATCATGGCAACTCACGTTAAACCTGAAACAAATTATTAATTACATTCCGGTTTCAGCAACAAATGTTGTAATCCAGTAGCCTCAGAGATGCCTTCAATATTAAGAATCAGAAAGAACACCCCAAATTGTTTCTATTTTTGGCAGTTTTACTTTAGGAAAAGTCTTTTGCTTAAGTTTCGATCCCAATGCTAAATATAAAAACTATTCCCTAAAAAAAAAATAAAAATCTGATGGAGAATTTATTTGTTCTTTAAAGGAGAGGGATAGTGAAGAAAACAGAAAGCTTCATGGCCAGAATCAGAAATCACAGGAGGAATGCATCATTTGTCCAAATGATACTCAGCTGCTAAAAGAAGTCATACTCTCAGAGGACTGTTGAGGACAGAGTAAGTCAGGAGGTTTCCAGTACTTGGTTTCAGGGGAATCAGACACAGGCTAGTCACACAAGTTGCTTAATTGTCCTTGTACCCTGAGCCCACGACTTCAAGGCTCAGCAGCTTCATCCTTCATGGCACCAAACCTTGATGTTAGGGATGCAAAGACATACTTATAAACATTGTGGGCTTATCTTCACTTAAAATTTGGGGGACTGGCTAAAAGTTCAAACCAAAGAAGGAGCCCTTATACCTAAGTGAAAGAGCTTCTGGGTTAACTGTGAATTAAATCGACATGTAAAATATATAAAATACATAAGCACAACAGGAAATCAAGATCAAACATTTAAAACAAGAGGAAAGTAAATTATAAAGAAAACCAATGACTTGCACCTCTTTAAAGAAGAAAATATGAGAGCATGGATGGACTCTTTATATAGATGGGTTTATGTATATTTTGCTATGTTTGGATTAATAATGAATTACTGAGAATGTGGGGCTGTGATGAGACTTTCAAAGTGTGCCATGGAAAGTTGAACCACATGAGTCAGGGCCCGAGCCTAAGTGGGAAACCCTGGGTTAATCTTGAGGCTATCCTGGATGGTCCCTGCAGTGAGGGGCGTCAGCTCCATCATGGGGCTCACCAGAGACTCATTCATTGGAAAATTTCTTGGTTTCCATATTGAGTTTCTGTCATGTGGATGAGCCAGTGCAAAGGGCAAATCCTATCCCATGATACCGTTTTGCCATTTTTAAAAGACAGCATCAGACTTGGTGACAAGGGTAGTTAAAAGAAAGTCCTTCTAGTATTCAACATTTTTTTCATAGAGTTGGGTGATGAGGTAAATGAGCTTGCTTTTCCTTGGAAAGAGACCCTTCCTCCCACCCTTATCCCCTTTTGACCGTTGCAAAATAGCTTAGTCCAAGGAAAGGAGAGAAGAAAAATGAGTGAAATAATGCCAGAGTCGGCTGTTGCCAGGAAAAACACACTCTGATTCAGTTAATTTGTTCTGTTAATGTCAAAGGCTGTGATTCCCAACTAACTAATTTTAAGAAGCTGTAACTGAAAATAGCTACATCAGTCCTAAAGTTAGTGTTTGATGAAGATTAGAATCTTCAAGTAAGAGAATAGGGCCCCTAAGGAGGTCTGTTTAAGATCATCTGGCTAAACAAGAACACAACTGACTGGGTTTTTCAGACAGAGTTTTAGCCCCTTCAGAGAAGTTGAGTGGGGGTGAGAGGGGATGGGGTAATCCAAATATTCTGGCAATAGAAAATGTTCCACAAATCACAGATTTGTGTCCGCTCAACTTACTCATGACAGAAGCATCCATTCTGGTGAGTCTCTTTGGGATAGAGATGCTCTCCTAGTTCAGGTGGAATTAATTAAAACAGGCACAGAGTTTGCAATATTTCTAGCTCCCTCACCGAAAGGCTCCATGCACACAAACCAGAACATTTCTTGAGCTGCTGAGAAAAACCTGGCCAAAACTCACTCTACCAGCCCCTCTCCTTTCTCTTCCTTTACACTAGGAGGGCAAGATGTGATAATAACATCTTTTTTTTTTAAAGAATGCTCTTGCTTACTGTAGTATTGCAAGTGTTGTCATTACCTCTGATTAGGGTTAAACTAAAAAGTAAAGGTGCTCTTTAAAAGTCACGATCCTAATTTGCTAATGAAGGCACAAATTATCCAGGAGGAAACTATGTACAGGCACACGCTGAACGGCAGAATCTTTTACCTCTGAAAGTTCAGTTACTGCCTTTGTAATATTAAAGCCCACAGGGAACCAGCGGGACAAGGCTTGTGCTGTCTTGTCACGTTATGAGTTTCTGGTTTCAGATAAAAGAGGAGAAAGGGCTCTTAAGAAAGCAAAGAACTTGAAAAAAATCAAACTTCCTTCTCGGAAAGCTAAGGGTTGTTTTCCTGGAGATGATGGATAATGGCATTTCAACTTTTAAAAAAGTTTTTAATAGAGAAAATAGAGGCAAGTCACGGAGGGAAAAGAGGATATATAAATAAATAGAACAAGGTGAAGTTTCAACAAGAGTTCCCCTTAACTTTTTTTTTCTGTCTTTCTATCTTTGTCTCTTTCTTTTTCTTTCTTTTTTTGAAATCTTAAACCCCATTTCTGGCTTGCATTTGGTAAGATTCCTGCTCTGGCTTTTATTAAAAACAGACTTTATGTGGTCAGAATTCTCCATCTAAAGCTAAACTTTAATAAGCATAAGGATCCTGACAGAGTCTTTCTTGCTTTCTCTCAGGTGACACCCCTGCCCCCCCCCCGCCGCCCCCCCAGGGATTTCCCTCCCAAGACGCTGAACTGGCCCTGAAACTTGAAGGCTCAGCACAAAACAACCAACTTTCCTCTTTTACTCTGAACTCATTTCTGTTTTACATTTGAGACTCCTTGCGAGGCCAGATCAAGTTAAGTCTGGCTCTAACTTAAGAATATTCTAGAAATTCTGAATAACACAACTGTTGTCCTATAAATTCCCCAGTGCAGGCAAGGTTAAATCCAGTGACTCCAGCTTAAGGCTACCGATTTCTGCCGGGCTACCTTCTGTGTGTGAGCTCGGAAATACCAAGGGCGACTCCACCCCGCTTAACAAATCAGTTTAACATTCAACATTTGATTTCTCCAAGGGTATTGGCAAGCCAGCTTATCTGAAACTAAGGTAAAGCAGCCAAGCGAGCAGACGAGACATGCGTGTTCATTCCCCAGGACAGGCACACCAGGTTGCTCTGGTTCCTTCTTACAGCTAAACAGACAAAAGAGTGGGCTGCCACACCCCTGCATGGGACTCCCACCTTCCCACCATCAACATCCTTCCCAGTGTCTCCATACCTCCCTGGCACAATGGCGGATACTTTCCTAGTCAATTTGAGGTTTCCAGGACAATAATTTAATCTTGCTTTAAGTGAGGCTCAATGCTGACATTCATGTTGTGTGTTTTCTTTTTCTTTCTTTCTTTCTTTTTTTTTTTTTTTTAACAGGGAAAATCTTTTGAATACTACGGCACAGTGGTTCTAAGGGAAGGAGGGACTTATACCTCGTCGTCGTCTCCCTTTGACAGTGTCTAAGAGATTTTTAGTGGTCACAACCGGAAGAGTGAAATTGACATCCAGTGAGCAGGGACCAGGATGCTGCTAAACATCCTAAAATGCACAGGACAGCCCCCTCCACCCTCCCCTCCTAAATATCAATGGTAGTGAAACCAGGGTTGAGAAACCCTGGTGTAATGAATGGGAGACTGGTCTCTGTCTCGAGTCAGACTCCTTGAGACTAAAAGGCCCTGCTGCACTGGGGCCTGGTTTAGTAGCCTTGGGCAACTTAACTTCTGTGCTTCATCTGTAAAATGGATAACAACCTCTCTCCCTGGGCTGACTGTAAGCATTAAACCAAAAACATGCCTGCCAAACTCATGGAATAGTGCAGAGCCTATATTGAGAGCACAATAAATGTTAGCTATTGTTTTTGCTATTATGACTAGAAATTTAGCTCAGTTTCAAGTTAATTATAAGCCAAACCTCCTGAGTTTAGAGGGAAAGGTATATAGGTTTGAGAGAACATATCTCCTGTTTGATAAGGACCAATATGATTACAGTAACAACCAAAGTCATTTTAGTCGATCAAACCCTTTCAATTACCTCATCGCACATGAATTGGGCAGCAACTTTGTTGAATTTGTCTGTTTCACGAGGAGGTAGGGCTACTAGTTAGTTAAGTGCTTGCGGTCTGTGGCAAACTAGGTCTTCTGATTCCACATCCCCTGCTGTTCCTGCCATACCACCCTTTGTTTACTAGTTTTAGAGGCCCTTTATCTTTACACCCAACAGCTTGAAGATCAAAATAAATGTAAGCACGGCCATCAGAGGGGGAGGTGATTGGGAGTTTCCTGGGTTGTGGGGTCACTTCTCTTTACAATACAGGGAAGGTAAAGCTTTCTTTCAGGGAGTGCAAAAATATTTAATCCTCTGAATGGAAGTTTAAAAAAAATGAACTTTCTGTAAATGAGCTAAATATCTTTCTTTTTAAATTTCTGATTTTGAGGGACAAACATAATTTTTGAAATTTCTAATTAAACACATGTTACCTCTTGATATTTTACCTGTGAATGTATGAGGGTGAGACTGTTGCTCTAACTAAATATGTTTCAAGTTCCATTTATTAGTTATTTTGTTTCAACTAGGCCTGAAACTTGCCTATAAATACCAAAATGCATTACTCAAATCTCAAATATGGTGAGTGACTCTACACAGCAATCAGGTCTGTGTTAAAATATGCTGGTTTAATCAGCGGGATTTTTTACTCAACCTACATTAAGGTTAAGTCATGTTGGGTTTAAGGGTCAAAGCTGAGAGGGCGGATGGATAAGACTCCTTGAAGTAAGTGGTTTTCTAGAATTCCTTTGGTGACAGGGGAGGTGGAGCCTTAGCTGGTGATACTGTCGTGACCTGTGAACACACAGCTCATGTCAAACCAGCCATGGCTCTCTTGTTTCAAAGAGCTCCCTCAAATTCTGCAAACAGCTGCCAACCTGTCATTCATCTGGATCCAGTTTTCTTTGATCCCATTTTGTTTGTGCTCGTTTATAAGGAGAGGTTTATTATGACCACATATTGATTTTTAAATGGTGTCATTGGCTCAGCAATTTTCCTGTGATCCTCTTCCAGGTAAAACTGCAAACATGTAGGATCCTACCTTTGCCATTTTTCCCCCCAGCAAATTTTGTCTGCCTTGCTATGAGAAGAGAACCAAAGAGCATCCCCCACACAATTTCAAGCACATAGGGCACACTTACCTCGGGACACTGGGTGGGGCCCTTGTGGGCCGAGAGGGAACTTGTGGAGGGGCTCCAAAGGAGTCGCTGCTGTTGGGAAAAGGGGGTAATGGGCCAGGCCGGAAAGGAACTGGGGGAGCCCCTGAGTGGGGGCCGGGAGAGGGGATGGCTGGAGCAGGCCCGCGGCCAGATGTAGGCCGAGGGAGAGGAGCGCTCAGTGTCGGCCTCCTTTGGGTGGTGGGACTTGGAGGGGGTGACCTGGGGAGAGAGACCAACAATGATTTGCCCTCCCTTGCTTTTTGTCTGAAGTAATCTACAAACAAATATGTGATAACTTCCCAGCTGCTTTTTAAAATTTATTTTTTGACTAAGTAACCCAGATACATATTATAAAAGTTTAAAGGTATGAAAGGATAAATGGTGAATGGAAATTTCCCTCCCCCACTCCTCTCTGTGGTGATAACCAATAGTGGTTTCTTGTGTATCCTTTTTAACTCCATTCTAGGATACTTCCCTCTATAACTCATTTTGCACATTGTACAACACAGCATCCCACAAATCACTCTTTTTAAGCTTCACACAACTTGACTATCTGTTCATTTCAGTACTTACAGACCTGTGTTAGCCTTTTTAACGGTTGTATAACATTCCACCGGGAAGATGTGGTATGCTTATCTTTGAAGGGAGTTGGGGCCATCTGACTTTCTTTCATTCCTGAACCTAAGTATCTTTCCCCCTGCTCTTTTCTCTTTAGGTTATTACTGGCTTAGAGACACATGCTCAGAAAATGCACCTTGGCCTCCTGGGGCCCTCCTCCTACCTGCGGGTGTGCTGTATCCAGGAGTCGTCCACAGGAGGTGGTGCAGGGGTGAAGGTGGTGGCAGTGTTGATGTCGCCAATGATCACAAGGGCTTCTTTCAGGGCTTGGTACATTCGCAGCATCTCGTCTCTGCGCTGAGCCTGCTCAGCAGATTCCTCCATCAGAGTATTTTGGTCCTCTGAAGAATACAACTGTGCTAGGAGCTCTGAATTTATGAAGTCTTTAACCTGTCAGAACACCACAAAAAAGTAAAAGTGGGAGTGAGTTGTGTAAACTGGTTTGGAGTCTGTGGACAAAGTCCATAAAAGTCCATCTGTTTACTCTTGTTTTCTTTATTATCCTCCTGATCCTCAGTACTAGTGCCAGTTTTTCTCTGTGTGTGGATGTTGACACTGAAGGATGATATGGATTCATTAAAAAAAGGGCCCAGCCCTGCTAACAGCAGAACAGGGCATGTTAACTGCAAGCATATCCACAGAGTTGCCTGAGACTGCTTGGCTTACAGATCAGGGAAGGTCCAGAAGTGATTGACACTGCTGTAAAGGGACCTGTGTTATACCATGTGACCCACTCTTTGGAACTCCCAGTGCTTTACCAAAGCCACTGGAGTATTGTTATCACGTTGGGTTTCAATGTATCTCAAAAATGGAATTAGCACCAGTAAGTGAATATTTTAAAAATACAGAACTTTATATAATTATGCAAATTGACTTAACAAAAGGAAAGTGATGCATTCTCTGCGCTCTGAAGATTTACGATAGAAGCTACTTAATAGTGATGAGGACCTACATGAGGTCTAAACCCAAACTGAAATAGCAATACCCACAGGTCTTAGGGGAGATGCTAACTGACTGTGGGAGATGGCATCAACTGCCTTATCTCATCAAATCCAAGACACCATTGATTTTTTTTTAAAGATTTATTTATTTATTTATACAAGCACTGGGGGCAGTCAGAAGCACAGGAGGGTGAGAGAACTCACCAGAGCCAGAGCGGGGAGCAGAACAGGCAGACTGACGAAGTACACTGCTGAGGGGAGCAACAGTCACGGCAGGGGAGGTCTGTGTGCCATGTGGGGCCGTCACCAATGGCCGGGGATTGAACAGGTGCTGCAGAGGCTGCAGGCAGCTTTGCAGCCCAGTGCTCAACCGCTGCCCCACAGGGGAGGCTCGACACCATTGATTTTAAGACACGAGACTACATGATGTGCAGTTAAGAATGAAAAAACACCTTCAACTAAACAGAGACATAATGTTCAGGTACCATTGAGTGTAAGATGTGTCTTCACCTCAGAAGTATTAAATGTGAAGAAAAGGAAATCTGAGAATCAATGAAATATAGCATGTCCCTAGTGCCTTCACAAGTTACATGCCTTAATTCTCACCTCATACTTATGAAACATTATTATCCCAAATTTACAGATAAAGAAACTCAAGTTTAGAGAGTTTAAGTAACATGCCCAAAGTCAGACAGCTAACCTAAAGTCTTCTGACTTGAGGTCTAGAGCTTTTTTATTACCTCATTACTTCACTTTGATTGAAAGCTTAGAAGAGACAGTTGCTCTTTAAGTATCATTATTTCACAGTGATGCAACAAATTTACTAATGAACTTAAGCCTGGAAGATAAATCATCTTTGCTTTTTCAGTTTTTCTGTTAAATGAGAAAACTAATACTCATGTAAAGTTACTGGCTATCTCGAACAAAGTCAAAGACAAGTATGTTTGTTACAAATTCAGACAGATAATGGAACACCCCTCAGATGCTCAAATTTCCTGGGTTGCAGCTAAATTTCTAACTCAGAGATGACAAGAAAACACATAGCCCTGTTATTTTTAAAGGTATCAAAACATATTAATAATTCCACCAATCAAAAAAGCTCAGCTAAAACAGCCTCACTGGGGAGGAATAAGCAGTGTCTTCTCCATGTATCTTGTAAAGCAAGAGGGATTCAAATATGGAAATAATCTAATATAAAGGTATATTTGGGGAATATTTTGGAGGAGTGGAAGGTTTCTGAGCAGCAGTTGTTGGAAGGTACATTTGGCCAGGTAACCTGGGGCCATGGGTGAAGGCTTGAAAAGCCAAGGAAAAGTGTTTGAACTTGATCCTCTTGACAATAGGAAGTCATGGGAGACCCAAATAAATGAGACAATAAAAGAGTTATAATAAAATGAATCTGGATGTGATGGAGAAAAAGGGTGGTAGTAGAGATAAATCTATTAGAGACGATTGTAAATCATTTAATGAGATGTGAAGAGTTTAAGAAGGTTTCAATGGAATGGAAAAAATGGGCACATAAAGATGATATTATGAAGGAAAAGGCAGTCGGACTTGGTGCAATTTTAATGTGAAGGGCAAGAAAGAGAGGAACAATCAGACACCTCAAATATTGAAATTTGGGTAAGTAGAAGCATAAAAAATCAGAACTCAAGAAAAAAGTCAAGATTTAGAGGAAAGTCAGTAAATTTGACCTAAAGAATGATTCATTCCTCTCCTCAGATTTATTCACTTCTAAACACACTTGCACATAACCAAGAAGTCATGGACATTTGCACAAATCCTCCAGTGTTGTGTGTGTGTGCATTTGGATAAATGGTGCAACTCAAATTCAAAACCAGACAACTTTCCTGGCAGTGATCATCAGCTGGGCTAAGCTCTTTAGAAGCTTTACATCTTACTGGAGTATCACTTAGAATCTATTAGACACAATTTAAAAGAAGATCTTTCCAAGAATAGATTTAAAGCAGATCTGAATTAAGAAGCAATTGTCAAACAAACCACGAAATAAAATAATAAAGGCCTGTTTCAGCATTCTGATCAAAGATCTGCCTTGAATCAACTCTTCCACATCAGAATGTTACACACTAAAACTTGCCTACCATCCAAAAGATTTGGCAATGTTCTGAAATAATATGAGTATTATTAGCATGAGAGCAATAGCACTACAGTGCTGTGGTTAAGAGCAGATGCTTTGGAATCAGACACTTCTGAATTTGCATCCTAGCTGTAACACTTATTGTTCTTGGGCAAGTAACAAACTCTTTTGAGTCTCAGGTTCCTGATCTGTTCAGTGAGGAGAACAGTAGTGGTTGTCTCAAGAGTTGTGAGGATTAAATGAACACATGAAAATTAATTGTCTAGCACGAGGCCTCGCCTTCAGTTAGGGCTCAATAAACAAAAGCTTTTATTTTTACAGCCTATAGGCTGAGCTGTCATTGGGCATGTAGAGGTAGATCACAGACTGCAAGAACACAGGCATCAAGTGACAGAGGTCTATATAGAATGTAGGTTAAAGTTTTATTTTGCAAGTAGATTTTAGAAAGACTCTTCTCCTGCTGCTGCTAGTCTAGTTTTGTGATGCTACCACTGGAGTTTGGAACAAAAGGTGGGGGTGGGGGCGGGACTCTGGGGAGTTTCCAGACACTTCAGGGACTTTCTGAGCCGTTTGTATATCAGTGGTACAAATATTTAAATCAAGGATTCTGTGCGACAATTAGAGGCCAAGTGGATCCCTTTTATATGATAGCATTTAGAAAATATCTCATAGGACATTACATAAATTAAATATACTTGGATGTGAGATCTGAAATAATATTTATGCTTTTAATTATAACACCTTATAACCTATACATCTTGTATGGTTTGCAAAAAATTTTTTCACACACAAAACCTCATTCCATTTCAAACTCTTCAGCTAGATAAACAGGCATGGCTGCACCATGTCGTTCTGCTCAGTGTAAAGGAATGTGAGGTCATTAAAAGCGTTCCACATGTTTTCCTCTTTCTTAGTTTAACCCTTCTCTAGCGATCTGCGATCTTCCTGGATCTTAAGCCTTCTTTGTCTTTATTATTGAGACCATTTTGAAGCCTCTCGACCAGAAGAGCCATTTTTAGAGTTTGCATACAGTTCAGTTACTAAGGAAACCATTTCCTTAAAATCTAAATTTCTGGCTGGGAGGGCTGCAGTGTGGAACACAGGATCGGTCTTTCACGTGAAGGACACAGACAAATGTAACTGAATCTTAAACTTGCTTCGTTTTGGAGAGGGGCTTCCAAATTCGATTCCAATTTCCATTCTCTGATTTCTCATTGTTCTCTCATACCTACTTAATGCTCTATTCCTTTTCCCAGGGACTTAGTTCTGGTAAAGGCTGACAAAGTTTTCCTTTTCAAAAAAGGAACATCCCTTGACTCACAAACATAACGTCAAACAAAAACAGTCACAACAGAGAGCACATACTGTAGGATTCCCAAGACGAAGAACAGACGGAACTAATCTATGGTGTGAGAAATCAGGGGTGTTCCCCTTGGTGGGGAGAAATGGGGGCTGGAGGGAGCAAAAGGGGGGCCTCTGGGGTTCTGGTCATGATCTGTTTCTTGCGCAGAAGGCTGAATTCTTGACCCGTGGAAACAAATTCATGCTCTGGTATTTAAGATGTACTCTCTCCACCAATAATGAACATTTAAAATAACACCCTACTTCACACACATTAAAGTTATAGTAAGTTTTGCAACTAGGGCACATGTTACTAATTTTCCAAAGTGCCACTGACCACGGAGAGTGAGTTTGGCCTCCAGGGGTAGGGGCTCAAGCTGCTGCACATAGTCCAAGTGTGAAATGCCTCTAGGTTCATATTTGTTTCTGAAAAAGTACCATAAAAATCTTTTATATTTTATTTCCTATTATCTGGGTTTGTCTGAATACGAGGAGCAGTATTTTAAATAACATACTGCTTAAGATTTACAACAGTATTTTGCACATTCAAACAAACCTAATGAAGTCTTCAAGTAAAACAAACCCTCCGGGAAGGTCCGCCAGAAGTATACCCTATGGGTGGCAGAGCCCTCTCATTTTAGAAGGCTGACATAGTTCTCCTGATCCTGGCGTATGTATTATCTGAGATGGAATGGAGAGAATATCAGTGAATGAGAAGAACTGGATTTTAAACTTGATTCTGCCACCCTCCAGCTGTGTAATCTTAGGAGAATCTCTTAACTCTTCAGAGCCTCCATTTTTCATTTAAAGTCTTGGGAAAATAGGCCTCCCCAGTGGTGCAGTGGGGTGACCACAGCGCTGTGAGCCTCTCTGCAGCCTCTGCAGTGTGGGTTCGATTCCCGGCTGGCCAGGGAGATTCCCACATGGCATGGCAGACCTCTCCTGTTGCGCCCGCTGCTCTCCTCAGCAGTGTATTTCAGTCATCTGCCTGTTTTGCTCCCTTCTCTGTCTCTGGTGAATCCTCTCACCCTCCTGCGCCTCTGGCCTATACCCCAGCTCTTGTATAAAAATAAATAAATCTTTAAAAAAAAATTAAGTCTGGGGAAAATAATGAATACTCAAACTGGTGGTTGGCCATGGGTTGAAACACAGAATTTTGTGCTACTTTGCTGCTCACACTTTTAGAGTAAAGCTGGAACCCACTTTCCTGACAGTCTGATGGAGAACTTCTGCTGGGTGAGCCACAGAGAGGAGGCCATCAGAGTGTCCTTGCCCTGGGGTGTTTTCATGTGTGCTAACTCTAAAGTCCAGAGCAGAACTTGCTGCTTTGACTGTAGCCCGTCCAGAATGCCTGCCTGTCATAAACTTGCTATTTCTTTGTGCCGCTGTTACCTGGTATGTTTAAGCAATGAAACAGCTGCTGCATTTCAATAGACAAAGGCTTACAGTATGTCTGAGGCAAGGCATTTATTGCTGGCTTTAAACTTCTTAAACAATTCCATATGGAGACTTGAGTGGCAGAACACTTAATGTAAACTTTCAAAGGAAACTGCCCACCAAATTCTGAACTTTATGAAAGTTGGCTGAAACATATTCTTTTTCAGAAGGCAGAATAGCCATTCCCATTTCAAAGAGAAATTGCTACAGCATCACTTTTGATAGGCCAGAAATAGAGGGTCCCCTTTTAGGTATTTACTGGTTCTGCAGGAACAACTAGCTTTTTCACTCAAAGCCATTTATAGAAGCAGTGGGGTTAAGTGGATGGAATTTAGAGTGAGAGTCAAGGTATTCATTTTCTAGTTGTAATTCAATGATTAATTCTCTTACTTGAAGAACACTTCATTTTAGATCAAATAATAATAATAATAATAAGAAGAAGAAACACACAAGAATGATACTATGCTGTATGTTCACTGTTTTAGATCCTCATACTCCACAGGGTGCTTCTGGAATAATCTAAAAAGTGTTCAGTGGTCTGTGCAAGTAGATGCTATCACCATATGAGTACATTTTTAAAAAGGGATCTATATTTTTATATATACAATTAAAATATATAACTAAAGATGTGAAATTATTTTCTCGTAGATTCTACATTATAAATTTTAAACACAGATAACTATTAGTTTCATAAGAAAGCAGCACTGCCTGATGTTTTTACTTTTCCACATTCCTAGTAGTTTCTGCTTCAAAGTTTGACCTTGGAGATCAGGTCTTAATTGGAGTCTTCTTTCTCATGACTCTGACATGAGGTCCCTCTCAAGACAAGAGCAGAGCTCTACCTCTATGAATGAGTGCCTGTAGGTGGGGGTTTGACCATTATGTTACCAAACTAGCATAGCAGCGAGAACTGAGGGGAATTACCCCTATGTTTCTTTCTGTATGTACCTTTTCTGAGAAGGTGAAAGTAGGCTAGATTTGCCATGGGGTCCCCCCTACCCCCCTTTAACTAATTTGTGTCAGGCTACTCCTCACAGCTACAGACAGGAAGTGCTATTTCCTGTGCTGATGATTTAATGTAGTGCAGAGCAAAGCAACGTTTGAACTGATGGCAGCACTAATGACTCTCCGTAAAACAGTGAAAAGATAAATGATACTTAATCAGGAAAATGTTTAAATAAGCAAGTGCCTGGATACACCACGGCAAAACAACCTGAACTTATTTAAGTAAAGTTAAGAGGGTAATTTTAAAAATACACAGACTATTTGTTTAGTACTTTATATTTTTCAAAATGGCACAGAGTCACATTTATTATGTTGTCTGACAATCCTGTGAGGCAGCTCAGTGTTCTCACTCAGCTTTAGAGGTGACTGACTTCAACTCAGAGAGGGGCGAGGTGATTTGCTTCAGGTCACCCAGCAGGCCCTTGACAAGCTTGAAAATACAGAAATATTGTTTACTTGCTACTGGTACTTGAACATATTCTACTTTGTTTCAGGACACAAAATGTTTATGAATATGGATCTAAATAGAAACAAAATTATTCACATAAGTGCTTGGGACTTTTTTTAGTCAAGGAATTCATAGACCGTGAACAATAAATGGGTTGTTACATTTAGAAATGCAATTTTGAAAGGAATCTTGAAATATGGATAAAGGCTATTTATAGTTTTTAAAACAGTCATATTCATTTCTTACAATTGTATTTTTCATAGTACTTCTCTATCTACTCTCGTTTGGAATGAATCCCTAAGCCAGGCACATTTTGTGTGATTAGTATTTCATACATGGAGGAACAGATTCAATTAAATTAAGTGGTAACTGTAGCAGAACTAGTTTTGTAATCTGGGTTTCTTCTGATTTCTAGTGTGGGGCTCTTTTAGAACTATCTAACTTTTACTTGTTACAAGCAAATGCTTATACTAAATCATTAATTTAAATAAGAAGATGTCCTTAGAATATAATTAAGGAATAAAATTGTTGGCATTACACTTTTCAAGATTCAGAAAAAACTGCAATGAAACAATCCTTTATAGCTTAGCTTATCTGAAAGGCAATTTCTCAAATAATATGTGCTGTTATTCATACTTCAATCAAGTAGCCACCAAAAGAACCAAACTAGGCCACACAATTTCAGTGTCATATCCTTATTACTATAAAAATAACCATTAAAAGGGAGAGATTCTGTATAATATAGACTGATTGATGGGCTAGTCCAGTAGGATACTTGGAGATTTGTGGTTACATCATCCTTACCTTAAAAAATCAAATCTGATTAACTTTTTATCCAAGGGGATAGGATGGGCAGGTGTAAGAAGCATTCATAGTTTTTAGAAGGGAAAAATAAACATGTTAATACCTCTCTCTCTCTGTAAAAAAAAAAAAATGTATGTTTTGCCTTTAATCTCAAGGTCTAGGAGCCAGAGCATCTGGCTTTGACTGTCTTTAAGAGTAATTTATACCCTCACCTGAGCTACACCTTATCTCCTCTTCTAGAGGAGATAACCAATACTGGATGACCACAGCACTGTAGCTCCAAATTTTGTTTCTCTCCTAGGTTCTCTTCCACTGGTTACTCACTTGGAATGGTAAATGTTGAACGTGGCTAATAAATATTTCAACCATCAGAAAGTATCACTAAAAAATTGAAGAATATGTGAGCAGTTTCTACACTGGCTGGGTTAGAAGTTGATAGAAGAAATTTTATAGTCACTTACATTATTGATCATAAGGTGCATTATCGTTTTTGGAATCAGATCTCGGATACACTTGTTGATGATAGACATGTAGGAGTCTACAAGGTTGCGAATGGTCTCCACTTGCCTCTCCAGCTGTGGGTCCATGGAAAAGTTTTCTGCTTGGCCATTCTCATCATTGTCAGTCTAACAGAAAGAAAAGAAAACATAGATTATCTCTCATTTGTGCAGAAGGAAAACAAATATCAGATGATCAACTTCACTCATGTGTATTTGGAGTTACTTTTCTAAACAGGAACATCCTCATCTTATTGCACATCCATTAATTCTGGAACAATGCAGTTATTATACCACTTACTTTTCTAGGTAAAGCAAGTATTCTGATTCTGAATGAATGTTGAAATGGATAGCCAGATAAACAACGCACCTAACAACATAACTCTAGAGAACAATCTAATCCTGAGCCATCTGTAAGCTGGCCAAAGAATTGAATCCAAATATATGATGCAGATGTAAACCTCTGGGAGGAGTCTCTAGGGATTCTATAGATTAGAAATAACCTTGGTGTTATTCTGGAACTCCTAGGTCTACTCTGGAATGGATCAGCATTTGGATCAACCCAGATTTAACACTAAATCTCCTAGGCCTGGTCTAGAGCCAAAATAAGAGATATAGAGGATAATTCATTTTTCCATGCACTTGCTGGAATTTGTTATGTAAATTCATGCTTCTGTCATCACTACCAAAGGCTGGCTCCATTGCAAAAAACTCACCATTTTAACTTCCAACTTGTTATTCTTTGACTAAAACAGAACACATCTATACACAAAGAATTTATTTGTGCTACATGAGAGAAGCATCTGTTTTCTATACTATGGGATTTGAGTTAATTAATTTTGGCTTATCCACCAGAGACTGGGCTGGAATGGCATCTTCATCATTAAGGGCTGACCTATTGGCTTGGCATTGAAATCAATTTAGAACAAATGGTCTCCATTTCAAGTCAGGTTGAACCATCTAAACCCCAGAACATGATACAAATATTGTTAGTGGTCTGGCTACTTTCTAGCGTTTGGAAAGATTTAATTATGAATGCAAAAAAAAAGGAAATAATTTATTGCTTCCAATGTGGACATGAAGTACTTTTCTTTGGAAATGTACATACTTTGATCTGCCAGGTTTTCAATCATCCGGCCAGTTCTAGGCAAAGCACTGTGCTAAATAGTTTAAATAGATCCATAAATGACAAGCTTTTCCTGTGAGTCCAAATATGCATAAGTGAAAGGCATATTTGTATTTGCACTGACAATAACAAAGAAATTATTTCTACTCATTTCTATAGGCTATTGTCATTCAGAAATACCTAAAATACTTTAAAATATTAAAATAATATATGCTCTGTCTAAAAAAATAGTCCTTTTCCAATCCTCAGAGTATAAAGGCCATGCTTTAAGGGGACAGTTTCAAGACGTTTCTGGGGCATCTTACGGCTACTACAGCAAGAGGAATGGAAGTTTCTAAAATGACAGTGGTTCTCATATACCGTTTCTTGTAAAATGGCATTTGACCATTGGAAGAAAGAATTCAAGTCTTATGCAGTTTTTTCATTTTTATTATGAATTTGTGATATAGGTGCAATAGATCATGGGATTAAACAGACAAAAAAATCCCTGAGACCTTAAGATGGTGAAGTGTAGAGGCAGGCAAGGTCAGACATGGTAGTGAAAAAAATCAATCATGTCCCCAAAATTCTCTTCAGGATGTAACAACCATAGCAAATATGCTCTACCCTTATCCTGAATTCCAAGAATCAGCAGTAAACTACAATGTCATATTAAGGGTATTTGAAAGTGAAAACTTTAGATTCAAATTCAGGTTTTCTCGTGTATTACTCTGTCCTGTGTTCACTTTTCAGATACTTGTGGTGGCTGAGACTCTGCTTTCCCATCTTTAAAGTTGGCTTATCCTTTCCTGTTTAACTTGTAGCAGCTAAATGAGAAATGCACATGAAGAGTCTTAGCCAAAGGTTCTGTGGGTTCCCAATGAATGTTAGTTTATTTCCTTCTTTTCTGACTACTTACGGGATAAGCATGAGTTGACTCTCAATATGCATTATGAAAATTTAAGATGAAAAATTTGAGCATAAAGTACTTAATTCAAGCAGTATAAAAATGCCAAACTCTATATTTAAATTTATACTGCCATGTTTTCCGCAAGCAATTCCTCTTATCTGGCACCTCCCCCTCCTACATGTGAAGACCCTTCATCTTTCAAAACCCTGCTCCCTATTATTTCTTCTAGACAAGCTCCTGGTGGCTCTCAACTCTCCTTTCACCTCTGACTTTAGCTGTGTCCAGTATTCAATATTCCTATTTAATATCCAGCTTATTTTTTTTGCTTCTCTCTCTATTAGACCCTACGGGCCTGTTTATTTTGCCCTTCTTAGCACCTAGCACAGAGCTCAACGCACAGGAAAAGAAGGAGAAGTTAACACTACAAACCCATACAAAAGAGTTACCTAAATCAAGGAAGCTGCTTCCATGAATTTTAGGGTCTCTAAGAGTGCCCACTTGTTAAAGAAACTGGAGACCAAGAAATCTCAAGTTGCTGAGTTAGGATCACTACTGCTTGATAACAGTAAGGACAAGGTGATCATGAAATTATACACATAAATGAGAACAGATGTCCTACAGATTTGTGAAGACAACATCTTTTACATAATGTAGTATAAACCTCCATAATAGATACAATTCAGCTTCATCTAAAGAATATACTTTATTTTGCTATTATATTTAACAGAAGGGAGTGATGGCATTGCAGCATCAACTTACTACTTCTCAGCAACAGTCACTAGTCATTTTAGTAGGTGCTAAGTGTTGTGCACAGGTCTAGGTACTACGCTAAGCATTTTACTTAGATCTGTACCACTATTTTAGGAGACGTTATCGTCAATGTACAGAAGGGCCTGGTAAGAGTCTGAACTGAAGTCTGCTCAGTAAATGTAAAAGAAATGCAATGTTAAACCAAGTTTTTCCTTTCCAGATATAAAAAAACATCAAGAAAAGTATTTTGAAACGGCGAGACATCCATGATATACATCCAAGTTAATTTCACAGAAGAAATAAAAAATACAAAAAGTGTCAATAATAATGCTAATAAAGGACTGACATTTACCAAAAAAAATACAAGGCTGAACCAAAAGAGAAAAGCAAAATGAAGAGTACTTATTAAAAGAGCCTCCAGGAATAGGAAATTATATCATCAATCACAATTTCATATGGAAATGCTGAATTTCCCCATTACACACTATTCTTAACATTTAGCCTTGCATTAGTTTTTGCATATCAAAATATGTAAAGGATACTGACTTTCACTTTTTGAAACCAGATGCAATTAGTAAGCAAAGTGTTAGAGTGAAGAAAGGACACTCAACAATTTAATTAACCACATTATAGAAAAAAGAAGTGTTCCAATATAACTAGTAAAACCATGTGAAATTCTCTTTAGCTTTTGAAAATACTGGTAATCACATGATCACAGGCCAGTCTTATTTTTTCTGATAATCCATAGACATGATGGGGCGTTATAGAATTTAGAATGCAAATTAGATTTCTTCCTGAATTTAAACAGAAAGAAGGAGTAATAGTCCCTTCTAACACACTTATGATGAATGGAGGAAAACGTACATAGATAGAATTTTTCTTTTAACGGAGAAATTGCAGAGGGCAAATACTGACTTTCGTCTAACTCAATTCTAACCAAATTCTCTGTTGTGCTCTTTTCAGTCTGTATAGTGTGTAGGACTATGTATTTTTTCTTTGTTTAAATTACAGGATTGCAATAGGATCCTTTGTAGTCTAAGCACTGAAGTGACAGCTGTTTATCATTATCCTCATCAAGGGAATGCAAAATAAAAATAGTAATTTGTCTCTGATCTTTGAGGCAAAAAAGAATGGTCTGCAAACATTTAACCTTTTATGTGCAGGTTCACTGATGCTGTTTACAAAATGTGAATAATATTGTGGAAACCAGCTTTCGTCTGAAAAATACAATGGCTAGACCATCTTAGTGCCATTTTATTCCAAATGGGTTGAGAAATCTAATACAATTTAGACAATAAAAAATAACAATTCAGCACTGCAAATGTGAAATTGTTTATAAAAATTAATATCATAACTTTCTTGTGTAAGAAAGCAAATGCAAATGTTTTCTTGCATTTGCATGGCATTCAAGAAATACACTGCTCTACAAAATAGGAGTTTAAAAGCTTTCTCTTAAAGACTCAATATTTTGACAGGTGAGAGAATGAAATAGTGAAATCAGAAACAATTCTCACCTTACTTTACATCATCCACTATGGAAGCTCTGCACTTGGCTGGGATGGCTCTTTTTCATGTTTTATTTCTGACTCATTCTTAAATCTCCTATTTAATTCTGTCATAGGCTTCTTGGATTGTCATTGAAACCATCTAAATAAGGTTGATGACTTCAATGCTTTAATAGTAGAACAATAGAAATCCAAAGTATTCCAGCAGTCATATGTAAGTAAACAAACAGCAGAGAAAAGAAGGTGGTTGCTGTGTCTTTTCTCACTCTTGGAGCACACTAGAGACATTCTATAGATGTGTATAGTGATTTTTTCCATGATAACCAGAGCTTGCCCCTGTTAAGCATCTTTCTATGGCTATCCAATTTCCCACTACATTATACAAAAAGTAAAAACTATAATTTTTCTTAGTGAGTCAAGTCATCATTATGAAAATACTGTTTCCATGGCAATGCAGCTTTGACTTTTCCGCCCCACATTACAGAGAATGTTTTCACCGAGAGCCTTTCCCCGCTCCCCATCATTCACTTCGAATTGGCTGAGGCTAGAAAGGCAGGCAACCAAACTTGTGAAAAGGTATGTGTGAAACATGCCCCAGAAAGCCTGTGAGGCTAGTCTCGGCTGTAGTCTGGCACTTTGTGACAGACATTTCATTAGTTCATTCAACAAATATTTATTTAGTGTCGAAGGTGGACTGTGAGAGATATAAATGAAGTCTGAAAACACGGGCTTGCTTGTGAGCTTACACTCTGATGATGTCTCACGGATTTGAGCCGTGATTGTCGTCAATATACAGGGAAGCAAAGGGGGCATCTATATATTTGCATCTCCAATTTGCAAGAAACAACCAGAATATAGGAGAAAACTCAGCCTATTCTAACCTAGCAGATCTAAGTTAGCAGACAGGATTCAGCTGTACCTGCTTATGCTATTTTCATTTTTATTCTTCCTGGTCTCTTCTTCTTTACCTGTTATTACCTTTAAATTCTCCCTGCAACTTAGAGTCTCTTTTCACCTCAGATAGCATTATAATAAACATTACAAAACAATGTAAGATTAATGTGAAATTAAACCACCATTTAAAAAAAAGTAAGCTTTTAAAGATGCTTCTTGATTAAAAACAACAATAAACCTATCTTAATTTATATGTAGCTCTTTATCTTTGTTTTTAACTCTGAATCAGCTCAGTAGCTGCCTACAGAGTATGCTTATGTCTATGTAAGTTGTCTAAGTCCATAATAAATAACTTGCATGATGACAGCAAGGAATAACCAGGATTTGGAGGACTAAGGGGTGAGGGGACTTCCCTCATATGACTGACATTCATTGCTTTTGCATTTAAGATGCATTGTAAAAAAATAACATGGCTATGAGGATTCTTAGAGAAATCTGAAAATTTATGTACCCTTCCCTGAAGTCCTCCTAGAATTATAGTAATTCCAATCTAACTTTTAATTTATCTAAAGGCCTGCATTGCTTTATCTAACAGGCACATTCATAAATATGATTCATTTATCAAATATTTTAGACACATTATCAAATATTGTTATTTAAATAATCTTATTAAAAACTTTTGAAATTATAAACATTTATTTTTTGAAAATTCCAATCTTTATATACTAATTATGCTTACCATAAAATAATCCTTTTATCCAAACAATAAACAGTTTAAACAAATAGTTTAGCAATAGTTTCCATAAAAATACCTACACCCTTCATCACCATTTTTGGTTTTATATAATATTAGTAATTTTAAAAAGGTCAAACTTATCTTTCAAGTATTGACTGTGATGAAAAATATCTGTGTTTGTTTAAAATTTAATTTTATAATTTATAAAGAAAATATTTGCCCTGAAAAGAAAAGAACTGGAATTGGAACCAATTGATACAAATGTCCTTTCAGTGAAAACAAGTTTTTGGAACAGCAAACAGAAACTTGAAAATTTCCAAAGGAAAAAAACTCCATAAAATAGTAAGACAATATAAGAGTAAACATAAAAAACAGCCCATAAGCATTAATCTTATGTGTCAGAATGACTGGGCACAGGGTAGCCAGGTATTTGATTGAATATTATTCTGGGTGTTTCAGGGAGAGTGATTTGGGGAGAGATTCATGTGTAAATTGGTGGACTTTGAGTAATGCAGGTTGTCCTCCCTAATGTAGATGGGCCTCATCTAGTCAGCTGAAAGACTGAATAGAACAAAATGACCAGCCTCTCCCAGCAAGAGAGAATTCCCCAGCAGAATGCCTTTTGTTAAAAAATTTATTTATTTATGCATACAAGAACTGGGGTATAGGCCAGGGTGTGGGGGTGAGGATTCACCAGAGACAGAGTGGGGAACAGAACAGGCAGATTGATTGAAATATACTGCTGAGGGGAGCAGTGGGTGAGTCAGGAGAGGTCTGCTGCACCATGTGGATAGCTCCCTGGCCGGGATTGAACTTGTGCTGCAGTGGCTGCAGATTGCTTCATAGGTTGCGTTTTAACCCCTTGTGACACCAGGGAGGCCCCAGAATGCCCTTAACTAGATCTGGAACATCATCTGTACTGGCTCTCTAGCTTGCCTGTCACCCTACAGGTTTTGTGTTTTCCAGCCTCCGTAATTATGTGTCCATTCTTAATAAAAACTTCTTCTCCCTCTTGCCCCCACCCACCCCCCACCCACCCCCCGACCGAGTTCTGTTTTTTGGGAGAACCCTGATTAATACACAGCCCCACTATCAATTATGCAACAATATGTAACTCAGTGTTACACTGCTTAATGGAATTTACAGATGCTGTAAGAATTCAGAGAAGCAGAAGGTCAGGGAGGGTTGTGATGGGAGTTACTCTGGTCTCATGCTAATGATTTTACCTTTATTTCACAGCATTCTTTAAAGGAAAGGGAATCAAATCAAAAATATAATCCAGCTTCATGCTCTTTATTCCATCTTGCTATCCCTCCTCTGTTGGTAGACCAAATATATATTTGGGGCGCCCCTTGTCTCCCACTCACAGTCCTAGTGGTTAGATGGGACTATATTTTGTCAGGTAGAACCATTTTGTATACCTTCCCAGATGGTACATGACCAAGGAAAGCCACTCACAGAACATTTGTTAGGACAATGAGGAAAGAGAAGTTTTTTTTTCATGTGGGAATGAAAATTTGTTCAGAAGTAAACTTGAAGCCAACCTGCCTCAAAATGAAGAGGCAAAGATGTTGAGATAGTAAAGAGGATGAGATACCTGACACAACTGTGACATATGTATCTAGTTTCTGAAGTTACAGGAGCCAATAAGCTGTGTCATTATGTTTTTAAAAATTTGGTGGCTTCAATTTAATTTCTGTTACTTATATCCTAAAGAGTCCAAATGAATAAGGCACTTAAATATTAGTGATTCTGTCTTAGCCTAAAACTTTTCCCACCTCCACCTGTTCATACTTCATGGCTTAATGTGAATGTAACAAACCTTTGAATGCCATAGATAAAATATAACACCCTCTTCTCCTGGGATCTGTACATTTGGCTTAGACTTTGCACCCTCAGTCTCATATCTTAGGTATATAAATATCTATTTCCCAAACAAATGAAGTTTTCTCGAAGGCAGGCGTTTGTTGGTGACAAACCCACAACTAATCTCAAGAAAAAGGAGAAAGTTATGGGACTAAAAAGCTGTTTGGATAATTCTTAGGGGATACCATCACTACATTGACATATTACTAGTGCTTTACTGCAGATACTAGTTAATGATCTGTCTCTCTATTTTTTCTTCAACGCAATTGTTCACCAACTTGCACCTATGGAAACATTTCCACACTGAAAAAGTTATAATGAGAAAAAAACCTTACTAAGTGGCAGTTAAATGACAGGTAGTTTTCAAGCTGACTTATTAATATACATGTTAACTTTTTTAATCCTATAGCAGCTTTATAAAGTAGATATTATTATTCACATCTTACAAATGTGAAGCCTGAGTCACAGAGAAGTTAACTCACTTTATTAAAGTCAATCAATGAGTGGTAGAGAAGAAGTTCAACAGAGATATTTGATTATAGAATGTACCTCTTCACCACTACCTAATATTTCTTCTTCTCAATTATTGGTTTGGGTGGGTTGATGATGACCACACCAGCAAAAGTGATGTATAAGCACCACAAAATGAAACATGAATTTCAAATACTACTGGGAAGACCAAATACAGTCCTGTGAGAAATACCATAAAAAATATAAAATAATTCCTTATGATGTTGATCACGATGCTCTTCTTTGATTCAGAGTAATTCTTGTGTTACTACTAATATAATTTCACTATCATCACAAGTGTTTTTATGCTCATAAAATAAAATATTAAAATCACAAGAAAACTCCCAGTGCTTTAATTTGTAAGAAGCCCCTGAAGATCTGGGGGAAAAATGACCAAGTTTATGAGAGTTATCGATTCTCTAACAATTCTATTCTTAGCTAAAAATGAATATAGGGAATGATAAATTACTCTCATCAGACTATTTGTTTAGCAGATAATCTAAAAGTTCATTCATCTTAGAATGAGAATGTTAAGGACTCATAAGATCTATACAATAAAAAAAATTGAGTTTTGTTGTAAAAACTGAAAGGTAGATACAGATATGGAAGAAAATAGTCACAAATACTATTAAAAATCTGTCAATTGTTTTGTTTTTCAAAAATATTTACATGGATGAATACAAATGCATTGTAATAAAGTTAACAAAGTCTTTTGTTATAAAGGAAAGCAAGGGTAATAAAATTTAATTATGAAAGCAACATAACAGGTCGTAATGGATAAGGTACAAAATAAAGGAATTATACAAAACAAGTATGCAGTGACTTGACTTCTTCCTTATATTTATGTGGTAGGTAATCTTGAAAGTTCAGTGTAAACACAATATCACTTGCTTTGCATGCAAACAAAAGAATGCAATGGTTTAAAAAATACATAATGTTAAAACTGATAGGAGAATCATTACTTCTTTCAAGAGTGTAGAAAAAAAATGATGGCACCTTTAAAGAAGCAGCAATACTCAAAGGTTTTAAATTTTTCCAAGGTCTGCTGAATACTATAGTTGATAAAGCTGTCATCGGATTCAACTGCAGAATCCCCCAGAGATTTCAAGGTAACTTTTCAGTCATCCCTACAAGTGAATTAGTGAGAACACCTTTGTCAAGCAGACATTCCAGGACCCAATGGCCTTACCAGATGATCCAAATAAAAAAATTCAAAAGTAGTTTTAGAAAATTTACCTTCATTTCTGTTAATAGGAAAGAAGAAAGTAAAATCAGAATAACTTTGCCAGGTTGCACTAATGGAAATCTTTTGTTTCCATTATTCAAAGAAAGAACATTTCTGGTGATAGCACTAGGCCATCCACATCTGTCTGGGCCACCCAACATGCCCTACCCCTCAGTGGAAAGCTACTCCCAAAGTTGCCAAAACCAGAAATTCTGTCCTTCCAGTTAAGAAATAAACTAAGATGTAAAGGAGTTTATCTTAATTTATGCAAACTTTTGGCTAGGAGAAAACAGAAATCCAGGAAAATGATAAAAAATAAAATATACCGAAGACATTGAAATTACTGATAAAGAAAACAAGATTGAACAAAGAACCAAGTATCCTAGACCTTGATTTCTGTGCCTAGAGGAGGGGGCAGCACTTTCTGTAGAGAACAACCGAGATCAAACAGAAAAGCCACTAAGCACAGTGCATGACCCTACGTTACCATTTTTATTACTGAGATAAATGATGTAAATGACAGAAATAACATCTGATTTTTTAAAGTTCATAAATATGAGCTAGGTTAAAAAAAAAACTGCATTCTCTTTCCAAGTAATGTATAATGAAACAGAAGGAAATTAGGCTATAATCTTACCAGTAATATTGCTGGGTTTATTATACCGAATGCATCGGGTCCTTCACTTACCTGAGTGTGAGAACCACTGGCTTAATCTTTAGATTCCCTTTCAGTTCTAATATTCTGTGTTCATAAGAAAAGGAAGGTTCTGTTCTGTTAAGCTTAATATAAGCAGTGAAAAGTATTCAGAAATGGCATGTGGCTGGGGGGGCCTACTCACTAAAGAATTTAAACAACATATTAGAAATATGATGAGTGAGAGACTGGGCTAGACCTGATTACTTCTGACAACACTTTCAAGGATTTTATGATTTAATAATGAATCAAAGCAGACATGTTCACTTCCATTAGCTTTTATATTAGCAGGCAGTCAAGGAAGATAAATAGATTTGCCTATCAAAAAAGAAAAATAATAGCTTTATCTGTAATATTTCTAGGAAAGCAGACAAAGCAATGAACAGTCAATAATTTCTAAATGTGTTCACATGTAGCATCTCAGCTGATACTCAAAAAATCTTAGGAGATGGAAGAACAGGGAGGGATAAGGTTTTCAGAGAGTGAGACAACTTGATTTCACCACTTACTAACTCTGGAAACTTGGGCAAGTTAAATCACCTCTGTAAACATTAGTTTTCCATCAAGTAGAGTAGTAATAGTCCCTATTGTTATTATTACTCCGCAAAGGGCCATGGTGTGGAGTAAATACATTACTAGTGTAGAAATTTAGAAGACTACCTGGCACATAATAAATACTCAATAAACATTAGACATTCTTATTGTCTTTTTATTTTTTAAGAAGAACAAATAAAAGCAGGGGAGCTGGGGGGAAGATGTGCCTAAGATTGCAAAGGCAGTAAGATCCAAGCAGAACCCTGACGTGATTTTCCTGCATACATTTTAAGCTTCTCATACACGGGTGCACTGATTTTGCTCATTAGCAATACCTTAGTAAAATTTGAGGACCAAGAATGGAATTTAGTAGGATAAGAAATTTATTTAAAATCATGACTATTTCCTACTCCACCAGCCGGTGATCATGCAGTGTTTTAACATTTCAAAGAAATTAAATGCAGGACTGTCCAATAGAAATATAATGCAGCCACATTTCTAGAAGACACACTTAAAAAGTAAGATAAAGCAAGGGAGATTCCTTTTTTTATTATTATTAACAAGTTGGTCCTTTTTTTTTTTTTAAGTATTATTTATTTATTCAAGCACTAGGTACTTATCAGAAGCAAGGGAGGGTGAGAGAATTCACCAGAGCCAGAGCGGAGAACAGAACAGGGAGACTGACAAAGTACACTGCTGAGAGGAGCAGCGGGCGGCAGGAGAGGTCTGCGCTCCATGTGGGACCCTCCTCCGGTGGCCGGGGAGCAGCAGGGGATCGAACCAGTGTTGCAGAGACTGCCAGCAGCTTCGCAACCCAGCGCTCAACCGCTACACCACAGGGGAGGCCCAAGGGAGAGTCATTTTATTTTATTTTATTTTTTATTTTATTATTATTTTTTAAAGATTTATTTTTATTTACTTATTTATTTATGTGGCAGGAGAGGTCTGCGCGACATGTGGGACCCTCCTCCGGAGGCCAGGGAGCAGCCGGGGATCGAACTGGCGCTGCAGAGGCTGCGGGCAGCTTTGCAACCCAGCGCTCAACCGCTGCGCCACCGGGGAGGCCCGGAGATTCATTTTAATGGTACTTTATTTAATCAAATATAACCAAAATGTATCATTTTGATGTATGTTGTGGGCTCAGTTGTGGCCACCAAAATTTTGTTGTAATTTTAACTCCCAATGCCTCAGAACAGCAAATGTGTTTGGAGACAGGCTCTTTAAAGAGGTAATCAAATTAAAATGAGGTCATTTAGGATGGGCCTTAATCCAGTGTGACTGGTGTGCTATAAGGAGAGGACATTTGGACCCAGATGTACACAGAAGACCATGTGATGACACAGGGAGGAATGGCCATCCATAAGTCAGTGAGAAAAGAAGAAACCAACCCCCATACCTTGATCTAAGGCTTCTAGCTTCCAGAATTGTGAGAAAATAAATTTCTGTTGTTTAAGCCATCTAGTCTGTGATACTTTGTTATGGCAGACTTAGCAAACTAATACAACATGTAACTAATACAAAATTATAAATGAGATAGAATATGTGTGTGTGTATGTGTGTGTGTGTGTATGTGTGTGTATAGTACCAAGTCATTGAAACCTGTTGTGTGTTTTACCTTCACAGCACATCTCAACTTGGACTCACCACATTTTAAGTACTTAATAACTATATGTGAGTATTGTACATACAGAGCATTATATTTTTCAAATAAAGGTATTTTTTTCAGTTCTAAAGAAATACATGCTTATTTTAAAAATTATAAAATCCAAATATAACCAAAAAAAAGGCACCCTAGAACATAATTAATTGATTTGTGGTGGGTGTTGAGGTGTGGTAATAGACATTTGAGAAGGTGTGAACTGGTACCTTTGAATCATATACGGTGTTGTAAACCAATGTTAGTTACCTCAGTAAAAACATTCTTTAAATGATTATTAACAATTTTATTCTAAATTTCCAGTTCCATAACTAAACAATATTTTGATAAAAATAACCACATTAGTTTGATGTTCTCAGAATGGCTACCTGGTAAACCCTATGTTTACTAGTTAAGTGCAGTTTTATTTCTTTTTTGACAATAGTGTATTGATGTGAGGCTTTGTCGAATAGGGTAAAATAAGACTTTGAGAGAGCATAAAAGATCTCATTAAGTTAAGCAGCTGTGTCATTAGTTTTAATTTTGATTGAGATACTGTCAGTAGGAAGATGAAGCCCAATGAGTATTTATGATTTCAAAGATGACAAAAAGAGAGAACCATATGCTTGAAATGATGATGTATTGGCATCACACTTCATTCTCATTCATTCATGAATACTTTTTCTAACTTGTGTATTTTTCCAGATCTTCAGCTGGGTTCTGATAATAGCTTAATGACCATTTTGGAGCTCATGAATACTCTAATCACAGAGACAAGATTCTCCTTCTAAATCAGATAAATTTGCTAATAGTCAATGTTTTCTTGAAATGTTTGTCAGAGGGTTTAGCTGAACTTGCTAAATTAATACTGGGAAAAGACTGTATGCATGTGTGTATCTTAACCTAGGAGTGGCTTAGCATGTCTCAAAGCATATCCACTGAAGTTTGATGGCTACCTGGAATATAACTAGAATGGTTTAAGCCAATACTCTGTGGCAAATCCTGTATTTTTAAAGGAGCATTACTATCCACAACCCAGTGCTTGTTGATTTTTACTCCTCTGCATGCTTTTATCTATAAGATGCACATCTCACAGTTTATTTGAATATTGGGGGTGGGTTGGGTTGGTAATTTTTAGGTAAAAACAGGTGAAACACAAAGCAGTCTTTACATAACCTTCGGAAGCATTATTTTTCAACTAAGTGTTTGTGGATAGATTTCTGGAGATAAAAGATTTTTTATGGAGGAAAATATTTTTTTTTTTTTAAAGTTTTATTTATTTATTTATACAAGCTCTGGGTACAGTCAGAAGCGCGGGAGGGTGAGAGAATTCACCAGAGCCAGAGCGGGGAGCAGAGCAGGCAGAAGGACCAAAGTACACTGCTGAGGGGAGCAGCGGGCGGCAGGAGAGGTCTGCACGCCATGTGGGACCCTCGCCTGGTGGCTGGGGAGCAGCTGGGGATCAAACCGGCGCTGCAGAGGCTGCGGGCAGCTTCACAACCCAGCGCTCAACCCCTGCGCCACCGGGGGACCCTGGAGGAAAATATTTTTTTCAATGACAATTTAAACATTTTCTGTTTCATTTTTTACTATACTTATTTGAAAAATGTAATTATATTAATGATTACATTTTTAAAATCATCTTCATGCACTGATAATTTGGTAGATATTTCTGAAAGATAAGGGCTCCTTTTCAAAAAACATAACCATAATTCCATTGTCATACCAAAAAAAGTTTAACATGAGTTGCTTAACATCAGCAACTACCATTTAAATCACTTATTTGATGAATTTAAAATGTATGTAAGAAAAGTAAGAATGTATAAATTAGTCTCCAGGTGCCCATGACAGCTTCAGCAACATGGCCAAACTTATCCCATCTGTATTCCTCAATGATTTTGAGGCAGACCCCAGCAGTTTATAATTTTATTTGTAAATATTTTAGTATGTATCCCTAAAAGGCCCCTCAGAAAGCATAACCACAGTACTACTGTCACACCTAAAAAATTAATTATTTCATAACTGTACTCATTTTTTATATTGCACTTCCCTGGTTTTATGTGGAGAAAAAAAAGCAAAATGTCTTAAGTTTGTGAGTTGGAATTCAATTCATACACTATGATGGGTAGATAGGTCTATATTAATTTATATTCTCCCTCTCTGTCTTTTTTTTTCCCCTTGCGGTTTGTTACTTTTACTGCTACTCAAAAACAGTGTCATTTGTTCTATGAGATTCCATTCCATCCTCGGTCTGAATGTGGCAGATTAAATACACCTGGATGTCATTTACTATGTTCTTCTATTTTCTGTATTTCCTACAGTTTGGTACTTTGGTCTAGAAGATCAATGATTATTCTTTAATTGACTTTTTGAGTTAGAAGGAGCCATCTACATCAAAACTGACATACAGACTAGATAGTAATATGGTAGACAGAAAATGAGCCCTTTGTAGACAGTGTAAACACTCTTTCCTGGACCCATGAAGCTAAACCAGCTAATTGAAGAATAGATAATGATAACAATTAATCCATGCTTCATGTTAAAACATATAACCTAAGATAAGGAGATGTACTAGGTTCCCTGAGAGATTAAAAAGAGGAATTCAGCACAATTTATGCTGCTAAGAAGTTTATCTATTTGGGGAGGAGACAATATATAGACAATGTATCACAGTGACAGCACATAATAAGTGGCAGTCCCGGTGGTTAAAGCCTCTTAGTGTAACTAGGAGCCAGAGAGGATATACAGAACAGTGTATGAACCTTGAGCTGGTTGTATTGGGGTCCCACGCAGACATCAAGAAGGCTGATGCAGGCAAGGGGAATAAAGGGAATGGAGTTAGAAATTAACTTGATATGTCTCGGGAAATACCGGGTTGGGCATCTTGAGTTGAAGGAGATATGTTTGATTTTTGAAATGAGTGGTCTGACTGTGGGGAACTAGAATTAGACCAAGAGATGAATTTGTGATGAGGTGGGCATGCAATGGCACCAGAAAAGGTCAACTCATGTTTTATGAAGATTACTATAGCAGCTGTTCACAGGCTGAATTTAAAGAGGATGAGACTGGAAAAAGAGAGACCAATTATTGTCTCTGGCAGTAAACTATGTGTGATGTGCTAAAAATCTGGGTTAAGTAGGTTGTTGTAAAAATAGAGAGGTAAGAGTGGATCTTAAAAGCATTCTAAAGAAATAACCAGAATGCAGTGACAGAATGTATACAAAACTGATCGACAGATAAGAATAGGATATCATGCTCAGATTTCCAGCCTTGAAGATGGTGGCATGGTGACTTTGCTAACTGAGGAAAATATGCCAAGGTAGGGAACTTAGTTTTCATTGAGAAAATAAGCTTGTTTTTGATCAAAGAGTAGATGCAAAGAACATATTTATTGGCAACTGGAATCACAAATCCAGAATGAGCATTCTGGAGAAAAGATATAGCAGAAAATGGAGATTTAGAAACTTTCCATATAGAGGTGGAACTGGAATCGTAAGAATAGAAAACATGCTGGATTTACATTTAATTGGTCTGGAGCATCTGTATTTTTTTTTTAAGTGTCCCCAGTGGAGAAGCCCTGTAGTAAGAAGCTTAGATATCTGGGAAGAGTCAAAGGGCTTAGTGGCTTGAAGCTTCTATAGGGAATAGAGCACAGGATGAAGGAAAATGCTATTTATGGCCTCAAGGCTGAAAATTCCTAGGAAAAAGAAGGATCTTATTTTATAGAAAAGAAAGTATCTATGATTCAAGGTCCAAATGTGATTTCAACTAGTTTCCATGGGACAGGTGTCACTGTTCCCTGACAGTCATAACTGGTACTGTGGCATGCAGATGGTTGAATGGTAAAGGGAAAGTTACAACACTTCCTCCTAGCATTGATTTCAAAAAGAAAGTTGCCTATCCAGAACAGGCTTGGAAGGTTGTTCTGTGAACTCAGTAAGACCCAGGAGACACAGGCACAGGGAGGACACAGGATGCCCCAGCAATCCCAGCATCCAATCGATATGCTCAGATGAGAACTAAAGTCAGCCACCTCAACAGATCTGAAGACACTTCCTGTAGGGAGAGCTTGGAGCAACTCTTACTTCCAGTGTGAAAATCATGCATAGCCCTGTTTCTCTTAGTAGCCACTTATGGCTCTCATTCATAAATTTGGCTAAGAGGTTTTTGAATTCATTTAACATTTCCTGCCAGTACACCTTTTGGAACTAATGAGTACCATAAGTTTATAACCTGCTGTGTGAAGTAGGTTTCCTTTCATTTGCCCTGCTTTAAAGAGTACCCTCCTTGTCCTAAGGAGAAAAAAGTAAACAGAATTATGAAGACAGGTTGGCTGAAATAGGCAGGGCAGAAGGAGAGCTAGGTGTTACAAAGGACCGCAGACTACCTAAATCTGCAGTGTAGTCTTAAATGGTAAACAGAACTGGGCTTCATGACCCAGAGGGAGCTGACTGAGCCACAGTACAATGGCTCATTGTTCTTGGTGCTGCTTAGACCCTTCCAGGGGTTCTGCATCCTGTTTGGCCCTCCAGTGCTCCAATGAAAGGGAGAATTTAAACATTAAGCAGATATCAATAAAACTCATTAAAACACTAGAAAGTAGATCTGGGAGAAAAATTAAACAAATTTGGGTTCCTCAGGTTAAAGAAATTCCAAACACACACACACACACACACACACACACACACACACATATATATCTGTGCATAAAATGTAAACTAACTGTTCTATATTTTAATTAAAACATAAAAAGGTGTCAAACGCATCAGATGGCTATTTAGATTTGCTGTAAGAAGGAACTTCCTGACATTGGTTATTAGATGTAAGATTAAGAAAACTATGAAGTTTAGTTATTTTGCAAGTTAGTGCCTATTTCCAAAGTGATCTAGGGTGCATGGTGATTTGAACCTGCCTCAATGGACCATAAAGACAGCAAAATGGAGTTCTTTACTCGCAGGGATATGGTAGTAGAGAAAGATATAAACAACTTAGAAAAGAAAGGAATTTGTGGTTAATATATAAATACGTGCCATTCTTAAAACTATAAGGAAACAACAAATAGTTCAAAAACATTCATCCTAGTGGATTGACTAGTTGACCAAAGTATCTGTTGCATTTTTCCCCTCCAAGGTCATAATACGAAGTTGATTATAGGAAAGTCTCATGTTTTAATGGAAAATAGGGCAAAGGTTATGTGTCATAGGAATCCAGTCATGTGGAGCTTGCAGAGGCAGGTTAGGCTCATAAAACTGCTCATTAAAATGCTCTGTTCTGAAGCAAAAGCAAATAAATGAGCTCAAGGAAAGAGCCACAGAAATCGTCTAGAAATAGTTCCATGAAAGACTGAAAATTGTCGCCCCTCCTCAGAAGAAATGTTCAGTTACTCCTCATACAAACAGCCACCCTCAGACGACTTTTAAATACCTTCCCTGCAATGCTAGTTTTGACCACCTGCCAAGAGCTACTTAAAGTTGTTGTTGTTTTTATTTTTTCTGACTAGAGCTATGATGAGTAAAAACAAAAAGGGCACACACACCAGAAGCTTTTTAAACTGTAAGAGCAGAAGCATTTCCCTATTAACCCCCATCCTCAAATTCTGGTTTAAACTCTGCAAATTTATAAGTTCAATACTGACTTAAAACCCCATCACACATTATAAAACCAAAGAAGAAGAACAACAACAAAAAAACCACCCTGGAAGATTGATAGTGCTACTACTTTCTACACTTCACTATCTTAAAGTACAGAAAACGGAGAGGAAGGAATTTAAAATAAATAATAGGAACGGCTTGCCGGCAAACTAATGAACAGTAAGATGACTTCTAAGAAGGCAGTTAACCCCGAGCAACTCAGACAGACCGTGCTTACACAAAGGCTGGCTGGTCTAGAAGGCCTCAAGCCAACAACAACACCAAAGGCTAGCAGCGCCCATCACTTAGAGAGGGAACTGCTCGACTTGATGCTGATTAAGTGTGTGTGTGGGGGTGTCCAGACACCCATATGATTTCTAATGTAAATTCAGTGTTACCCCAGTCTCTGAGTCACCAGAGAGGCAACCTGGTGGAATCTTGCTGTGCCAAGTGATTAACAGGAGCAGGTCGGCTCCCAGACAGACTGTTCCAGAAAGAAGCATGAGCAATGAGAAGTAGGAGAAGCTAGGAGTTTGAATTTACACCCCACTACTCTAGCTGTGACTTTTCCTCACATGACTTCCACAGCTTGTTGGCAATGAAGAAGCCAGGAGGGAGTCAACGAGACCGTGGAAATTTGGCCCACTTTGCTTCTTTTTAAGTAGAAGAAATCACCGATAGCACTGCTCCCTTTTTGCTTCCATTTGTTTTATCTTAAGAAAAGCAGTCTGGAGCTGCTTGGTGAGAAACAATGCTTCAAACAGAGATTCCTTCTAAAAGCAAGGCTGGATGGCCATAGGCTTCCTGCCAACACTCTGCTGTTTCAGTCAGGTTCTGTTGTCATGGCTGTTGCTCGTTCACTGTGGTGGGGAGGGAGCTGACTGAAAGCTTGCAGAGATTGGGCTAAAATAAAAACACAGAGCTATTTGACACAGCTAAACCAAACCTCACATCCTGTGAGATGGCCTAGACGTTTGATAAACACATCTTGGCAACAACAGCTCAGCTATTTAGAGTTAGCTATGAAAAGGGTATTTCCTAACTCACCCATCTCTAAACAAAATCATGTGCTGTTCTTTTCCCCACTGGCCTCTGACGTTTCTTATTCTGGAATAATGCTTTCTCTTGTTTTAGTTGATTTTGAAAATCAGCATTGTTCTTTCCAAAGTGATAGTTTACATTTTCACCTACACACACACACACACACACACACACACACACACACACACACACACACATTCTTGCACAAGTTAGCAAGATTTAAAGCCTCTCATTTTTTTATTCTTGAAGCTCCGAAAGGGAAACTCTTATTCACGTGCCAAGGAACACAGCCATTCATTATTTTTTTTTTCTCCCTGTATATCCTCCCAATAGGATTAAAAGCAGTCTAGGATGTGGACTATGGAGGTGGAGGAAGAGGGAGAGACAAGAGGCAAGGGAGGGAGGAAAAGATGGCATTTTAATAGCCTTTACCACTCAGATTCAACAGTGGGGACCCTACGAATCTAACTGCTTCCTTCCTTCTGAGTCTTGCTCATGGCCCCCTTCTGCTGAAGCCCTGCACCCATGTCTCAGGCAGAACTGGAACCGGAGACAGTCACTAATAGATGACCTTTCTGAGAATGAGGAAGGGTGGAGAGGGCCAAGGAATCTTTGCTGACCCTATCTTTGATTTTCAAGGAAATGTTCACATTGCAATAATCCCCGTCTTATAAAAAGGTTGCAGAACCAATATAAGAAATTCCTGTATGTACTTTACCACTTATCCTCAGTTGCTAACATTTTATAAAACCACACAACCATGAGCAGTCAGGAAATTCTGCAGACGCTTGACCAGTTATTTTATAAAGAGGCTCTCAATATTTGTTATCTGATGTTTCCTCATTATTCAATCTAGGCTATGTGGCTTTTGGCAAGAAAACCACACGATGATGTGCTCATATATGTCCCCCTCAGCATCATTTCTAGTGATGCTAACTTTGATCACTTGGTTAAGACAGTGTCTACCATATTTCTCCATAGTCAAGTTTCCATTATTTTCCCTCTTTGGAATTAATAAGTATCTTCTGGGTGATATTTTAAGGTTTGGCAAATATCCTATTTCTCATCATTCTTTCACTTAATTTTAGCATCTATTTTTGATGCTCTAGAGAAACAATTTTAACTGTGTTTTGCAAATGGTGATTTTTCTATTAATATCTTCTCTTCTAAGTGTATTGACTGGAGTTATATTGTGAGGAAGAGCTTTTCCTTCTCCTTCACTTAATTATTGAGTAAATGACTTATTTCTATAAGTATGGATTTTATGAGTTATAATTCATTACTATCATTATTTTGTTGCAAAGATTGTCCCAGATTTAGTCATTGGATTTAGTCATTCAGCTTCCTCCTGTGTTCTTGAAGATGATATTCGTCATTTTTTCGGTACTTCCTTATGTTATGACACTATAAGTTATTCCAGGCTCATTTTGTATTTTTTCTGCTCCAGTCCTGGAATTTCTCCAAGGAACCCTGGTCTCCCTTTTATTGGAGAATAGTATAAAACAATCTTTCGATTGTGACTACAAGTGAGTATGTTAACTTCTAGTGGTAAAAAGTCATCAGCATGTGCAGAGGGAGCAACAAAGTTTCTGATTTTCCAGCATTTGAGGATAAACTTTTTTATAATGATAAACTGCAAGAAAGTATAATGTCTTTCCCAGTTCAAACTAAATTGAAAATCTTTGCTAGATAATGACGTGGAACTCCCATAATTGAATGTTCAAGATCAACAAAATACATATATTTTTAAGTCTGATATATTGTGATATTGTGCTTTATAATAAAAAATACACATTTGACCTTGCTCCCATTCTTGGCACAGAACTCCTAATTAGAATTTCCTAAGTGATAAAAGTGGATAAAGGTGTTTTTTGTTATTTATAACAAGCCCCTTTCAACCACACCTGAATTTATATTAATGAGGTGCCTTTCGGAAAGCCCCTAAGGATGGAGGCTGGTTGCCAGTGGAACCAATCATGTGATTAGAGGGTTGGAACTTTCAGCTCCATTCCTGACCTCTGAAGAAAGGGAGAGGGGCTGGAGGTTGAGTTCAATCAGTAATGGTCAATAATTTAATCAACATTGCCTCTGTAATAAAGTTGCCATAAAAACACAAGAGTACACGAAGGGTTTGGAGAGATCCTGGGTTGGTGAACATAGGGAGATTTGGGAGAGTGGCATACTCAGAGAGGGCATGGAAATTTTGTGCCCTTTGTATTGCTTTATCCAAATCTTCCTGGGTTATATCGTTTTATACTAAACTGGTGATCTAGTAAGTAAGCTGTTTTCCTAAGTTCTGTGAGTAGCTCTAAGCAAGTTGTCAAACTGGAGTGTGGGGTTGTGGGGACTTCAAATCTATACAGCAAGTCAATCAGAAGCACAGGTAACAACAGAACTTGAGATCCATCTCAGAGGTGGGTGGTAGGGTATCTTGTGGGACTGGATGCTTAACCTTTAGGACCTGCCACCATCTCCAGATAGTGTCAAAATCGAGTCAAATTTTAGGACATTCAGTTGATGTTAGAATTGTTCTAACATGTTTGGGAAACATACACCTCTGGTGTCAGAAGTGAAATTGTTTTATAGTAAAGTGTTTAATATGAAAGTAAAGGAAATACAGAGGAGTGTTAGTGTTTTCTTACAAATATCCATGGATTTTTGATCACAATTGAAAAAACTCATCCAAAATTTTAGTATATTTTGTAAAGTGTAATTTGGACTAAAACAAGTAAATCTTTTACTGCAATGTTTAACATTTTTTCCTGATTGCTTTATAAGTTGAAAGTGAAGATGATTAAAACTTCTAAATGGCAATGCAATTAAATTAAAACATAATAAAGTTATTTGTGGGAAAATAAAAGTCACTGTCCATATGATTTTTAATTACCATTGTTGTTTTTATGACTTAGATTTACCTAAATGTTTATGCATTTCTTTGCCCATATTCCTCTGGCTCACTTTCCTTCTTCCTAAAATGCCTATTAAAAAGTTCCTTTTATGCACTTGTACTGGTGGTAAACTCTAAGGTTTTTTTTCTTTGAAACCTCTTTATTGTGCCCTTACTCTAACACAACACTTTATGTTTCTCTCTGTTCTTTGAAGATTGTTCCATTACTTCTGGTTTCCACTGTTTTTCTTAAAAAGATCTTAATTCTTGTTCCTTGGGACTTGATTTCTCTTTTTCCTCTCGATGTTTTTAAGGTTGACTTTTTGTCTTTTGTGTTTTACATTTTCAGTGCAATACAGATAAGTGTATATCTGCCTGCTTTCTGTGGTATGCCTAGATCTTAGAATTCATGCCTTATACATATATATTCTGAAAAAAATTTAGACATTTTGTCATTCTTTCCTAGAATGATGATTAAACATGTGAGACTTTGCTGGGCTAGTCTTCATTTCTCATATACATTTCCTATCTCTTTATGCTACGGTGTGGACATGAAAATTGACAAACCCCACATAACAGGGCTTTCCCCCACCCTCTGTGGAGGAAGTTATTAAATACCAGCACACCACTAGATGAACCCATTTTTCTTAGCTTCTTTCTAGTTGTTGAATCCAGTCATAGCTTTGATTTCATTTTTAAAATGGAATCAAATGGTTCTTTTAAAGATATGTATTGTCTTTTTCAAAAATATATTCCTTTTTGGGGTTGTGATTTGCTCTTTTATTGGAAACATTTTAAATATATTCCAAAATCTTTTCTGTTTGTTATTCTCTTGACTCACTCAAGATGGCTTCTTTTTGTCTGTACTCTTTTGTATGTACTCTTTTGTGTATACTCTTATGTATTGTGTTCATCTGGGCTTTATTTGTGTAAATCCTATTAGGTTGGATGTGAGGGTATGTACCTCCAGAGTATTTATGTTTCTACCCATTCCCAGAACTGCTTCCAAAGAGGGTACACTTTAAGTTAATTTCTTAGCTGTTTTTCTGCTTGGCCTTGCAAGTTGTACAAACTTGATTCCCAAATCTCATGATGGAAGACCTCAGAAAGTGGGTTCTCATGGCTTTGTTTTTCTTTCAACAGAACCCCATTAGAGATAAATAGCTTTCTTTGTTTTCTCTCATTCCTAGCAGGTAGATTTTTCCTGATATACCATTACATTGAGGGTATATCTCTTTGAGGATTTTGCCTTCTGTGTTTGAGTCTTGATTCCAATTTCCCAACTTATTCTTGCTGAGACCTTTTCTCCTATCCCCATATAATTATGTGTACCCAAAGCTAGTGGGTACATTGATGGCAAATGCCCTAAGGACAGCTATGGCTTCACACTACACTTAACCCTCTGCTTCCCAGATGCCTCTTTATTTCTGTACTCTGGCATTTTCTCATTTTATGAGCTCAATCAGGAATTTATAAGAGCACTATCCTATACTCTCCTCAACATTTCTAGATGTTTTGATGTCAAGTTAAAAAAAAAAACAAAACTGCCAGAAATCATAGTTTATGCATCTTTAAAAAAAACATTTCCCAGGATTAGTTCAGTTTAGAATAATAAGGATTTGAGAACTCTGATTGAAGTCTGTTCTTCTTCTTCAGAATATTCTATAACAAAAATGTTTTATATAATATACACACTGCATTACGTATTAAGTACTACTATGAGTTGACACTATTATTAGCTATTTCAGAATAGCTATTGATCCTTATTAAACACTTTATAAACCATGAATAAGTGAAAACAAAGATTGCTATTGAAAGCAATTCACATCCTCACCACCAATTTCTTTGCCAAATTTTATTTGGGTTCCACTTAAGACTTTTAGATTAATTTTATCCTAGTAACAATACTGTATGCTATTCATATAAACATGAACATATACTTTGTATAAATGAATATGTACTTCCCATAAGTCACATTTTGATTATGTTTCACTTTTATAAATTGTTTTTAGTTTTCGACTACCTATGTAACATAGGTAGATTATTTCCTTTTTTAGAAACTAAGTCAAAAAAGGTGCATTATTTTTCCTCAAGATAATACCATATAGGTTGAAGACCTAGAAGTGAAATTCAACTTTCAAAGCTTAGAATTCAGTGTTCAAGAAGCACAACCATTCAGGAAATTGAGGGCATTTCCCACTCTTATGGGGAAGAAAATCCTATTGGAACAGAAGACTCTGTGATAAGGTCAGGGGACCATATGGATATATAGAAATATAAGAGTGGCTTAATTTTAGTAGAGTTTTCATTGTTTGTGTTTTTGAGGTATTTTTCTCCTGAGGGTTAAGCTGTAGTGATTCAGGAAATCTTTAGTTCAAAGAAGCTCTGTAACATAGACCTCTAGTACAGAGGACTGGTATGTTGAAGGTCTGCTTACTCCTTGCCTTTTTATTTCTAATTAACACTCGTATAAAAAATATTCACATCCCAAATAGTCAACTAAAAAATATCATTATCAGGAGTTCATTCACTTTAATGATTTTTCCATCTTGAATGCAGTTATAGTTTTAAGACACAATCTCTCTACCTTCATAGGCAAATCCTTGCAAGCCAATAAACTGGAACTCTTCAAGAATTCTTACACTCACAGTGAGATTTGTAGTGACAGTTTTCAGTTCAAAAGTGCATTCTTGTTGTAAGTGGACTACATGGGATCGTCCAGCGGAATTAAGTCCAGTATCACACACGCAGCTGTACTCTGAGAAGTAATTTTAGACGTCAAGATAATGTATGTTGAAGCTGTGCAAAACCGCAATCCACCAGTGGATCATGATGCCTTTTGGCAAACTGCTGTTTATTGTATTAGTTTCTGGCTGTGCAATGATCTGGGAAGCTAAAGGATTGGAATTTGTCACTTAAGCCATTCATCCTCAGCTGCCAAGAGGTGGGCACATTCTGACCTCCGGAATTAAAGCTGGGCAGAGTTCCATATACCACCCTAGTAAGAATGCAGTCACTATAGCTCCAATAAAGACATCCTGTTTCAGCAATACAGTGTGAGGAAAACTTCACAACTATCAAACTGTTTAGATGTTTTCCAATCATTTTAGCTGAGTGGAAGTCTGTTTTCCTTTTACCTATATATAAACTAAAAAAGACATCTTGAAATGCTGTGTTGGATTTTTTCCTATAGCACCAACTTAAAAACAGTTGAACTTATTTTCCTGAATACACATAAAAAATCCTGAGCTGAGACCTGATATATCAAGTTTCAGCCTGCAGAATATTTCTGAGCTGATGGTTTATGCAGAAAATGCTGACAGATGTCGAACAGCTTCAGCACAGCAATCTTTAAGGGAGTCCTGGGCAACAGACCATGTGGCTGTTTTGAAAGTGCTAAATTCTTGTTGCTAAACAATTTTACTTTAGAAAAAATCCTGGTATTTATTACATTAAAATTTTAACAGATCTTTGGAGAAAGCCATCAATTATTCTGTAGCTGAATTTTTGGAACCTGCTAGTTCCCATTTTGCATTTTCTGTGGGCACAAGAAAATCTATTAGGTTTATCATTCCAAAAGGTCAGATAAGAGCCAGACTTTCTAGAATTATGACCTTTAGAGCATAAAATGGATATCTAAAAATTTTAAATTGCTGTAGGAAGTCCCTGGAACCAAGTCCTTGAGTCTAGATGGTAAACATTTGATACATTTCTGGCAATGATCTTTCTTTGCTGGGTATTAAAATATGAGTCAGGGGAACTACAAACAACATAAGCCTGATCAGAAACAACTGAATGTTTATAAGTGTTCTACAGGGCTTCAGACTTTCCCAGGAGGGTAATAATTTAAAGGATGTCAGTGGATGCAAATGAATTTCAGCCGTAAGAAGGAAGAGGAGGTGAATAGTACTTTTGTCTCTGGGAGACCTGGAATTTCAGACAGGCTCCATTTTGGATAATTCTATTTAGCCTGCCTACATTTTCTTATGTTGATTCAGTTGGGAATGATAGAATGATATTCCTTATCCCTGCATCATGAACTGTTCAGCAGTGTTATGCTATGCTGTTAACAGCCATCAGGTTCCATGAGTATGCAGACAGATGAGTTCCCCGCTGATAAGAAAAAGATCTTATGCATTGCCTGTTTTGTGGTTTTTGTGTAAAAGAACAAAATACTTTTTAGAAAGTAAGTATAATGTAAGACCTGAAGCTTTTACTTCTCCGTTTGGTTCTCTACATACCCCAGTCACTGATATTCTCAAAGGTAATCTAGATAACCTTACTGCATTGCTGTGCTTCTTGGAAAACTGTGTTTGCATTAATTTTTCTCTAAAACTAAATACTTCCTTCCTTCCTTCTCTAGTTATACCATGATAGTTAACAATCTTCTAAAAGTCTGAATGCTACATAAATAACCAAGTGTCACAGAATGTTGATATGCAAAGGAGAAAAAAATATCCAGCTCTCTGGATTTATCAATTAAGTCATCAGCAGGAGGAATATTTTACCTACAAGAAACACACACACTAATGAGATAAATTGGAAAGGTATGAAAATGTGAGCTACTTCACGATGTTATTGCAATGCCAAAATGTCCCAAGACAGAAAGGCCAAGTGAGCTGCTACCAAACATGCGGAAGAAGGCCTTCTATAGCAACTGTGTTTTTGGCTTCTTTGTTTGAAAAAAAAAAAAAAAATGACAGGGATTAGCTGAAAGGTAATGCATAGAAATTTTTGCCTATTTGGTTTATCAACTTTGCACAACCTGAAAAAAGAACAGGCATTTTTATTTTCAGAAATATATACCAGTGAAGCATTACACATGTATCACGGGCAGAGACCACATCATGTAAACATTTACTGATTTGTTATAATATTTTGTCTGCTTTCCTCCTTCCTCCTCTGACCTCAGGACAAGTTGTCCATGTATGTGTAGATTTGTTGATTTTATGTTTCCAATTCCCCACAGTAAAGCAATGCTCTTCATGTTATTGTAGCATTAAAATGATTTTGTATAGACACTTCATTCAGAAAAAATAAGTTCTGAAGGCAACAGTGCCCTTTGGCCAAACTGGCCTAAATAGCATTTATATTCTTTAAAAAGGCAATGAACATTGTCTTATTCCATTCTGTTGAATTCAACTTAAGGGATGAAAGTTTGGGGATTTAAAAATTTCTATACAGAAAATGGATTGGTAATGTATCATTGTACCCAAATTACCTTGATATGAAATTCAGAACAAAATATTTTATAATTATTCTCTATTAAAACAATATAAAAATTGATGATAACTGGGTTCAAGACTATCTCATACCACAAACAGTAGATGAAATAAAGATGGGTTACTTATTCTTTGGCAAATGAATACCACTATGTATGAAAGTTGTCTCTGTGCCTATAAAGTGACTGCACAGCAATCACTTACTAAAAAGCTTCTAATCACTTACCAAAAGCTTTTAAGTACCAGGGACTGCACTAGGGCTTTATTGATTTTATTTTCTCAATTAATCATTGCAATAATCCTTGAAGGGTATGTGAAATTTTGCAGTTTGCATATGAGGAAATTAAGGCTCAAATGGACTCAGTAATTTGCCCAGTAAGTCTAAGAGCCACGATTCAAGTCCTTGCACCATTAGAAAACAGCATGCTTTAAATGGATAACCAAACATGTGGAGGAATTGGTAGAGTATCTGAGTGGGAATGAAGTCTAGGGAAATGCACAATAAGAACTGGTATTTCTGGGGTCAGGAACCTCTGATATTAGGAGTAGTAATATTGGAAGGTTACCTAAAAAGTGGTTTGTTTGGTGATACCTAAGGTAATATAAATAGCATTATTCATTTGCTGAAAATGCTATTGGAAGATGGGGGGTTGGTAGGGTTAATGGCACCTTTCCAGAATTTGAATTTACCATTTACCAGCTCTGTGAAATTGGATAGATTATTTAATCTCTCCAAACTGTGGTCTCTTCCACCACAAAATGGAAATAAGAACTGTAACCTATAAATAATTGCTGTGAACTGAGTGAGGTTTTTAAACCACCAGCACAATGCTTGGCACATATTTAGACAAATGTTATTTCTCTCCTCTTGTCTTTACTTAAGTGTTTTCTGAGAAATTTCATTTGTTTAACAGATTGTTACTATGTTTTCCCCCAGATTTTCAAATTATTGGGTTCCTTGTTCATTATTTTTTCCAGTTTGCATTCATTATGTTGACCAAAATATCCTATACATGAATGTATAATAATTTTTAGTGGAATATTAGAAAGAACATGGGCACAGAAACCAGAAGCTATAAACCTGACTCCTGGCTCCACCATGTATCTATCCAATAATATTTACAGGTTAACTGATTGATAGTTGTTATAAATCTACTTCCTCTGTGAGTGATACATCGTTCTATTATTTTTGGAAAACAGAGGATTAGATTTGTGCTGAGGATTGGATTTCTTTCTCATCATTAACATTACTATTTAATCCTATTAGAACTTGTGTTTCTTGAATCTGAGAATTGGTGGGGTTCAAAATTCCTAGAAAATTCTCAGCCTGCCTTTCTCTCTCCTCTACTTTTCTCCTCTCTTCCCCCTTTCCTTCTGCCTTCTTTGTCCTTTCTCCCAATCTTCCTCTCCCTTACTACTCTTCCCTCCCATCTCCTTCAATACACTCTAGTATACAGAATTACAGAAACAATTTGTATTTATATATTTTAAAATTATTTATATATTTTTAAATTATATATTTATATATTTAATTTAAATATACAAATTATTTATATATTTAATTATTTATATATTTAATTATAGGTTGCTGTAAATTCATTACCAAAAACCAAAGCTAGAACTTTTCAAATCACCTAAATCTACTAATAGTGTACCTTTTATCAAGACACCCTCCTGTCCTTGCCATTCAAGGTAAACATCATGGAGACCATCAACATTCCATTACTTTCCTTTTATTATTGTTTTATTATATCTATATGGAACTTTTAAAAGGTTTTTTTACCAGTCATTTTTAATTTCATAAAAAAATAGACTATATGTAATTTCTTCTTAGGTATATTGCTAATTCATGCATGTTATTGAATGTACTATGATTCACTTGTTTGGAATGTTTTCTAAAATCTCCAGTGTGAAAATATACTACAATTTTTTCACTTGCCCTTTTGATGACCATGTAGGTTGTTTCCAGATTTTACAATTATGAACAGCGTGTTCATTTCACTATAGATTTTCCAGTTCATTAATTCTTTATTTAGCTATGTTTAATTTGCTTCCTTGGATCTTTATGATTGAATTTTTCAATACAATGATTGTATTTCATTTATTTATTTTTATTTATTTATTTTTTTAAAAGATTTATTTATTTATTTATACAAGCACTGGGTACAGTCAGAAGCGCGGGAGGGTGAGAGAATTCACCAGAGCCATTGCGGGGAGCAGAGCAGGCAGAAGGACTGAAGTACACTGCTGAGGGGAGCAGCGGGTGGCAGGAGAGGTCTGCGCGCCATGTGGGATCCTCCTCCGGTGGCCGGGGAGCAGCTGGGGATCGAACCGGCAGAGGCTGCGGTCAGCTTCGCAACCCAGCGCTCAACCACTGTGCCACCAGGGAGGCCCGATTGTATTTCATTTAGATTGTATTCTATCTACCTGATGTTTCTAGTTCAACTTATAAGTTTCTCTTTTTCATTTCTTAACTATTTTAATTTCACTTCTGTGCCTAATAACACCTATTTTTTTTCCAGTATCTTTTCCTTAGTGGCTTGATTTCATTGTCTGTTACTTCTTTTCTTTAGAGAAGTAGTAGCTTCTTTCTATATGTCAGTTTCTCCTTTGTTCCTTGTGAGCTCTTCATTTTCCTTGAAATTCTACCCAAGACAATTATTCAGGGTTAGGGTTAAAGTTGCAATTTTTTCTAGAAAGGATTTATGTTTGCATCTGCTAGTTTCTCTGAGGTGCTAGTAACCCAGGAAAATTGTTCTATACCTTAGGTTTCAGAGATGTGGTGTGAATTCAGACCTTACACTCAAATGAGGACAGATTTATAGTTTTATAGACTAACAGTGGATCATCACCACCACCCTCCTTCCATTTAGTGCCATGGTCAATAAAAGACTGTTTCCTTTCTTTGACCTTCTGGATATTGGGTTCACTTCCAGTATAATCTCAGGTAAGGTTACAGGTGTTTTTATTGTGCTAGTCTTGTGTGTCAGTCTCCTACAAGACTCCTTACATGTGCTGGGAATGTGCTAAGCTTTATACCTCTTTCCTGGTACTTCTTTGGCCACCATAATGGAAGCTCAAGGTCTCCAAAGCTTGGGTGAAATCCTAGGATGAAAACACCTCATATCGCCCAAGATTCCTGCTTTCACTTCATTTTCTAATCACTGTGGAGTCTTTCCTTCCAATCCATTTTGCCAATGCATTTGAAAACAAATTTATATATTACTTTCAGCATTTTAACTCTAATTGTGTGAATTCATTCAGTTATGTCCCCATTTCAAAATTTATTTTTTTACTGCAACAGTTTCTTAGTTTCTAGTCCTGCATCCTAATAGATTTGCCTATCTTACTAAAATATAGAGATGATCCCATGTTTAAATTTCTTCCATATTCCATAGTGCTCTCAGGATAAATTTCATACTCTTGACCATGGCATGCAAAATCCAGTAAGATTTGTCCTTTGTTGACCCAGGCCACCCTTCAGCCTCCACTGCTCATCTTCACACAGACTTCATGTAGTCACAGTCATATACCATCAGTTTCCCCAATACACTCTCATTTCTCTGAATTTTCACTTAATATTGTTTCTCTGCTTGGAATCTACTCTCTTTCCCCCAGTTGGCTCTCTGATTCTTACTTGTACCCTTCAAAACTCATCCCAAAGTCACTTTCTTTTCAAAGTCTTTTCTTATTCACATCTTTGCTCGAAATTATGCATGATTTTCTGACTTCCCTTCAAGAAAGAAAACTGAGAGATAACTTTTTATTCACTCTGCCTTACAGATTTTTAAAGCTTGGCTTATTACCTTACTACTCTAAAAGCTTTGGAATCAAATTAATAGGGAGAAAACCGTTAGTTTACTTAGGAAGATGCTAACACACAGTTGTCTGAGAACTGTTTTGTCTTCAACATTATTTTCTCTAGCATAATCAATTTCCCTTTTCTGAGGGAAATTAAAATATGAATCAGGTTACAGCTGAGAAAATACCTTTTGAGAAACAAATATTTTTAAACATGATGAAACTTAAGCTGTGTGTTTGATTCTTTTGGTGAAAGAATATGGAGAGAGAGTTGACTGTTAGAGTCTCAGGCTAATTCTGCTGAGTGTTCTTCTGGGAAGGGAATTCTTATTCCCTCTAAGAATGGTATTATATTTAATTTTCCAAGATATATTTTTAAAGGATGCCAGTTTAGCAAAAACTCTAAGCACATCTGATTTGGACATGAGACCATACAAATATTAATCATTAACAGACAATGGAATAAAACCTTTATAAGATCGTAAAATATAAAGTATCCTGAAAAGTTTTGGTGTTACTATACTTCATGGACTATATGTAAAAGAATGCCAATGTTTTTAGAAAAGCAAATTTTGTGTTCTGCTTCCACATATCCTTTTGTGTATGCACACATAAGTAGGCAAAGTATTTAGCATTTTGATGGCAATTTTCTCAAAATTTAAACCATTGCCCATTAATATTTTGAAGTAATCCCTAGTCTAGTTCCAGTTCGAGCCAGGTCCCATCATAAAAACACTGTGAGAAAGGAAACAAACTGCAGAGATTCCATTTGGCAAATCAGGGGCCTGTAGATCTGACTGTGGTTCAGCCTCTGGCGCCATCACTTGGGCTCAAAATCAAAAGCTGTGGAAGGAGGTAATTAGCAGGGACTCTAGACCACTCAGTTGGCAACAGAAGGCTTCTTATAGCCACTGGGAAAGCGGGTGGGAAGGGGTTCAGAAATATTCTCTAAAATAACATTGCTCCTTTGGAGTGGATGATTGCAATTAGAGGACTATTTTCATAGAGGAAACAGTTGATTTTGATTAACACTCATATTGACACCTTTGTTAAGGTATCAATATTTAATTAGAATAAAAGAACACTCATCGTAGCTTCTTATTCAATAAGGAGACTAGAGTATAAGGCAACTGCTTTCTACCCACTCACAAAGATAAAGGGTAATGTGACCAGGGCATAGCGACCACCAACAGTTCTTGGTGAAAAAGGGCACGATTTCCTATCCCATTAATTCCAGCAGAAATTAAACCAAGGAGAGGCAATTTGCCAAAGCAATGAAAATGTAATTATGTAGGTCACATTCAGAGGTTAGAGTCCTCTGAATCTTGCCTGAGTAGGCTGGTAGTTTCTTAAACTTGAGCTTTAAATGGAAAGAAATTGGCTACGTTCGAGTCACTCCATTTGGCTATAGATGTGATCATTTACAGATGAAGGCGAAGCAGACTCGAAGTGGAGAGAGATGAGAAAGAAGACTGGGTTCCAAATTGACCAGCTGAAGGAAAGTTTATATTTTAAAAAAACAATCAGTTGGTCGGTGACTCATGGGGAAAGAATTCTTAAGCTTTCTTCAGGGAAACCCCAGTAAATAACATGTATAATAAAATGGAGATGGTGTTGTCTGTTTTGTTGGGCCGTTCAGTCCACATAAAAAATCTTTTGGCAAAAAAGGGAACATTCTGAACACGATTCTCTCTGGGAAACCCCCAAACAGCAAGAACTACTGTGGCTTCCTTACAGTTTTACAGAATACTTTGTATCTCAGACTTGCATGTGGAATAAAACTTGGAATAAATGTGGAAAAAAATCTGCTTTTTGTTACAGGGTTGAGGATTTTTCAGTCGGTTGCTTCCATGATTCACACTGCACTCCACTCCTCTGAAACTCAAAACCACATATCATAAAAAGGAACACTGGCTCGAGTTAATTTTTCTTGCTTTGTCCCTAGGAGAACCAACTGCTCGAAGTGGGCCCCACACGACACACCAGAGAAATGAATGAAAAGTTCTCGGCCTGCATCGGTTTACTGGAATATGGTGTAAATCATATACTTTAAAAGAGATCTGGAGTTCTACTTTTTTTCCCCTAATGTGGGATTTAACTGACATAATCTATAACAGTTTCAGTTCCTCTCTTTTTAATTAGCAAAAGCTTTTGGAATTTTGTTGTTTTTGGTTTCTAAGAAAATCATGCAAAAAAAAAAAAAAAAAAGTTGAGCAAAATAAAATGTGTTTCTAAATGATTAAAGAAAGCCCTGTTTGTTGGGGATAGGCATGGTCAAAGTTCTGTACTCCCCAACCCCCTGCCCAGAATGCTTTGTTTAAGCCACACGGTGTCTAATCAGCATGTCTTTAGATTATTTTATGTTAATTAAAATTATGGTTAGTTTCAGAGGTTAATGTATACATGTGCATGTGGCTTCAAAGCCTTCCCAAATGACTGGCTGAGCTCCCTTGCCTTGGGCAGGCCTGATCTGTGATAAAACTGCCCACATTAAACCAAGTTTATTACTATGGAATTTTTTTTTTTTAAACTCAATTGAGAAAATACACTTTGCAGATTTCTTAAAGAATTTCTTTTAGGATCCCAGCAAAGGTAAGAAGAAGTAAGAAGAAATGTAAAAGGAAAGGAACAAAGGAACTAGCTCCTATCAGAAAAAAACAAACCAGCTTCCTCATTTACTGAGGCGCAAGGGGTGAGGCACAGAACAACAGAGCAGGACTGCACACATGCACACTTCTCTCTCTCTCTCTCTCTCTCTCTCTCTCTCTCTCACTCTCTCCCCCCCCCTTTCTCTTTTAGCAGACTAGACAAGCAGGAATGATGTAAGTAAGAAGGTTATTTCTCAGGCTGCCTTCATCCATCAGAGACTAAGGTGTTACCTAGGGCAATCTAAGCAAGTACACTGGTTCCCTGCAGTGGAGTAAGATTCAGGAAGTTGTCCTAAAATTTGTCTTAATACCAAGTGTTTGTTGCCCATTTGGGTGCTTTCACCCCTAATAGAGTGATAAAATCTATTTCAAACCACAGTATTTGAATGGAACAGATCATCTACCAGACCAGGGCACCACTGGTTCCTGCGCAGATGAATGTCTAAAGCTGATAATAGTGCAAGAGGATCAATGTAAGAGTGATAGACAGAGATGCATTTTCTATGTAATGTGAACTAATACAAATGTTTTAGAAACATGCTGCCAGAAAAATGGATGGGACTAGGTAACAGTTTGGAAAAATTTTTCAAGAATAGTATCTTCACCAGTCCCATACCCCAAACATATATAGCAAATGCAAACTTTCAATACTGTCAGAAGTCAGGAGGAAATTTTAGTTAAAGTAGAATCAAAAACAATTCTAAGAATGTGAGTTTTTTGTACATCGAAAGGAAAAATTTAATATACCAAAATATTTCACAATCAGAGGTTAGCCTCAACTCTCCTTTAAAAACAACTTAATTTTCTATGTAGAAAAACAGGTGACTATGAACATTATGATCAAATAACACAAAGCATGGAAATCATCAAAGAGGGAAAAAAAATGAACATACCTTTTTACAAGTTCTTTAGCAGAGTAGTTGTAAAAAGCAAAAATGTAGAGAGAGCAAGCAAGAGAGAGAGAGAGAGAGAGAGAGAGAGAGAGAGAGAGAGAGAAAACTAAAACTACAAACCTATACAAATAAACTTTCTACGATTTATATGTGTCAAGTTCAGATCCACTTTCACCCTGGATTCAAATCCAAAATGAAGTACTGATTATACACCTCGGCTCATCTGGAAAACTCCCTGCAAGTTTTCAGAGCTCCTTAGCACAAAAGTACAAAGAGATATGGTAATGACTTCCCTGAACAAACAAATATACAGAAAAAAGTGAGTTAGTTTGCGCTCTTGGGGCATACCCGGTGGCCTGTGGCTGCTCTGATCCTGTGCCATGAAGAAATGTATTAGGCCTCTCTAGATCTTCCTTCCAGCCTGGGAACCTCCAACAGTCGTTTTCAATGAGCAAAGGCAATGACTCCCCACCATCAGTGTCAGAGTTGCGAACAGAATCCATTCACAGGCTCCCCAGCTACTGGCAAACGACTTGCTATTGCTCACAGCTGACAGGGACTGAGGAAGGGTGTGATTAGAAAGCTGAATTTCTGGCAAACCTGAGGTAAGGTGTGATTTTTAACATTTTTCATTTTACCTCACTGGCTGCCATTAGTACTTATGGATGGTCATTGTAAAATTATAGAGGTTATCAAAATTACCCTAGCACCTTCTTTCTTTCTAATACACATTCCGAAGGCCCTTTCTCTGATATTCACATTTAGAAAACTTGGGAGTGAACCAGGGATTTGCATTTTTAACTATCAACTTGGGCATGTCTGCTGTAGATCAGATGGACAACATTGAGAAACACTGAGCTAGAGGATGTTCTTGCTCTGTTTTGCCTACTCTGCGAGAGTACTCCCCAGTAAGCATGGATACTACAAGATGGTGACAGGTACTGCTTTTTAAAAATGGGGGAATGTAATTTGATAAAGTAAGTTCAAGAACTACGATGTCAAACACATTTATATGTTTCTTCACTCCAGAACTCCCCAAAATGTTTAAGTGCTACTGTACTCTGTGTCTCACCAGAAAGGAGAAAAAGATGTAAATGTAAGCCAAATGTTTTTGATCATTTAATCTCCTTGTCTAAAAAGGCAGAGCATACTCTGGAAATGCTGCTGCACCAAATTTATATGTGAGAAAATATAAAAGCAGAAAATTACTGAGGACGATAATCTATAATACCTAGATGTAAGGGATCAGTGGGAGGATGTATGGAAATACATGATCATGGAAGTCTGAAGCAAAGACATAATAATGAACAAATGCTGAACATAAAAGCCAAGCAGTACAGCAGTAGGGAGCCCAACTGATGACTATCAAGACATTAGCAAATAGAAAAGTCTTTGGTAAACAGGAAGCTTAGGAAAGAAGTGATATTTGGAGAACGAGAATGATATTGTGAGTCAGAGTAATCATTGGGTCCAAAATGATGGCAAAGCTTTAAAGACTGCACAAGTACAAAAAATAATGGTGGCTATAGCCAACATTTTTGAGAATTTACTCTGTTCCTGGCACTGTTCTATGTACAGCACAAGTAGTAGCTTATTTAGTTTTTTTTGCTGTAGGGATTATCATCAAATCTGATTTAACAAATGGTGAGAGAGGCTCAGAGAAATTTACAGAAACTCTCAGTTATTAAGTGATAAAGCTGGGTTTTGAACTTCTTTGTCCCTCTAATCAGAAGGGTTAATAGATTTGCAGTTAAAGGAGACTATCTGAGTAGTAGGGTTTTGTTTTTGTTTTTTAAGGAAAGGGCAAAAGATCAAATTGGCAAGGATTAGTAAGAAGGTAAAAGAAAAATAACAATATTCATTACCGATTATGGTTAAGTGAGATATTGGGAATGTGAATTGCTCAAGCTTTGAGGAAAGTAATTTGGTGGCAGGAATCAAAAACTATAACTGCTCACTTCCTTTAATGCCAATTTCAGCTCTACAAATCTACCTGAAGGAAATAAGCAGAAATGTATATAAGGAATCATGCACAAAGGGACTCACTCTAAATTTACATAAAAATTAGATTAGATTGAAATTGAAGATATATTTTAAAAAGATCATGAACTCTAGATTCAAAACTGGGTTTGAATTAAATCCTGACTCCTTCGCTTATTAGATATGTGATTTTTGGCCAGTTGGCTAACTTGACTAACCCTCTTGTTCTTCCTCTCTAGAATGGAGAAGATGATGTTTACTTTACAGTAGGGATTCTCAGCAGCAGTCCTATGGACCTTTTAGATAAGATAATTCTTTGTTGGAGAGGGCTATCCTGTGACTTAAAGAATGGTGAGTAGCATCCGTGGCTTCTACCCACTAGCATCTATCTACCCACTAGAGATTCCAATAGCATCTCTCAACCCAGTTGTGACAATTAAAAATGTCTCCAATCATTGTGAAATGTCATTAGCTCAGAACCACTGCCTTACAAAATTGTTGTGAGGATAAAATGAGCTAATTTAAAGATTGTGATGAAAGGAAAGCCAAAAATAATTGTTCTTTTTTTTTTTAATGGGAAAGCCAGGTAGAGGAAAGAAAAAGGGTAAAAATACTCACACATATATATAATATACACATATGTACATTCACATACACATATTACTTATATATGTACATATATGTCTATTTATAGACATTTGTTTATAGGCAGAGAAGACCAATGGGAGAGAGAATAAAATCTGAAAAAGTACAGTCTTAAATCTCTGCTGAAGACATCGCCTTGACAAAGAGAAGGACCATCCCCTGACCTGGGAGTGTAGAGAGAAAGGGTGAAGAACTAAAATAATTCTGAGGGTTTTCTTTTAGGTAGTAATGTTGTTATCACTGTTTTGGAATAATAATGAGATATAAAAAGTGCTTTTTTCCCCATGGTATTTAATTTGTTGATAGAGCTGGGAGTAAAGTTCAATCAGATTTAAGTTATACCTACCTGGGGAGAAAAAAAAAAAAAAACCCTAATAATCTATTTCCCTAGGATTTTATTGTTTCTAACTGAAGAATGAAAAGTACGAATAGTTGGGCAATGTAAAATTTTAAATGTATGATGGCAAACTGGTTACAGTTATTTCAGGTGAATCAATCATGGCAACCAGGTTAATGGTTCAAGATTTGGGAAACTATTTCTTCTGTTCTATTGTTACTAACTTTCCCTTTTCTATTCCTACTTTTTTGTCCTGATTTCCTTCCTTTGCAATGTTATTTACTTCTCCTCTCAAAACTCTATGTCAAAATTCAGTTTCTGACTTGTTTCTCTATCATTTATATTAATTCACTGAATCATTCCATAAATATTTACTCACTTTCTATTATGCCCCAAATTCTAGGAACATAAGTTAACAAGGCCATAGGAAAATCTGGTCTTCCTGGAGTCTGAAGTACAATTGAGACAGGCAATAATCAAATAATAAACCAATAAATGTAACATACAGCAGAATAGCACATAAATTATCAATACACAAAATTCTGTCAAATCGGTACCTAATGTTCCTGTCTAGTATAAAATTTTAAATAATGCTTTTTCACTATAAGTCTTCCTTGACTTACATTGACGCTTGTCCCAATCAGTCTATTGTAATTTGATAATAATGTAAGCCAAAAATGCACTTAAAACACCTAACCTAGCGAACATGACATCTAATCTACCCTATCTTTAAGATGTCCAGTGTATTCTGGACATCTTATTTTAGATAGCAGTTGGGCAAAATCATCTAACTAAAGTCTGTTTTATAATAAAGTGTTGAATATCTCAGTGACTTCTTGACTACTGTATTAAAGGTGAATCACAGAATGCTCTAATTCAAAATTCAAATAGGACTTCTACTGAACATGTATTGCTTTAGCACTACGATAAAGTCGAAAAATTATAAATGGAACCACGATAAGTCTGGGTCTCTGTATTTGGGAGCTCTTCCTATTTCTTAAGCAGTTGTAATACACTGTCTTTGTTAAAAAACCTATTCCTGGACCACAACTGCCATACCACTTAATAGAATTCAAGCTAAACTGGGATGTCTACCACTCTCTGGTATGATATTTGTATTCTATGAATCGGTAATACTATACATTTTATACTTTTATGTTTCTATAATTCATTATAATTATAACTATCAACATTTCCCATGAACTGGAGATGTAAAATTATTAATAGTCTTCATAAGACTTGGCTTCTATAACTGACTTCAGTAATTTTGTCACATTTGAAGAAAATCAATGTGTGCTTTATGCTTCAGTGCTGAAAGAACCCTACCTCTAAATTGTATGTGCAGTTGATGTGGGTGGTTTTACTTTGGGGTCCAGATGTCATGACTATATTAAAGGGAATTTTGAAAAAATTCGTGATTGGCAGCAATACATTCAATATTTTAGTCAAAAACTTTTCTACTTGACAATCTATGAATCAAATTTTGAACCATGTGGAAAGGGAAGAAGGATGATGTTTAGGTTGGAACATTCAACAAGTTTTCTTGATAAAGACTCAGATTTTAACCATACCTTACCAAGTCTATTTTTATATCTTGTTCCAATGCACAAGTATAGAAATATTATAACTTTTTTCTGATTTTGTGTGTGTGTGTATAATTCCAATTTTGGAATAGGCTTTGGTGGAAGCATATAAAAGTTACCCAAATTTATAAAAACTGGGTTTTCTTATTTAATGAAAGACATATGCTTGCAAAAAAAAAAAGTGTTTGTAAAGGCAATTCTTTGTAACTTTCACAGTCCTTGACCCTAAATCCCTTGCCTAAGTATTCAAGCCCAAATATGAAAATCTCTTCAGTTATTGTCATACCTTCTAAGGGTAACCAGAAAATCAAAGGGCAGAGAATACTTTTTTCATGTGAGGAAGGAGATAGTGCAGAAGCATAACAGAAAGTACGGACCACATATATTCTTAGCAATCTGAACAGATTCAAGTTCTTCAACCAATTCTATGTGAATTGGGCTCTGTTTATGATGGTCTTCGGTTCAAAGCCTCATATGCTAAATTTTGGTTTAGGGGGAACTTGTACACTTATTTTAAGTGAGGTCAGAGTTTATTAACCTCTACACCACTGACACATATCACCTAATAATTCTTTATTATGGAGGCTGTCCTGTAAATAATAGGATGTTGGCTTCTACACAATAGATGCATAGTACCTCCCCAGACTGACAATCAAAAATGTATGCAAACATTGCCAAATGTCCCCTGGGGTGCAAAATCACCCCTACTTGAGAACCATTCGTATAAATGGAAACTTTTTTTTTTTTCAATTTCTTACTGGAGGGGATAATTACAGTGATAGAAGAATTTCAACAAGCTGCTGCTTTTTTTTAGAGCTCTATTTTGCTCTTTGCTACAAATTGTTCTTTTTTTTTTTTTTTTTTGCTTCATTCCTTCAAGCCATATGTATACGTAAAAAGAGAAAATTTGTGAGGCTAATAACTTCAAAGAAGAACATAAAAATGGCCCAGTCAGAACATTTCTTCAATTAAATCTTAATCAATAATAACATTTTGTCCTGAAGATGTGTTGTCATTAAGTTAATCTTTATTTTCCCATCTTGTTATACATGTACATGTCCCTAAGCAGCAATGGCCTTTTCTACATTAGAGCTCCTCCAATTAGCGGCATAAACTAAATATATTCTCAAAATCCTTATTTAAATACTATCCTATTCTCTTTTAAGAACCTTGTTTACTAGATTCTGCTTATCCCAAAATTAAGAGAAATCCATTCTTAACTCTGGACTTAAATAATGAGGCAAATATAATGAAAATACTTCAGAAAAAGAACACAGTTATACTTAAAAATATGCTAGTTCTATGTAGTTTATTTTAAAAATTAGAGTCATAAATAAGTGATTGATTTTAGGTTTTGTTCTGAGATACTTGGGTCTATCTGGTCCATCCATTCAGATTGCTTAGATTCTTAATATATAAGTATATGGCTTCTATGCAGTAATTATCACCAACTGGGTTCAGATGTATACTTGCCTGGCCTTTTAGCCCACTAGAAAGTGTCCATATTCAGTTGCTCAGTCCGCTGAGCAATACTACCCCATCCCCTACTTCTCCATATACCCTTGTTGTATAGATTTTTTTCCCTTAACTTATTGGATTTCTAAGTTTGTAAAAATAATTCAAATGCAGTAACAAATTAATACATGATGTCTAAAGAAGTTAAAAATAACTCCTAACTTTTATTCAGACTCAGATCCTTATACTTTTCTTCATGGTCATATAAACACTTATAGAAATACCTGTATGCACACAAGCATGCATGTGAACACACACACACACACACACACACACACACACTCTCTCTCTCTCTCTCTCTCTCTCTTCTGTTCTTTCTTAATCTCCTTTGCTGATTTCTCTTATTTTATTCAATCTTTCTGAAGGCCCCTCCTGTAAACTTAGATTTACATATTTAATTGCCTAGAAGACACCTCATTTGGATATTGAGACAGTCATTTAAATATTTGTTTCTCCTCCAAGACACTTGATCAGTAGGTACTTCCTGTCCATTTGAGTGTAAATATGGCCATGTGACGTGCTTTGGACAATAAAAGGGGGTGGAAATGATGAGATATTCAGACAGAACCATTAATAGCCAGAGTATGACTCACTACTCATTCTTTTCTTCTCCTCTGGTAATCAACAATAATCCTCACTGAAAATCAAGTGAAAATAATAAACAATTGAGATGGGTATGCAGCATGAATGAGAAATAACTCGTGTAGTTTGAAACCATCCCACTTGGGTGGTTGTTTGTTGCAGCAGTTTAACTTAAATTATCCTGACTAACCACCAATAGGCATTAAACATCCTACATTTAACATCGTCAAAACGATCCATTCTATTTTTTCCTTTCCCCATTTTATGCATCTTAGTGAATGGTCCTAATATGTAGTCCAGGGCCCAATCATCTTTTTTTTTTTTTTCCTCTTTTTCTCTTTTTCCATAGTCAATTTAAAGGATTGACTCTACCACCAAAAGATATTCCAAATCCAACTGCTTCTCACTATCTCAACTGCTGTGATCCTAACACAAGATATCACTATCTCTCCTCCACAATGACACAGCAACTCCCAACTTTTCCTAAAAATTCCACTCTTCTTCGTTGTCTTTATTATTATCTTATTGATTGTAAGAATGCTTTAACTTACAAAATCTTCGCTTATCATATGTGTTGCAAACATTCCTTTCAGTTTTAACTTTTCCCCCAAAGCCTTGCTTATTCTTAGAGTCAGAGTTAAGTGATTAGCTTTACTTGCAATCATCCTTAATCTGTCTGTGCTTAAATGGATAGGGAACAGATACTTTACACCTCTAAGCATTTTGGTGCCTGTTCCAAACAGGAGGTGTCTTGTAGGATGCCTAGTAAACACATACCATGTGCTGTTTAATAGTCAACATGGTCTCTGAAGCCAAAAGGAAGTTTATTTTTGCTCAAGAAAAGCATATGTTAGTAGGGGTTATAATTCTGATCTCAGTACTTTAGTTGTCATCCTGATTTTCAATTTTTAGATTGTATATTTTGTTATATAACTGAGTGGGGTTCAAGTCAAATGAATCACTTTTAAATTTAAATTTTACAGAATTATCTTCTAATAAATATTAACATCCTTAAACCTCAGTTAGGTTATTTAAATAACCTAAATTAAGGACCAGAATTTAGGCTATGAAATGGTCCCTGGTAATCCTCAGATAATATCTATTATTTGTATATTACTTACAACAGTCATAATGGGTGCTAGCCCTGACAGGTATGAAGTTGGAATTTAAGGAAGAATGATTGGACCAGGAAGATGGACAGGTTGGGAAGCAAAGAATTTGAACATTTACTACAAAGATGCCATTGAGAACCATAAGCAACAAGGTATAATGGACAGTTAAAATACTCATAACATGATCCTTCAACAACATGCAATTCAGTGAGGGAAATAACATTTGCATAGGGAGGATAAAAGGAAGGAGTTAAAATGTGCAGAATCATTACAAAAAGCATCATAATAAACAGGATTACACAATTATGCAAGTTTGTAGAGTTTCAGGTGCTTAATTTCCACTCTTTATATTACTATTAAACTTCCTACAAAGTTTAATACATTTATGTACTATACCTCCCCTTCTGAATAGTCTCATCACTGTATTTTTCTGTTTCTTTCTCAGTAGCCTCCATTTAAAAGTCTTATTTTCATTTGTGTAAATTTGGAAACTGCACAAAAGATAATTATCAAAAAAATGAGAAAGTGACATAGGAAATAATTTAAAATTGTCAAAATAATTAACATTTTGGTGTGCATATCCTCATAATGTCTATGTGCAAATATATGGATATAAATATCACCCTTTATAAAATTTTTAAAGCAAAAATAAGATTTGCTCCCCATTTTTTACTTTATCACAAAATCTCATTGTAATTGATATATATATTTACATCTTTATTCTTTTTAATTGTTTCATAGCATTTTATTGCTGTACTATACTCTATTTAACCAATTATCTCAAACAGATATTGACATTTTTAAATGCTGCAAATTATAAACAATGATCCAAAATCATTATTGAAAAAATATCTTTCCATAATTACTGATTTATTGCATAAAAAGAAATCTTTAAGAGTAAAGCTGCTTGACCAAAAAGGCTGACACCTAATCAAGGTATTTGATGAAACTGGTCACCCTTCAGGAGGGGTTTGTGTCTACTCTGCCATGTGTAGAACTTAAGAAGTTTTCTCATTACCACCTATCATGATAGTTCCTTTGCTTTTCTCTAAAAGATCAAATGATGTCTGACAGGCTATATTAATTTATAGTTCTTGGTTGTTAGTGAAATTGAACTTTTTCTTTCATCTATTTATCTTTTTGGGGGGTCTTGAATGTCTATTGATTTAGACAACTTTCTTTTTTCCTAATAAACTTTGGTTTGGCTTTCTTTTATTAAGTTTTGAATGGAAACTATTTTATTTAGGGGATATTTAGTCCTCTGCATGTCATATATGCTATAAGTATTTTATAAATTTGTCATTTGCCTTTTAACTGCTTATTGTTTTTTGTCCCACACAGACATTTTAAATATATATGTAATTAAAGATCTCATTTTTCTTTTACTACTTTCTAATTCATTTTTACTTTAATCATTCCTTTCTTTACTTAGGTTTTTTTGTTGTCATTGCTCTGCATCATTACAAATTAATTTTCTTCCATTCAAAATAATGCCACTGAAAGTTATTAATTTTTCTCTGCAGATAGCATTGGCTATATCTTCTAATGTTTCCTGCAGTGATTTCATTGTTATTATTCCAAATAGTCTGCAAACTAGATATTGATTTCCATTTTGGAAATCTGGGTCCATTTTGGAATGTATTTTCTCATGCCTAAATAGATAGCTTTTTGTATCTGATGTAAGCTACATATTTCTAATTTTCTGTAGTTTTCACTAGATATCTAATATTCATATATCATTTAAATATACACATACATATCTTTTGAACCAACTGTGTTTCTTATATTGATCACATCCTTTTTCATTTTGTTTCTTTGTCCAGTTGCTCTGCCAAAGATGGGAGAAGGATTTAAATTCTCACAACTACAGTTATTCTGTATGAGCTCTCTATAGAGGTTTCAAGTCCATTAAGATAAAGGGTTTAAATTTCAAACCCAAACTCATCATAATGAAACTTCTAGAATCATACTTGATGTAACATGTTTTCAAAACAGAAGTATAAAGAATTTCTTTTATTTTGGGGCAGTGTTAAACTAGTTCCATTTAAAAAATCTCATAAAACACATGAAAAGATATCTAAACTACTGGGAGAAGATACACATCCCAAAATCTGTGAAGTAAAACATGATTATTCCCATTATTTCTCGAGGGTGAGGTCACTTCCTTTTGAATACGCTACAGGAAATGTGTAAGTCCCAAGTGCCCTTCAGAAGTCTCTGTGCTATCACTAAGAGTTTTCTGAGCAATGGATCAATTTTTGCTTTCCTATAGGGTTTACTTGGCAAGATTAATAAGTTTAGAAATATATTATAGGGCCCCTCTGGTGGCGCAGGCGGTTGAGCTCTGCACTGTGAAGCTGTCTGCAGCTTCTGCAGCACAGGTTCGATCCCAGCCGGCTTGGGAGAATCCCACATGGTGAGGCAGACCTCTCTTGTCTCACCCGCTGCTCCCCTCAGCAGTGTATTTCATCAGTCTGCCTGTTCTGTTCCCCACTCTGTCTCTGGTGAATCCTCTCACCCTCCCACGCATCTGGCCTGTACCCCAGCACTTGTATAAATAAAAAATAAATCTTTAAAAAAAAAAGAAATATATTATAGATTTCAACTCCTCAAAGTTTTCTGTCTCCATTTGAACTATCCTTTCCTTTACTGGACTAAGATTAAAGTCAAGGGATTCAAAAACCAGACATTAGCAATGCTCTTTTAAAACTGATTTGCTGAAAAAGAACTAGAGGTTTATTGCTGCTGCGATGATTGAGACAGGCAATTCATGGAATGAAAATAAGACTTTGAGACCAGTGAGTTTCCATCCTTTCCTTTTACTCTAATGATACTCTTACTGGGTTACACATACATTTGAAAAAAAAATAGATGCAATCTCCTAAGTCCTTAGGAAATACATTTGTTGAACTTCTCTAAGAAAATCATGGAGAGGATATTCATGTATTGTTCAAAGAAAATAATGCTGTTTAGAAATATTTTAGAAATATTTTTTCAGTCATCCATTTAAACAGTGAGAGAAATGCACATTATGGCACTTTACCGCCTGCTCCTTTCACCCACCAAGATTATAATACACAGCAACAACAAGTTATTTCCAGGTTTGAAGATGCTGTTTCATCCCGTCTATATGTTTTAACATGTGACCAGTGACAGAAATTTAGTAGTTGAAGGTCTGGAATAAGCAGCAAGATAAATTAACATGGATATAACATCTGTGCTCTTCAGTGTAATGTGTTTTGGTGACATTTGATTTGGCACACTCTGACTTTGCAAATGACTTCTAGAATCCAATAGGTCACCAAAATAAGTACTCAAGGTAATTACTATTTTTCCCACTTATGGAGGCTCAAAATGTCCACTCGTGCCAAACGTGTTGGAAAATCACTGGACAAAGTATTTTTAGATGTTGTAAAAACAGGTGTTTAAATCAGATGTTTCTTCCTTCTTCTCTTAAATATCAAAGTCCTCAGATATGTATAAAATTAATGCACTTAATGTAACTCAGTAAAAATTTAGTTATTTTTAAATTTTCTTTTCTCATGGTTTGGTCCTTTTCAAATGCTCCTTCTTTCAATCAAGGGAGTCACTTCATAGTTCTGCTAGGGGGAAATATAAAAAAAACTTTTATTTTAAAAAGACTTAATTAAGGTGATTGTAAGTTTCTCTTTCAAAGATAATGGAGACTCTTAAGAGATTAAATGTAACTTTTCTCTATAACTTAAAAAAATTGAGGAAGGGCGGAGCAACATGGCGGCGAGGAGACGCTGCGAGTAAGATCTCCCATTAAAAAAAGTGAATAGGGAGGAAAAGCGGCAGGTCCCATTGAGAACTGGGACACAGAAGATAAACGGGTGACGCCAGCGAACTGCCCGAAGAAGAAAGTGGCCATAAAAGAGGACCAGAAGGGAGGGAAGCGCAGAACCCTGCTCCCCTCCCCCGCCCACAGAGGCGGCACTCTCCGACCGGCAGAGAGGAGGAAACAACAAACCAAAACGGCCCACAAGAACAAACGACGCAGCAAGCGGGACTGTGCGTGGAAAGGAACTATTGCAGCCACCACACCCCGTGAACGGGAGCTGAGGCGAACCCTGCAGGATCCGCCGCGGCGGTGAGCGAACGGCTCCGGGCGCCATTAGAGAAGAACAAAGACCCCGGGAGACGCGCACACAGCCGGGCTGCCGGTAAGCTGATGCGGAAACGCGCGCGCGGCGCTTGAAAAGCAAGTGCAGACCGGGATCGCGGCTGCCCAGGTCCCTGCGCCTGCGACCTAGGCTTGCGGGGAGACGACCTAGGCTTGCTGGGAGACACGCGGAGGTCCTCACTGAGGTGAAGGTCCTCCCTGAGTGAGCAGGAACCAGGCGCCCAGGCACGGGAGCTGTGCAAAAGGCGCCATTCCCGCGCCACTGAACTGGGCTACAGCCCGCGTCCTGGAACTGAGGGCTTTGAACTGAGACCCGGGGCACCAAAATTCGGGGCGTGGTTTCTCCACGACGGTGGGGCACAAGGCAGACACACCCCAAAGCTGTTGAGGTGTACCCTACCATTCCCGCTCTGTTCCCTGTCCCACGGGGTGGGGGGAGGCGAAAAACAGCCCCCCAGGACAATAGGAGAGATCTCTGGCGCCACCTAGCGACCAGGAAAAAAAAAAGTCACTAACACCCTATAAAACAGGACATTTCTTAAGACTGCTTGAAAAGGGCAGAAGGTTTCTGGAGGACCCAGTGGCCAGCTGGGAAGTTATTCCACGCCAGGCCCCTTCCGACCAGCAGTCTGAGCCCACAGAGGGAGCAGGCACCCACGTCCGGGGCAGACCGGGTGCGCAGAAGAGTGTGCCTGAAACCGGAGGCGCAGAGACTGCATCCTGCTTCGCCATTTGAGAACAGGGACATTTCTTCAGTAAAAACTGCCTAAAACCAGCAGAAAGCTCCCCAGAAGACAGAGATGGCTCCTGGAAGAGCCAGAGGGGAGCGGAGAAGTTCACCCAAGATGTCAGTCAGTCCGAGCAACACAGTGTCCCAATGCATACGACAAATTAGAAAACAGACAGTAGGGAGTAGAAGAACCACACGCAACCTAAAAACTCCTCAGGAAAGAAGCACACCACAAAAAGAAAACCACTCCCAGATTGCAACGACAGCAACTTGGAAGAACTTCTGAGCCTTCCAGAAAGAGAATTTAAAATTGCCATGATTAAAAAAGTGATAGATCAGAAGAAGGAAATTGAGTCCCTAAAGAGGGAAGTAAGAGAAATGCAGGAGATCAAAGAATTAATGGAGGAACTAAAGAACTCTGGGAAAAGCAATGAAAGCAGAATAGATGAAATGGAAGAACGAATAAGTAATCTTGAAGACACAGAAATAAAAAGAACCAAACAGAAAAGGAAAGAGAAGTACGAAGGAAAAAGAATGAAGAAAGACTTCGGGAACTATCTGACTCGATGAGGAAAGGAAATATAAGAGTTATAGGAATTCCAGAAGGAGAGGAGAGAGATGTAGGAACAGAGAAAATATTCATGGATATAATTGAAGAGAACTTCCCAAATGAGAAGAAGGAGCTGAAAATTGATATACAAGAAGCAAGAAGAACACCAAACTTCCACGACGAAAGGAAAAACACAGCAAGACACATAATAGTAAAGCTCCCAAGAATCCAGGACAAGGAAAAAATAATGAAGCTGACAAGAGGGAAGAAACAGATAACATTCAAAGGAAAACCAATCAGGCTGACATCAGACTTCTCTGAAGAAACACTACGGGCAAGGAGAGAGTGGAGGGACATAGTCAACAGACTCCAAGAAAACAGATGCCAACCAAGAATACTCTATCCCGCAAAGCTCTCTTTCCTCCATGAAGAAAGAATATGGACCTTCCCAGACAAAGAGAAACTCCGGAATTTCATTGCGACTAAACCCCCACTCCAAAAAATACTACAAGGAATCCTAAAGCCAGAACCTCAGAGGGACGAATAACAACGAAAGAAGACCAAAAAAAAAAAAAAGTTATAAAAGAATAAATAAATAAAAATCAAAGGAAAGACAAACATAATGGCAAATACAGATGCTAACATATCAATATTAACTCTAAATGTAAATGGACTAAACTCTTCAATAAAAAGACACAGAGTTGCAGCCTGGATTAAGAAACAAAACCCAACCTTTTGCTGTCTCCAGGAAACACATTTAGCTACAAAAGATAAAAATAGGCTCAAAGTCAAAGGATGGAAAACAATCCTACAAGCAAATGGGCCAAAAAAGAAAGCAGGAACAGCTATACTTATATCAGATAAAACAGACTTCAAACTCAACAAAATAAAAAGAGACCCCAATGGTCACTACATTATGATCAAGGGACAATACTTCAAGAAGAAATAACACTCATTAACATATACTCACCAAACGAAAGAGCACCAAAATATATCAGACAACTGTTGTCCTCTCTGAAAACAGACATCAGAGAAAACACATATGTAGTGGGAGACTTCAACACACCACTATCAACAATGGATAGATCAACAAGACAAAAAATAAGTAAAGAAACTAAAGCTCTAAATAAGGACCTAGAGCATTTGGGCTTAACAGACATCTATAGAACACTAAACCCAAAAAAAACGGAGTACACATTTTTCTCAAGCGCACACGGATCATTCTCCAGGATCGATCACATACTGGGGCACAAGACAAACATCAACAGATACACCAAGATTGAAATCATACCAACCATCTTTTCTGACCACGAAGGCATCAAACTAGAAATAAATCATAAAAAGAAGGCAAGGAATTATCCTACCTCATGGAGATTAAAAGCCACACTACTGGAAGACCACTGGATTAACGAGGAGATCAAAGAAGAAATTAAAAAATTCTTTGAATTGAATGACAAGGAGGACACCAATATCCTAAATGTATGGGATGCAGCAAAAGCAGTAATAAGAGGAAAATATATAGCAATAGAAGCTCACATCAAAAAACAAGAAAGAACTCAAAGAAACAACCTAATCTCGAAGCTCAAAGATCTAGAAAAAGAACAACAAAAACCCAGAACCAGTAGAAGAAAAGAAATAATAAAAACCAAAGCAGAAATAAATGAAATTGAAACTAAAAAAACAATCCAAAAGATCAATGAAACCAAGAGCTGGTTCTTTGAAAAAATAAATAAAATAGACAAACCCCTAGCCAGGCTCACAAAGGAAAAAAGGGAGAAAGCACAAATACACAGAATCATAAATGAAAGAGGAGAAATCACAACGGACACAGCAGAAATCAAAAGAATAATCAGTAACTACTATGAACAGTTATATGGAAACAAGTTCAACAATCTAGAGGAGATGGACAAATTCCTACAACTCTACAATCACCCAAAGCTAGATAAAGAAGAAATAGAACACCTAAACAGACCAATTACAAGCAGCGAAATTGAAATGGTAATTAAAACCTCCCCAAAAACAAAAGCCCAGGACCTGATGGATTTACAAATGAATTCTACCAAACATTCAGAGACGAATTAGTGCCTATCCTTCACAAACTCTTCCAAAAAATTGAGAAGGAAGGGACAATACCAAACACGTTCTATGAAGCCAATATTACACTAATACCAAAACCGAATAAGGACAACACAAAAAAGGAAAACTATAGGCCAATCTCCCTAATGAACACTGATGCAAAAATCCTCAATAAAATTTTAGCTATCAGAATCCAACAATGTATCCATAAGATAATTCACCACGACCAAGTTGGATTCATTCCAGGGGCACAAGGATGGTTTAACATCCGAAAATCAATCAACGTTATCCAACACATCAACAAAAAATATAAAAACCATATGATAATATCAATAGATGCTGAGAAAGCTTTCGACAAAGTGCAACACCCATTCATGATAAAAGCCCTTGAAATTCTTGGGATACAAGGAACATACCTCAACATCATAAAGGCCATCTATGACAAGCCAACAGCCAGTATCATTCTCAATGGTGAAAAGCTGAAAGCAATTCCATTAAGATCTGGAACAAGACAAGGATGTCCACTCTCACCACTGCTTTTCAATATAATACTGGAAGTCCTAGCCAGAGCAATAAGACAAGAGAAAGACATCCAAGGAATCCAAATAGGAAAAGAAGAAGTCAAACTATCACTATTTGCAGATGATATGATAATATACATAGAGAACCCAAAATCTCCACAGAAAAACTAATTCAACTCATCAATCAATTCAGTAAAGTGGCAGGATACAAAATCAACACGCAAAAGTCAGTAGCCTTCCTATACACAAACAATAAATCTGAAGAAGAAGAAATCAAAAAAACCACCCTTTTATTATCGAAACAAAAAAAATCAAATATTTGGGAATAAATCTAACAAAAGAGGTAAAGGACCTATACAAAGAAAACTATAAAACACTGTTAAAAGAAATAGAAGAAGACACAAAGAAATGGAAAGACATCCCCTGCTCATGGATTGGAAGAATAAACATTATTAAAATGGCCATCCTACCAAAAGCAATATACAGATTCAATGCTATTCCAATCAAAATCTCAATGGCATTCTTCAAAGAAATAGAACAATTATTGATGAAATTCATATGGAATCACCAAAAACCCGAATAGCCAAAGCTCTACTGAAAAAAAAAGAAGGAAATGGAGGCATCACACTCCCAGACTTCAAACTCTACTACAAAGCCATAATCATCAAAACTGCATGGTATTGGAACAAGAACAGACATACAGACCAATGGAATCGAATAGAAAATCCAGAAATAAACCCACAGATTTATGGTCAACTAATCTTGACAAAGGAGCAAAGACTATGCATTGGAGCAAAGAAAGTTTGTTCAATAAATGGTGCTGGGAAAACTGGGTCGCTACATGCAAAAGAATGAAGCTTGACCACTACCTCACACCATACACAAAAATCAACTCAAAATGGATTAAAGAACTAGACATAAGACCTGAAACCATAAAATACATAGAAGGAAATATAGGCGAAACACTACGGGATTTGCACATCAAAGACATCTTTACAGACACATCACCCAAAGCAGTGATAGTGAAGAGAAAGATAAACAGCTGGGACTACATCAAATTAAAGAGCTTCTGCACAGCAAAAGAGACAATAACAAAAACAAAGAGAACCCCACCAACTGGAGAACATTTTTGCACCCAACACTAATGATAAAGGACTGATCACAAAAATCTGCAAAGAGCTGATGAGACTCAGCAACAACAAAGAAAATAATCCAGTCAAAAAATGGGCAGAAGAGCTAAAAAGAAACTTCTCTGAAGAGGAAATGAAATGGCCAACAGACATATGAAAAAATGTTCAACATCACTTGTAATCAGGGAAATGCAAATCAAAACTACCATGAGATACCATCTCACACCAGTGAGAATGGCACATATTAAAAAAACTAGCAACAACAAATGTTGGCGAGGGTGTGGAGAAAAAGGAACTCTTGTGCACTGTTGGTGGGAGTGCAAACTGGTCCAACCACTATGGAGAGCTGTGTGGAGATTTCTGGACCTACTAAACATAGAGCTTCCATATGATCCAGCAATTCCACTCCTAGGTATTTACCCAAAGGACACAGAAACATCAATTCCAAAGAGCACCTGCACTCCTATGTTTATAGCAGCACTGTTTACAATAGCTAAGCTTTGGAAACAACCCAAATGCCCAAAAATAGATGACTGGATCAAGAAGATGTGGTACATATATACCATGGAATATTACTCAGCATTCAAAAAAGATAAACACATGCAATTTGCAGCAACATGGATGGCACTGGAAGGGATCATGCTCAGCGAAATAAGCCAAAAAGAAAAAGAAAAATACGGATGGTCTCACTCATAGCAGGAATCTAGAAAACTTAAATAAGGGACCAGGAAAATGAATATAAGAAAGTGAAAATCAAAATCAACAAAAAACTATGAACCAGAGACACTTTTTGGGGGGTGGGGTGCGGGAGGGGAAGGATTGGGGTCAGAATGGGGCGTTTGCAATTGTATGGGGGAATATAAAAATAAAATTAATATTTAAAAAAAAAAAAAAAAAAAGAAATAAAAGGAAAGGAAATTCAAAAAAAAAAAAAAAAAAAAATTGAACCATTCATTCTGAAGCAAGTATTCTTTTTAGTTTTTACTTATTTTTCTTCATCAACATAATTAAGAACTTCAAGAGCTCTTGTTATTTGATTCCTTATATTTTAGGTTTTTTCTCTACTTTAAGCTTGCCTATTTGTTATCAAGGATACTTAGCCAAAAATCAAGTCTTTATTAAATTTCTAGAAAAACCTACCAAAACAGGGTATCAAATTAAAAAAAGGAAATAAAATATCTTCTCACTAGGACAAAATATGGAGACTACTTTTTACCTGGAGGCCTCTGTTCTAAAAATGACATTCTGAGTTACATTCATGCTCAAAAAACCTATTAAAAAAATAAAACTTCCCTGTTTCTGTATATATTATTCACATTCCCAAAACTGACACAGGAAGTCCTAAATTCTGGTCTTCCTAATGAAGACAGTGACTTGGAATACATGGTCCAGGAAAACCCCTCTAAAGAGGAGACAGACTCTACCCTAAGCAATTTAGGATATCACTATGCCAACAGAAAAACATTTTCAAAGGGAAAAACAAGTAATGGGTCTGAAGGAAAAAATTTTCCTGAGAAACTGTGATCTCTTCACAAAAATGAAAACTTGCTTTTTAAGGAGAAATAACAAAATACATGTAATTGTTCAAGGGAGAATGAAACTAGGTGTTTTGTTCCATCATGCATTCATAATATAAACTGAAATGTGCATCTTTTGAAGAAATTTGTTTGCTTGGAGTTTACAGGACTAGCTCCCAAAACATTAAGTGTAATCCAAAGATGGATGAAGCAGATCAATTTAACTGTCACAGAGCAAAATGAATAGTAGGGTTGTTGCATATACCACAGAATATGTGTGTGTATGTATAGGTGTGTGTGTACACTATGTTTAATGTATGAAGGGAGATAAATCCATCCATTCTGTTCATCTACTAAAACATTAATTGAACAGGCTTCCTTCCCTTTAGAGTCTGGTTAGTATCAAAAATAATAAAATGCCATTCATGAAATAAACAATTAGCCTTTGTGAGTCTAAAATGAATCACCTTTTACAGCTGGCTCACGTATATGGCAGGCAACAAGTCAGGTATGTTGCCTTGGGGACAACTCAGTACAAGCATTCCAGCGTCAAAGGGAAAAAAGAATCTCATATTCTCCTTTTGAAGACTCCAGCGCTATACTCTGGAGACGCACAGCTTGTATTCCAGTGTTTTCCATTTAAACTGAAATTCTAAGCTAAAGGAAAATAGCATGCAGATGTGCTGTTTGTGATTTGAGGCAGCTCTTTCTTGCCAGAGTCCATGGTCAGTAAAATGAGCATATTTTAAAAGTATTAGCATTGTACATTTTTTGCAAGCTATCACTTATTCATAACATAAACAATTAAAAATTAAGGCACAGGGGCAATAAATACCAGCACCTCCAAAATAACTGCTTTAGAGTAAAAAATCAAAATGGTAAGTGCTGTGTCTTTGGTTTTCTTCAACCAACACTCTAACCAGCACCCAAAGACCCCCATAGCACTGTCTCCACTGTTCATGATACAGATGGTAACTGGGTACCCAGAGGCTCTGGGGCAGGAGGGGGGCTTTGGTATTATTCTGGAGGTGACCATAATGAGCACAAGTTCAGACATTTTGAGTTGTATTGTTCATTGTATTATAATTTATTTGAAAATCAGTAAACTGTATTAAATTGAACATTTTGTTACACAGAAGAACTTGACCAAACAAGACACAACAAATGGATGGGCGCTGCTATGGAGATGTGTTTTCTCTTGGGAATTTTACAAATGAATCACTAGAGAAAAAGTCATCAGTGAATCACTAGAGAAAAAGGCAAATGATAGAAGTCTCCCAAGTGGTCTAAGGGTTAGCACCTTCCCAAAAGTGACAGCACTGATTCCCTGATCTTCAGTATGGAGAGCCTTGCCATTAGAGCACTAACATTTAGCTCAGTGTACTTTACAAACAAACAAGAGATGCAACGCATGAAATTCCAGAGAGAGAGACTGAATGTAATGTAAATGAGTAATCATGATCAGGATGTTTACTACTCACAAATTAAAAGACTTTATATGGTATAAGAACTAAAATGTGGGTTTTTATCCTTTGTCCAAATGTTTTTCATAAGAGTAGTAGTATTAATTAGAAATATATTCCCTTACTTTGCATAAGAATTCTTTCATTAATTTCATAGGTTACCTGTTGTTTTTAAAAATGTGAACTATCAGTGAACTGAGTTCACTGCTTTGCTCCTTCACAAATGCCTATCTTGTACTTTTCTTGTATTATTTTTAACTTTATTAAATATTATTACTTGGGTCATAAGCGGTTATTCAAAATATAAATTTATAAAGTGACACATTTTCAATACCAACCATTTATGTCAGCTTATTCCATAATAGCACATTCCATCAAATTAAACTGCAAGATTTCCCACATTTGTTTTACATTCTATATGTATGGCTTATGAACAGCAATTTTGATGAATTCCAGCTGGTTTAAATATGCAGGCAAACCCTTATATAACAGATTCTTTTCAATTCTTATTGTATTCAATGAGGTCCATTTTAAGTGGGCCACCTGGTAAGAAGCACTAATAGTTCTCCATAGAAAAAAGAGAAAAACAAATCACCCCACTAAACTTAAGACCATTTCCCCCGACTACATACATTACTATTATATAAATAATATTAAGTGAAAAGTAGTTCAAATCTTTTGGAAAAGTCGAATCAAAATTTAAACCAACCAGCAACCCAGTGAATTAAATTGCTCATTGATCTATTTTAACAACATTAAAATAATTTCCATCATTTGTGTGTGTTGCCTGGTTTCACAAATCTATCATACACATTTCAGTCTCCCCCTCTACTCCCCACACCCTCTGCTTCCATCCAGCTGGAATACATCAAGGGCACAGAAGCCAAGTCAAATGTTGACCCCACCCTCCTCCATCCATTTTAAGGCACCTTCAAAGCCAGAGCACTGATCTAGTTCAGTTTCACCAGCCATCCTGCTAGTTAAGACTCCAGCCTGAGGTTTTATAACTGCACATTAACATGAGAGCTTTGATTTCTGCTCAAAAACTTCAGCTGCACTGGGTTTCATCAGACTGTTGTAACTTTCTGCAGAAGAGTCCTCATTATTAAATCTTCACAATTTTTGCTCTCAGTGTTGATCCTCGTTCCTTAAAATATCAACCCCTCTGAATTGCCCAGTAAGCAACATAATATTTGAAGAACATATTTCCCTTCCAAAAGGTCAAAACCGAGCAGCCATTATGGCAGTCCAAACATGTTTTCCCAGACATGATCATACCCTGTGTCATTTGTGCACCGTCACAGACAACAGTCATTTCAACGTACACAGAGACACTCTTGCCAAGACACACGAAAGAGGGGAGAGGGGGCTGCAGAGGCAGAGAAGTTACAATAGGACAAAGAACTTACTTTGTTGTTCCCCTGTGCATGTAGCCGCAAGGAAAAAAGCAAAAAAAAAAAAAAAAAAAAAAAAAAAAAAAAAAGAAAAAGAAATATGTTAAACATAAATTTATTTTAAAATTATGAGGTTTTTCATGCTAGACCAAAATCAAAACAAATAATTTAACTATTCACTGACATCCTATATGTACACATACAGCACCTGGAGCTCATGGACAAGTCAAAGAATTCCTTTATATTAAACAAAATCATATATTTATAACAGCAGAAAATGATGACAGAGATTTCCCCCTTTCTTTCTACTTGAATACTTGGGGTATGGGAAGCTGGCCAAAAAGCATTGGTTTGAATTGGTAATAAGTGAACTGTTAGCATGAAAGGCAAAGTATTTAGTATGTCAGCTTGCCCTTTCCTGACAGCCCCTCCTCCAACATGCCAAGCGGTGGAAAATTTCATCAGCCAATGCATTTTTAAACAAACACTGCATCCTTGGTTTCAAAGAAGGTGGAAAAAAAAAGGGAAAGAGCAGAGGAAAGGAGTGGGTGGTTCTGGGGAGACAGGGTAAGCAGACCAAGTTACGACCTCCATCTGTGCCATTCCTTTATTTTGTAAATTATGAATTTTGTCTTGGGTTGGCATGGGAAATGAAGACTGTATAGTGGGGATGCTGCCAAAACAAACACTGGTCCACATTCAAGAAAATGGGTCTGAAAAGGTTAGTCACAAGAATGTAGTCATTTCTTGAAGGGTCAATGTGAATAGAGACAGAGAGTAGCCAGCGACAGGCGGCGGGCAAATGGCTCTCCTGTTTCAAACTGGAGCTGCAAGGATATGATTTATTATCAAACAATTTAACTCACATATGGCTTAAAAAAATAAAAGTGGTGATTCATTACTCCCAGGGCAGCCCGAGTCCTTGCAAGGTCAGATCCTATGGGGGAGACGTGATGGGGGTATGGGCAGGGAACAGAGCTGAACTCTTCCCACAAGGATCCCAGAAGGAATTTCTCACTGAGAAGCAGAGTTGAAGGGAGCTGTTAGGGAAGTGTGTGTCTGTGGGGGAGACGGAGCATAGGTTGGACCAGAGATCTGGCATTTAGCTTTAAGCGAGCAAGTGGATGAGAAAATGATATATAAAGAGTTTCAGAGAGTAGTAGGGTATTTTCTGGAAAACAATGGCAATTGGTGACTCTGGTAATTAAAATGATTAATCCCAGAACCATCATGGCCATACTATTTCATAAAAACATAAATATGAAGACACTGATAAACTAATGCAGAGAAGCTTCTTGGCATTGTGAATTGTCATAATATAACAGTGAACATCATTGGCTTAGTGATCCATAAGTCATGATATGAAAATGAATGAAGGGGGAAAAGAGTTTTTCATAAAGAATAGGTTGACTGTTAATAAAGACCCTCACTGAGAATCTTATCAGGAATAAAACACTGTTTTGGAAAATAATAGGACCCTGGTAAACTCCAAAGAAGAGAGATTGCATTGCTGCAAATACCTCAAACAGATGGAGTTTACTGCATTCCACAGCAGTGCAGCTTTTGATCTACCAAATAAGTTTCAGGAGTTCAACCAAGTATTTTTGCACATTAGGGAATGATTGAGCTTCCCTGCTCGAAGGCAGATGGTTCTGTTTGTAGTGGCAACAGTGATGTCACAGAGCACCCCTTAATCCTTAAATAGGAGAAACCCACAAGCGGAGGACATGGTGTGGCTTTGACATGTCTTATTTTCTTCAGTCATTTCCCAATTGTCTATTCTGAGAGAGGCATAACCGTCATGAATGGTGAACTGTAAATGTTTTATAATAATTCCCTCCACTACTCTGTGTAGAACAATTTATATTTAGATCCCTGAAAAGACTTCCATTGAAGAATAACTAAGTTCCTTTGAAACTGGTCATGTAGCTGTTCTGAGTTCTGTGGGAAGCACTGTTGAGTAAGCTAAGAATAATGTGATGTGTAGTGAGCCTAACTTCAGGCATCTCCAGTCTTATATTATCACTCAGCTGAATATAAATGTACAAGAGTAGTCATCCCCACATTAAGAAATATTTAGGGAGCTCTGGGGCCATACCTCTTCTCCTAGAAGATAAAGAGATCCTCTCCTATAATTGTTCTTTGGGAATTATAGTCTCCCCCGAAGGAATTTTTGAAGTCCCAGAAGGACTTCATTGTAAGATGGCCTCAGTCTCCCACGCAGTCTTAAAAACAGAGGCCCAGTAAAGTTCTGCAGTCACTTTTCATCTCTTAAGAAAACATATACTGTAAAGGAGGGCACCTATCTACATAGCTCATAGAAACCTCATAAAAAGTTCCAAGGTGTGAGGCTTAAGACATAGGCAAAGCTGAATTTTGCACCCAATGATATCCAGAGCATGTGCAGATCTGTGGCTTGCTTTCAGCTGGCCAGCAGGTCTGCCTATCACGGCAGGGTTGTGAATTCTCACTGCCTCCCTTCTGGCATGGTTTCTCCAATCACTCCTGCTTGACCTAAGGTCCCCAGGCCAGTCTCTCCACAGGGCAGCATTACCCAGGACTCCCCTAAGCAATTCAACTCCCTCAGTCAATGCTGGGAAATTCTCCCCCACATGTCTAAATCCCACTGATAGCTACCAAAGAAAAGGGAACTACTCAACTGGGAATTACAGCTTCATGAACACCTTGATGATTTTCAATAATAATAACAATGCACCCATGACACTGAATATTCAGCTGTAGTCACAGCACCAAGCTGTCTTCATCTAATCCTCTAAAATCACTAATCATTGTTTCTTTGATTTTCAAGAAGAATAAACAATGGGAGCATTAGCTAAGTTGCCTGAGAAGCAGAGCCAATAAATGGCAGGGTCGGGATTCAAATGTGAGTGAATGTGACTTAAAATCTACCTCATTTCACTGCATGCAAATGTTCCAAAGAGTTTGAATTCTTTAGTGCTTGCATAAGGCATTATGTGAGACTACTATGCCAGAAAAATAAGTTATTTGTTATATCACATTTTGTAGACATTAAATCAAATCCATATTTATTTGTATTTGGACTTATAAGAAAACATTTATATGTGTATGTGTTGGTAAAATAATCTTTTATAAGTTCTTAAATTATAATCTATACTGATAAACACACAACACACTCAGATACATGCTTCTTATTTCTGTCTCATCAGTAAAAAAAATCAATTCAATTGGAAACATCTTCACTTTAATACTGTAAAATCCTTTATACTTATTTAGCAACGGTAAACATTATCATAGGTTAGAGCTTCAATTTAATGGCCAAAGGAAATAGAAATAAAAGAAGAAAAATTTGCTAAATCCAAAATCAGAATTAAGTATAGCTTTAAAATACTGTGGCCATTCGGAAAGAGCAGATGATTGGTAAAATGCTAAATTTGTGGCTCAGAGAGATTATGTGTAAGTTCACAGAGTTAATGGTACAGCAGGAAACTGAATTTAGGACTCTTCCATTTTAGTCCACACACTATACTCAGAAAAGAGGCCTACATTTCAATTTAGATCCAGAGAGATTAAGAGACTGAAGGTAGTTAGAAAATCACATGGAAATAGAGTCAGACTGGTATGTTTTATACAGATATCCACTGCAGATTTATCACATTATAAAGTAATTATTTATTTGCATGCCTCTCTTCCACTTTACTTGGAGCTCCTATGAAATAAGACTTAATTTTTAAAAATCTTTGAATCGCTAGAGTCCACCATAACAGTGATGGATGAAGGTAAGGAAGGAAGTAAGAGAAGAGGATGGAAGGGAAGGAAAGAAAGACAAAATTGTAGAAAACTCCAAGAGAAATAACCTAAGAGAAAGAAGAAACAGGGCAGCAGAACATTATGATGTGAGTGACATAAAAACATTCCATCATATGGAGGTGATAGGAAAAATTGGGTAGGGAAAAGCACACCATAAAAAAGTATGCATAAAAAACCTTAGTTGAAAAAATATTTATCTAAAACACTATTTTACTCATATTTGAGTGAATACGATTTACCTAATTGGAGTCAAATTTATACAATTTTTAAAATGATCTATGTGGGATTGTTTTACAGTCAAAATAGAGGAGTCTTGCTCAGAAACTAGATTGTTTTGAGTCTACACTCATGTTGAACATGACTAACAAATGTTTCATTATTAGGGTTGTGATTGATTTGCTGTTGACTCAATGGTTTATTGATGTAAAAAGCAAAATAATGCATTAGAAGTCTAAAAATTTACTGAGAGAGACACATCTGTTGTTACTGTAATCTGACTTATTCTTTAAAAATCTTTTAAATTATGAATAACTGTACCTAAAAGCATTCTGCCTCCTAATCTCAGAGTGTTCACAGAGTGGAATGTTTAGATAAGCATTCTACTTGAATTGTTTTCAGTAGTTAGCTGCCATTTAAACATCTGAAAGTCAAGCAATCGTGTAATATAACCTAAGGAACTACACAGTGCAAAAGAAATGCAAATATTGTTTATGATGAAAACTGAGAAAAGCAACGCTCATGGCATACAGCCAAGTTTAATTTCCTGTCATCTCTTTGGTATGTAGTTTTAAAAAAAAAAACTTTTCGTCTCTTCTTCCACGCAGCTATACAGAACATGTGTTTATGAACAAATTTAAATGATGTGAAGAGAATCAAGACAGATTGTATAGAACACCTACATTTACTTAAAGCTGAGCATTCTGATAAAAAAAGTATTTCATTGAGCGTCTTCTTTGTAGAGTTTAAGAAACATGAAAACTCAGATTTCCAAAGACAATTCACAGGGGGATGGGTAATTGTACTTTCTCCAAGACAGTTTTTACCTTACAAGAGGTGCATTATATAATTTCTTCAGCTTGTCTAGTGCATTAAAATTAGTTTAAGTTATAAAATCATGACTTAAGAAAACACAGCCATTACAATATTATAGTTGCATATGAGAAAGATAATCTATAAAGATACACACACATACATATTGGTATTTTATATAACTAAGCATATTTGGAAGATAGAAAATGGCATGAAGACTTGTTAAAGAAAGTAGGCTTTGATGAAAATAATTATCATCATCATCGTCATCATTATAATTAGAAACCATCAACCTCTTCTGTCCTGCCTCATTGTATTCTAGATATACTGGTGTTCTTGTTGTTCCTCTAAGACTAACCTGGCCTTTTTAAAATTTTGTTTTATATATTTTTTACATCATTTTTCATTTTTGTACAATGTATGTGGTACATATAGACAATGGAATATTACTCAGCAATCAAAAAAGATAAACTCATGCCATTTTGCAGCAACATGGATGGAGCTGGAAGGGATCATGCTCAGTGAAATAAGCCAGCAAGAAAAAGAAACATACAGATGGTCTCACTTATAGCAGGAATGTAGAAGACCCAAATAAGGGATCAGGGAAAACCTGGCCTTTTACTTGGTGATCTGCTGCCACCAATAATCTTTTTCAGACTTATTATTTACCCTCCCCCTTCCTTCAGGAGTAGTCTATTCAAATGCTAATTCTTCAAAGGGACCTGGTCAACTACACTAAAATGAAGCTCTCTAGTCTCTCCTTGTCTGTCTGTCCCTTTAACTTGCTTTATAATTTTTTTTTAGGCTGCAAAGCAAGAGATTTATTGATAAATAAGAAAGGTAGGAAAGCTTTCTGAGCAGAGAAGGGTCCCTAGTAGGTAGCTTGCTCTATCTTTTTAAAAGAACATTGCACTCTCTTAAATAACACAATACAATTAATTACAGTAATTCTATTTTTTTAATTGAAGTATTATTGTTTTACATCCTTGCTACTGTTTTGATAGTATAGGATTTCCCCCCTTAGGTGTAGTCACCATAGCACTCCCACCACCAAAGCACCCATAGCCCTCCACCATAGCAATTATACAGCAATTTTTTCACTTGTTTAATGTCTGTTCCTTGGGACCAAAAGCTCATTGTTCACCTCAGCATCACTGGCACCTGGAATAGTGCCAGGCAAAAAAGAGCAAACTCAACAGGCTTCTGTGAAATGAATGAATAAACAAGGAAGTATATGTGCATTTTAAATATAGAATGTTTGTAAAACTAAGCACATCACCATTAATGAGTAAGGCAGAGTAATAAGTACTGATGAGAATTAACATCAAAAGTAGAATGGTATTCTAATTTTTAAGTGATTTCTGGTTATGTATACACACAAATATTTATGCACATAACTGGAGAAAAACAGGATATTATAGGAAGCCTACATAGATACCTCTGTAACTGGATATCATATCAGGAAATGGCCTGCGTTCACCTCATTTGGAAGGCACAGGGTATTTTGTTGGGGATTCATTTTTTTAGACATTAACACAAATGTATGCTGGGATTGAATTAAGAGCTCAAAATGACAGAAATAAGGAGAACATTTTGCACAAATCCTCAATCCTTTACCCCAGGAACTCTGTTGCATTCCAATATAACCTCAGAGCTATGGTCAGGTCTGATCTCCTGACCACCTCCAGGGATGCTTCAGTTTTCCCATCTTGCACCCATATATCTGACTTCTCTTGAGAAGACTCTAGCTCCACTTGAGGCCTGGAAAGGACCCAATTGTCCTATAAACTGATACAAGTAGGTACCATATAGGTGAACCTGGGCTAACTCTCCACGGCTTAAGTCTCAGCACTTTAGTTCTGTGGGGAAACTGGGTAATATGACATCTTGGGGAAAAGCAGCAGATAAGCAGATATCTGTACAGTTAGTGAATAGTTAGTTTACATATGTTGGGTGGGACTTTGAAAGTGTTAATCTGGACTACTCTGTGTAATATTACAATTTCCAAACAACATAAATTGAAGGTTTATTTATCAACTTAAAAGAGAAAAATGTCTCCAACACACTTGATATTTTCTAATAAAGTGGGAATAGCTATAATTTTTGTTCCTTCACACTCATGACATTAACCAGAGTCTGTGCATAGATATAATTATGGTTATAGGTAATATAGACATAATGCAAGGAGGTAGGTTTTTATAAAAAAAAAAACCTTTAAGAATAAGAAAGACCAGTATTATGAATAATGATATATATATATATTAATTATGCCTATGTGAGGAGTATTGCAAACTGCTTGTTTGAATATTATAACAACTATGGAATAATATATAAAAGAAAATGAAACTTTAAAATGAAGAAACTCCCTCTTGATCTGAGACCACATATATTATGCTGTATGGCTGACTAGGGTGATTTTTTTTAAATAAACTGTTTAACTTCTTAAAATAGAAAACAGAATGGAGAAATGAAAAAATATATATATATATGCAAAGTACCAGTTAAAACAGTGCCAGATTAAACCAGAGAGATCTAGTTTCTTCATCTATAGTATATATAATTATGTTCTCTCAAACATGGTTAATAACTTAAATAAGAGAGATATCCAACTTACTAAAGACTTATCAGGATAAACCCCAGCTCTTAGTAGCGATGCCTTCCAGCTGTCCACGTCCTCCTGTGAATCGCAAGCCAGCTCAAGGAAGCGATAGTCTTTGTATACATTCCTGGAAATAAAAAAAAATCATGTGTTTAATTTTGAACCAAATTCAAAATGATTTCATATCATTGCAGACAATGATACAAATGAGAGTCCAATGGAGGGTTCTCCAACAGTCATCGAGAAAAACAATAACAATTAGCTGTATTTAAAATTAATTAGCAAATTCTTTTGTGTATGCATTTTATACTTAAGAACTCACATTGAAGAATTCAGAGGCATCTGTACTAGTAAGCATTAAGTATAATGGAAGGTAGCTAGATCAGGTAAAAGGGGTCAATTATATGATGAAGCTTAGAAGTGGACTTTCAGTGGTGAATTTAATGTCATATATACAGCTGGTGATATCCAATGATGCCCACCTGAAACTCATAATGTAATGTTATTTTGTTGAATTGTTTTTTAAAACCCTGTTGGATCTAGTTATAAAATAAATTAGTCTTATCTCTTTCCACCAAAAAAAAAAAAAAAAAAGAAGTAAAGGAGATACAAATGCTCTCAATATGATACACTGTGCAAACTGATGCAAAGTTCTGAGGGGAATGGATTTTGTATTAGCTACATCAATATTCTGAAACTATTTTACAACTCTAAATGTTTCATAAAACTTTAAAGTGCATGGAAATAAACTTACACACCTAAAATATTATGCAAGATTCAAAAGAGAAATGACGATTAATATTGTGAAAAGGAAAGATTATTAGCCAGTACTTAATATAACAAAATAGTACAAAAGATGTAATACATGCCCATTTTGATAAAATTGGAAAGTAGATAAAAGCATAAAGGTTGTAACATTCATCCATTTCCACTATTGACAGATAACTTTATTTCTTTAACAGTTTTCACACAGTTGAGGTTCTCTCCTCCTGCTCACCCATATTTCTTTCTACCTCTATCAATTGTATGTCCTTTTCCACTATTACTATATATAGTCAGCTAGTAATGCCATTACATCTTTATAAGCATCAACTTTATAAGCATCAACATAATATTCATTGACATCATTGTATAATAATTTATTTAAATGCCTTATATTAATTAGTATTTTTTTCTATCATAAGTAATTCTTAAGTGAATATCTTATCCATAAGCCTTTGTAACATTTACTTTTATTTTCTGAAAACAGATTCTTATAGTTATTGAATCAGTTGTGTTAGTTTTTTAAGACTGTGACACACATTCCCAATCATTTCCCAGAAAAGACAATCTAACTTGGCCAGATAACAGCAGTTTACAAGATTAACAATCTTTTTCCATCTTGCAATCTCCCAAGATGTCTCATTTGTGCATAATTTCCACCTAAGCCCAGAGAGCTCAGATATTTATACTTGTACAAATCTGCCCCAGATTCATAGTGTATTGACTTCCCCATTTAAGAGTCTCAAAGATACCTCGATATGAGTGACTAACTTAGTGGTTTCCAACTTGGTTCTCTTATGCTTCCACTTCACATCACAGCAGGATAGGCTAGATAATTTGGTAGTGATCCTGACCTCTTCCACTCTCTCATATTTCTTTTCCATTTTAGCCCTTAAAAGTATACTTGTATATTGACCACCAGTTTACTGTGACCTCTCTTGAAATATTACAATAGTCACTTTTCTGGTTCCCCAGTATCACACGGCCCCTTCCATTTTTTTTCTTTACACTGAATCCTCACAATATTCTGAAAATATGAATCAGGTCTTTTTACCCCTAGTGTAAAACACTCCAAAGGCTACCTGCTTTTAGGAAAATCACACTCCTTATGAAAGCCAACATTACCTTCCTCTACAATTTCACTTCATCTCTGTTCTCCCTTGCTCTTTCTGCTCTATGTCTGAGCTAAAATGACAGCAAAGGGGAGAATATTTTGCCCTCTCTGTCTGCAGTTCTCTTTCCTTCCTTCATTGAACAGTAAACATACTCTTTTTTTGAATCTATAGTTATAGCTTCCTCAGATGTCACTTCCCTGATATTCTACCATGGCATTTTTTTTTCATACATTTTTCATATTTCTTTTTTTTTTTTTTTTTTTTTTTTAGAGGCATGTTTTTTATTTATTTATTTGTTTGTTTGTTTGTTTTGTTTATACATGCACTGGGTACAGTCAGAAGCGCGGGAGGGTGAGAGAATTCACCAGAGCCAGAGTGGGGAGCAGAGCAGGCAGAAGGACCGAAGTACACTGCTGAGGGGAGCAGCGGGCGGCAGGAGAGGTTTGCGCGCCATGTGGGACCCTCCTCCGGTGGCCGGGGAGCAGCCGGGGATCGAACCGGTGCCGCAGAGGTCGCGGGCAGCTTCGCAACCCAGCGCTCAACCGCTGCGCCATCAGGGAGGCCCCATTTTTCATATTTCTATTTACCCGTCCTTACCATAACACTAATCACAATTGTAATTCCAGAATTACATGTGAGCTTCTTTTTTTCCCTCTCATCTATCTATCTATCTATCTATCTATCTATCTATCTATCTATCTATCTATCTATCTATCTATCTATCTATCTTCTGTGAATGATACGGTCTATCTTCTCAGCTTTTTCATAAGCTCCAGTAAGACAGGGAATGTGTATCCTTATTAGGCTCATCATTACACCTTAAAGATTCTGAGGAGAGAATAGCTTAATTATGCCCTACTTCCTCTTCAGTTGCAGCTTGGGTCAAACACATTCTCTAATCTCAGATTAAGGAAACATGGGGACTGGTACTCAGGTAGAGGGTGTGAACTAGGTAGTCATTATGGTACTTCCTGCTGTAGTCTGAATAGGCATGTGAGGGCCACAGCAGGACAACTCTAAAACAAAGACCAGCATGTGGCAGTCCCTGGTAGAGCTGTCCTTGAATGATCACAGGACCCTTGAGTGCGCCCCACTTAAGGGGCTGGGTTTTATCTACTCTAATACAGAAGAAAGGCTCCCTTCTGGTGCCTCTATAGGTAACTGATAACTTGCCTACTGTTGGCCCCTAATTACTGAGCTGTCTGTACCTTCCCACGCTCATGAGTTCAGTCCTCTTACAGTATCCAGCAGTTGGATCTGTGCCATAATAAACAAAGGAAAATAAAAGGACACCTAAGGGGTTCTAACAGCCAGAAAGAAAGACTGAAGAAAGCAATCAAAACTGAAGGGAGAAAGCAGAAAAATAACATGCATTGGAAGCAAAGCATTAAGACTTTCTATAAATTAAAAAATAAGATTTTCAAATTAACATATTGAACTGATTAGCTGAAAGAAAGGCTGATCAATGTTGAGATTAATAGATTTTAATCTCCAGTAAAAGATATGGGAAAATATAAAGATTGAGAAATTTTATTAGAATGTGAAGGAAAGAGTCAGCATATCTAACCTATAAATAGGATTTCCAGAAAAAGAAAAGAAATAGAGAATAATAATTATAAAAGAGAGATGTATCCTGATTTTAAGAAAGATCCAAATATATACACTGAAAGTGCAGTTTCAGGTGGAATTAAGGAGAAAACACACCACATATGCATGTCCAAATACAATTCTTGAGATAAAAAAAATATTTTGACATCTCCTATAGACAACAGCAAGTTGTTACAATGGAAAAAAGAATTAAACTGGCACTGGATTTTACATTCAAAATGTAGGAGAAATGAAAGATATTCATGTGCTTTTAAGAAAACTGCAGACTGGAGTCCTCCCTCCACCCAGGATATCACCACCTACCTAATCTGGGGCATAATTAGGACTATAACAACTCCAAAGCAACCACCTTCTGGCAGAGAGGGCTCAAGATGAGGAAACACCGAGAGGAAGAAACCATAGTGAGCAACAAAACTTGTAATATCATAGAGTCGAACCAAAATAGACACACAGACTACGAATGTGAGATCTACAGGTTGACTAGGAACTCAAGTAGAAGAATTAGAATGCAACAGGAATTCTAATGGTCTAAATCTGGGAGGGTGGGAAGAAATAAAAATGCCCTCAAGCTCTCCTTTGGAGAGTGGGGAAACAAAGAACATCATCTCTCCTCTAGGGTGGAGAGTGGGGAAACAAAGGAATCTCCGAGAACTCATGCTGTTGGGAGAAGTGGGTAAGGAAAGAAGTAGGAGCAGAAACTAGACCTGTGGAAAATATATGTGATAGTTTGTCTTATAGAATAATAATGCTACATATTGATGATAAAGGCAAATATGAATGAAATAAAAAGGACAGAACTCCCAAATTGAAAACATGAAGGAAAAGGGAAATTAATAGTATCTTAATGAAATCACCAAATGGTTTTCTGAAAGATGCGCTCTTCTTTTCTTATTTAAAAAAAGAAACAATAAGAAAATTTAATAAAATATTAAAAATAAATTTAATATTTAATACTTAATAATAAAATTAAGTATATTCATTACGAAATTAATGCAAATAGATTGAATTCTTAGTTAATGTAGGCTAAAAAAACAAAACCCCAAAATACACTACTAACAAAAATAAAGGAATAGCAGAGATATCAGACAAATAAAACAAGGAAATGCAAATGCATGAATGGCAATATTAATAATAAATAAGATGGAATTGAAAAGCACTAAGTAGGAAAAATAATTTAAAAGCACTAGGTAGATTAAACAGACATGTTATATAATGATATAAAGTACAATTTAAGAAGATTGGGAAATATTCATAAACTCACTTGCAGCAAATAACATTGTAGATAAGCAGATGAAGCGAATGCTACTAAAAATGCAAGATAAGCTTGATATTTGTATATTATTAAAATATAAAGAAAATTTTAGTATGATTCTTCAAATTGACATAGTAAACAAAAATAAGTAAGCACATGAAAGAAATGAATAATACAACCAATGAAGTAAATTTAATAAAATCCTTTATTTTATCCTTAAATAGAAGATAAAGATTTTCTCATGAAACAGTCACATACTTGGATCTGCACACATACACAATACCAACCTTTAAAAAATTTAAAAATTAGAGACTGTAAAGACCACATTATCTGATTACAAACTGAAAATAGAATTTCTTTGAAACAGAGGCTAAAAACAAAAAGGATGTAAGAATATCTAAGCATATTCTTAGATAATTCTTGTAACCCAGAAGAAACTAAAGCTAAAATTGTAAGCCATTTACAAAGAAATAAGAAAAATAAACACTTTAGAGACAACCACTGGAGCACAGCAAAGGTTATAAGAAAATTTATAGCCTTAAGTATATTCACCATTTAGAGAAAAAAGAGAAAAATCAATATTCAACTACAGAAATTATAAAATGATGATTAAAAAACCCAAAATTAAGTTAAGAAGAGGCAATTAACATAGATTAAAGTCAAAATCAATGAAATAGGACATATAAAATAACATAAAGAATAAACACATATATAAGTATTTTCCCTTTAGCAATAGATAAAACACTTATAATCCTAATTAAAGGAGAAAACAAAAGTTGACAAGATCACAAATGAGGAAGAATGGGATATATAACCATAAAGAGAATGAAAGAAGTTAAAACAAATTTTTATAAAATACATATATAAATACAATTCTTTGGCAAACCAAAGAACATGGATGTAATTAATAATAACCTAAAACTATAAATAACAAAAGTTAACTCAGAAAGAATTGAAGAATCCAAGTGGTTTTTATAAAACAATGCTAGAATTAATAAGATACTTTGAAAGGATAGTGTTAACTGCAATACAAATTTACAAAAACAATGGCTTTTTGCAATACTACCAATAACTTAAAAATGGGAGAATGTCCCATTCACACAAGGAGAAAAACTGTAAAATACATAGGAATAAGTTTTTAAAAATTAAGAAAATTTTAAAATTGTATTGAATAGCATGAATCAAGATCTTAATAAATGAAAAGACACATTGGATGTGATGATTCAATTACTGCTTTTTCCAAGATTTGATAAAGTGACTAGCACTGGCAGGTATTCGATAAGTATTTATTGAATGATTAATGTCATCACATCCCCAAAATATTGACTCTCACCTTTAAAATACATTTGCAAATCCAATGATTAAAAGTGATTCTCCATCAAAACTTTAATATATTTGCTGAGGTTGAACATTTTTTATGTTTATAGAGATGATGTTCTTTGTTCTGACTTCATGACATATTTTTGTATATAACTGAAGTGATTTCTCACTTTTTATTTTCATCTGCCTGTTTTTTTATCTCTTGTTTTTTCTTTTACCCACTTGTTTCACTTTTCAAAAAGATTTTTCTGTTGTCAATGTCAACACAATAGTTGGATTTTATACTTCATCCAATCTGAAAATTATCAGCTATTATTAGGAAAGTTTTAAACAAGTTTATGTCTTGCCAATAGCTGTGTGATTAGTGCTCGTTTGTCAGTTTGACATATGCTTTAAAAAACAATGATCTTTACCATTTCTTTTATGTATGAGGAAAAATGAATACTTTTTATGACTTCCGTACTCCAGTGGCTTTCACTTCTACAGGCAAATGAGTATCTTTAAAGTTTTTCAAGTAATTCTTGGTTTATACATATCTATAGATATAGATATAACTGAAATCTATATGTGTGTATATATATATATAATCTATCTATTTCAGGAATGAAATGATTCTCATGACTTCTTCAGGAATTTAGAAACTTTTACTTTATGGTACTTTATCTCATGATATTTGCTAATCTATCTAGAAATATTGACCTAGAATATTGTTTCTGAATTATTGTTCTCATCTCTTTAAGAGTCTCTTCATTTAACTTTGTGTTCACTTTTGTTACATTTAAGCAATTATTTATATGGGAATCTGCAGGTTTAATTTGAATAAATATTTGTTATCAGGCATTTTTTCCACTTGTAAAATCTCCACTTGTAAATTCTCACTTGGGTTCATTTTTTGATTAGCCTTGCTGTGGAGTTGGCTATCTGGATTTCTGGTTGGGGTATTCTTCATATTTCTCACATTGATTCAGTGAAGAAGCACAGAAATTTCTTTTTGTTGCCTTCCTGTTTGGCCCCTTGTTTCCTAATCAGGGTAAAGCACACACTGATTACTCATAAAATTTCAATCCATTTTGCCCCACATGTCCTGAAAATATCTGACTGACATTGCTACTTTTCAGTGTTTTTGAAATTGCTCATCTCTGTTATGTATGATTTTCTTTTTGACATAACAATGGATGGAGAAGGGTAAAAGAGAAACTTCTAATTTTCCACCATCTTAAAAGAGAAATCATCTCATTTAATCTTCAAAGCAACCTTTCAAAGTTGGCAGTAGAGCTGTCTTATAGTTGAAATTCAGAAAGATTAAATGACTTTCCCAAGATCACATAGTTATAAATAGCACAATTTCAGTTCTTGGTAAAAGGCCTCCATAAAACAAATATTTGCTGAAAGAATGAAAAAATGAATGAGTGAATGAATAAATGATCTTTTACTATATACTAATATGTGAAATTACTTTTTTTATTTTTGACCAGATCCATCACTTTTTACAGAAATCCTAAGAAATAAAAGTTTGGAGGGACAAAGCATAACAAACAGAATGACTAAGTTTACTTTAAAATGGGGAAATCTTTCAAGAAAATATATTCTCTAAGTATGAAAGTTTATTGTTGGAAAATCTGAAAGGTCATATCTTTGCTAAAGAACAGAAAGGGTAATGGATTATCTTGTCAGAATCAAACTTCAGCAGTTTTTAATTTCTAATTAGCTGTCTAACATAGCTTTTAGCTACCACTTAGGTCTCCTTTGGAGGCATTTCTACTGCACAGTATGAGTTTCTTTAAGATGGAAAGGTATAGGGAAGCCTAATCTGGACAAATGCATGGGAGCTTTGGGGCAGCTGGAAAGCAGAAAAGTGGCGAGTACAGACTTTCCACTTTCTCTAAGCAGATCTGAAGAATTCAGCTTTGGCCCATTCTCATTGACCTTTCTCCAGAGTATTTTCTTTCAGGGGCTCTTCACATGGAAAATCTTGATTTTTTCCCCCTCAAAGGATAGCCAAATTCTTGAGAGGGAAAATAATTATCTGGTTGAAACATTAGAAGAGGGTCAAAGGCTTCTGGTGGCTTTGGCTGCTTCATTTTTACCCATTTTTGAAGCCTCATCTTAGGCTGTGTCTAGACATCCAAGGAGAGTTGGATAGAGGTCTAAAACACTGAACTGAGTTGATTTACTGGACGTCTCATAAATTCTGTGGATGCAGCTTCCAGGTTCTCACCACACACTGTAGCTGTATAGATAACCCACAGCAATTTGTACTGACTGCATTTTTTTGTTTAGTCTATTTCAATTGCAATCATGCAGATATGAGCTTCTGAATGATTTCACTATGAAATCAAGCTGGACTATGTGTTTTACAGTCTAAAAAAAAAAAAATAGTAGGGGGTTAAGTCTTAGCACTATGAAGCTATCTGCAGCCACTGCAGCACGAGTTCAATCCCCAGCCAGGGAGCTAACCCACACAGAATAGCAGATCTCTCCTGTCTGCCCACTGCTCCCCTCAGCAGTGCATTTCAGTCAGTCCTTCTGTTCTGCTCCCTACTCTGTCTCTGGTGAATCCTTTCACCCTCCGCACTGCTGGACTGTACCCCAGTTTTTGTATGCATAAATAATCTTTAAAAAAATAGTCACCTCAACATTAAAAATGAGCATGAGAAATTCTGTGCCACAGGTAAAGGTTTTTGAATGTTATGCTGAGAGAACAAGCCCACATGATGAGCCATGTTTTGATTATATGTATGCCTTTATTCGCATGCCATAAGAATTTCGGTCTTTGGGTGTTAAAAATGTGAAGTTTAATTTCCTATCTGACAGGTCTTCAAACATCTGAGATCAGGTATTGCATGCCTCTAAGTACTCCCCCAAGTAAACCCTTTTGTGAGATTTTTTCTTTAATAGAGGCATGTTTTATTTATTTATTTGTTTGTTTGTTTTGTTTATACATCACTGGGTACAGTCAGAAGCGCGGGAGGGTGAGAGAATTCACCAGAGCCAGAGCAGGGAGCAGAGCAGGCAGAAGGACTGAAGTACACTGCTGAGGGGAGCAGTGGGCGGCAGGAGAGGTCTTCGCGCCATGTGGGACCCTCCCGGTGGCCGGGGATCGAACTGGCACCGCAGAGGCCACGGGCAGCTTCGCAACCCAGCGCTCAACCGCTGCGCTACCTGGGAGGCCCTTGTGAGATTTTTTCAAATGCTTCTCATATGGAGAAGTTTCTAGATAAAACATCCTCCTGACCTCCTATGAATTTGCTCTATTTTAAAAGGATTTTCTGAAAATTAAATGCCAGCAACTATTCACAAATCTCCACATGCAACATTATACAGACGCCAGGAAGAAGTTTGGTGGAATTTTTGCCTGCTGTCTGGACTGTAAACTATTACTAGAGAAAGTAAAATGTGGTAGAATATAGTAAAACCCATGAACACCTGTTGAAATCCAAGCGGTGTCCTTTATTATCTTATATGACATTGAGTATTAGGTGACAAGCTTTCTGAATTTTAATTTACTGACCTATAAAATGGGGATAATAGTATCTATTCAGATTTACCATGATAAATAAAGCTACATGTGCGAAGATATTGCCATAACACAAAGCTCAGGATCAGGTAAATATACAATCAAAATACACAAACAACAAAAATTATGACAGCTTATCACTGCCTTTTAGTCCTTTGTACTTGACCTCCTATAAAACCAGACCTCTCCTATAGTAAATATATGAAGACTTTTCAGAATGTAAGAGTAAAATGTACTCTTAACACTATTATATCTACTTATGATATCTAGTTAGTTTTGGCCCATTTTCCAGTTTTCTCAGATGTTCTGAATCCTGATTCTGGCAAATAATATATTTATAATTCTTCCTGATTTGTACTACCTGCAAATTTATCATAACATAGTAGAATTATATCATTATAGAATTTATGAAGTCATTATTAATAATTATTGATAAATACATTATAGACATAAAATACACCTTAAAAGATCCCATACATGTTACATGTTCCTATAACTGGCACCCATTGGGCAGCAATAAGACTAGAGGTTTAATTATATATCCATTATATATGTACTATAATATCTCTTTTTGTCATGTATATTTCAAAAGACTATATATCAAAGTCTAAAAATACATATACTCAAGTTAAAAGTTGGAATTAATTTGGTTAAACTTGTATTTTAGGTTTCAAAGCAAATTCCTATTGATTACTGACTGCCCTTCTAAATTATACATATGTATATATCAATTTTATAATTTATTCATTATTTTCAGTGATAAATGAGTCTGTTTTTTAATGAATCAATGAAACAGAACTCTGTAATAACTAGTAAATAAAAAATAAGGAAACAAAGTAAAGTTAAAAACAAGAAATGATTTGACAGAGATTAAAGTATTTTAAAAACCACTTTACTTCTAAAATTTATATTTTTATGATAATAAATTTATAAGAATTGATGGTGTATATAATTTCTAGGTAAATATAAAATCAGAATCTTAACATCCCAACTGATCAATAGCCATAGAATAAATTTAGAGAAAGTCAAAACTTTTTCTCAAAATACTTCTGATCTCAGAGAGTTTAAGAGACCTTTCTTTACAAATGTAAAGGAAAACCTTGTTTCATGCAGAAACTCTTAGAAATTTTTTTTAAAGATTTATTTATTTATGCATACAAAAGCTGGGGCACAGGCCAGAGATGCGGGGTTGTGAGAGGACTCACCAGAGACAGAGAAGGGAACAGAACAGGCAGATCTACTGAAATACACTGCTGAGGGGAGCAGCAGGAGAGACAGGAGAGGTCTGCTGTGCCATGTGGGTTTCTCCCTGGCCAGCTGGGATCGAACTGGTGCTGCAGAGGTTGTGGATTGCTTCATAGTGTGGTGCTTAACCCCTTGCACCACCAGGGAGGCCCCAGAAACTCTTAGAAATATTAATAGGATAACACACATTATAAATTTCCAAGAAATAAACTTGCTATGCAGGATTCCCCAGGTTTACTTGACCTTAGAACCTTTTTTTAACTTGAATTTCTCAAAAGACTAGTGTTTTAAGAGACAAACTTTGGGATATGTCACTATAAACAAATCTCACCTATGAATAAGCATGTAAACCTGTTAAAATATATCGGGAAATTGAACTTAATGAAATTTTGAAAGAAGCAGTCACCAATACCAAATAGGGGTTTTCTTAAGAAAATTTTCTTTGAGGACTATTGAGAGACCATTTGCACTCAGTACCAGAGTTCTCTAAACTAAGTTCCATTCTGGATATCTGTAATTTCAAAAGCTGATTTTAGTCTCAAATCATTTCTTCCTTCTACATGCCATCATGTTAGTGTAATCTGTGTAGGTACTTAAGCAAAAGTCTCCATGTTATTTATGATGTCTCTTTCCCATCTTATTTCCATTCAGCAATTCTATCAATGTAAGCCCCTGATAAGCCTCCTTTATTCCCTCTCTGCCTTTACTCTAGTCCAGGACACCATCATCCTTCACCTAGCTCACCACCAAAACCTCCTTAATGCCTGTGCATGCTCTACTCCTATCTTCCATTCTGCATCCAAAACTGAAACCTTCCATGATTCCCTGCTTCAGTAGAATAAAGTCCAACAACCTTCGCATGGCCTTCAAGGTGTAAATGACCAGGGACCTAATTCATGCTCATTATTCTCCAGATATCAGTTGCATGGACACACTATGCTTCTTCCTACCTTGGGTCTTGTTTTATGCTTTCCACTTTGCTTAGAAAAATCATCCCTTGTCCCCTCACTTAACCTATTTCAACACATTCCCCTAGTGTTAGTTTTAGCCGTCCCTGAATTCCAAAATGGACAGGTCATACCATTATAAATTATCACAGAGTTTGTAATTAACAGTTGCATTTCAGTTTGCTATCAGTCTCCCTCACTGTACTATAAAGTTCCTGAGAGTAGGGAACATGTTTCTTTTGTTCATTGAACCTAAAATAGCATCCAACATATGGTTGTACATAAGAAATAAATGCAAATAAATGAATGAAAGACTAAAGCAATCAACAATGACTGATTAGCTTAGTACCTTTACTTCCTTAAAACATTTCCCTTAGCTTTTATTATCATCCTCAAAGATCAATGCAACAATTTAAATTTTGAGTTTGCTCTTGTCTACTGACTCAGTGTATCGTGTTTTATTGTCTAAGAGCCAAGTTTCTTTCACTTGAATTGATTTGATATTCAATTTATACTGTTCCTTTTTCATGACATAGTGAACAACAACAACAAAACAGAATAAAATAAATGTTTTAATGAAAAAAATTAAGAGCAAGACCCATTTACTGTAAGAATTATCTTGGTCACATCAGTCCTGACTTTGGTTGTGAATGACCACAGCCATGCCCAAGTCAGTGTTAATCACCATCACATGAAAGACCTGACAGTGAGCTTGGGTTATAACTGTAGGGTCTTATTTATAATGAAAAAGATCATAAAGAGGGCAGACTATAAATTAAAGTGTGGAAATTCTCACAATATAGCATATTTAATGGCTAAATATTCTTCCTCAGACCCAAAGGTTAAAATAATCTGACAGCACCTAAATTAAGAAGATAGTTACATAAAAATGGAAACTTTGGGAGTGATTTGTTAGGGGGCACTTGACCTCCTGGCTTCTTGAGGGGGCTTCAGCTCCTGTCTCTTTTCCTCAGCCTTCATTATTTCTTCCCCCAAAGAGAAGGGAAACTGGCTGATGTGACTGGCATGTTATAAAGAGAAATTGAACAAACTTGTGCTGGCAAGGGCACATGCATTTTTCTCCCATTCCACGATGTTCTGGGGAGCTTTGGCTTATGGTAGAGGCCTGTGGTTGTTCAGCTGTGGCTGTGATTATGGGGGGCTGAAGTATTAGGAGACTTTTAGCCATGGATATGAATCCTTTTGTTTAATGCCTTATCTGGTTGTTTCCTGTGCTTCTAAAAACAGCAGCCACAACAACAATAAATTTTAACAAAAGAGAAGAACAGGGTGTGATTTACTGATCCCCTAAAATTCCAACTGTGAGGGATGGCTTTGAAAAGAGGGTAATGATTTTGGATTCAGATGGGTTAAACAGGAAGTGACAGAAGGATTTCTGAGAGAAAATGCCCAGCAGGCAGTTGGAGATGTATTCTGGTGTCTCAGGATAATAAATAACCATACTACATGTGGCTGTGCTGCTGGGTGCCATGTGAATTTGTTTATTTTATTTTAATACAGCTTATTAGCTTCAATAAGTATTTTCTCATAGAAGGACAAGCCAAACAGCCACAGGTCATGTGTCTACTTGGGCATAACAAATAGCAGGCAAATTAGCCAATATTACAATATCATTTTAAAAAGTTGTTGTTGCAATCCAAACTTCATTTAGCCCAAAGCAATGAAAGACTTTAGAAGGGAATAAAAGACAACTGGTGAAGAAAGCAGAGAGTGAACCACAATGATTTTCAGCCTGTCTCATTTATTAGGGTCAGAAAAGGTTGTGGTAATGATCTGCTTAAGTTCAGTGTTTCTAAAATCTGAGGAATAAATATAGAGTAGCTACCAGTTCCTCCAAGCCAAATTTTATCACATGATAGGAAAAAAATGCCACCTGGTCTTCATTAGCTTCTTTCTCTTCAACAACTTTTATGTGTGAGAATCACCCTATATGGGACCTTTCATTTGCATTAATGACTAATTCATAATGAATGTCTATTATATAACTAGAAAACCTAAAAGTATATTTAAAAGCTCTAAAGAATAGGACTTATGAAGAACTATTAACACAAGAGAAGTGACACCCAATCCCAGAAAACATAGTATTAAGAAGACAAAATAACAATTGTACTGTGCAGTAAACCAATATTATCTCAATAAATTTTTTTTAAAAAAGAAAAAAATGAACAATTGTGAAATAATATGGAGATATGGACTAGTGAGTATTCAATGAGAATTCTTAGAGTCTGGGTTTGGGGGTAAGGATATCGGCGTAAACTTATCAGTATTGAGACACTTGAACAGAGAATAAGGCAGAGGAAACTTTACCAAACTGTACCAAAGGGACTGGATGCACCATGGTTCCAATCAGGGACATTTTTTTACACAATGACTCTAGAAACAATTAGCCTTTCAAATTACTTTTAAAGTTTTACCTGTGGATGTTATTATTAGTTTAATTATGTCAAGCTCTATCAAAGTCAGTTCCTTGAACTCATTTTGGAGTGCTCCGTACAAGTCTTTACCACACCGAAAAAAGGACTGTGTGCCACTCTTCTGTCTGAGGTTATACAGAGACATCCTGGGTGCATTAGGAAGGTGAGGGTGCTTTGTGAATAGGTTGCTAAGATGGGCACTGAGTCCCTGGGCTCACCCAGATAATCAGAACCACTTTCATTCCAGTTTTATGGCATTGCAGTGGCTGCCTTCAGTGAGACCAGGTGTGGGATAAGCAGCATACAAGCAAATGTACAAAATTGTTTAAGGTCCCAAATTCACTCACAGATATCTATGTCCTTGCAGCAAAAAGTTGGTAAAAACCTGGTCTGTAGGAAAGCTTGAGTACTCAGTGACTTTTTTTTGCGGGGGAGCTATTTTACTTGTACCCACATTTGTCAACATAATAGTTACCATTGACTCTTCAAAGAAAATAAATCAGATTCATAAAAATCAAGCACTTTAATTGTAATCTATGTCTTGGATGAAAAAGTAATATTTGAATACATAGGTGCTGAGGGTGATAGTGACAGTTCCATGGCCAGAGGTCCATGGTTGCCTCTTCACCTTACAGGCCTCTTCACATGCTATTGCCTCTGTTCCCCTGCCTTCTCCACTACCTGGAAAACTTTCCAATTCACCTTTACAGTCTTAACTCAAATATCCCTTCTCTGAGTCTTCCCCAGGTAACATTAATTGCATTTTCTAAATTGCAAGTTATTCTCTCCTCTGTGCTCCCTAAATGCCTTAGTTATTCATCTTTTCAGTGGAATTATAACTGCATTTTTATTTATGACTCAAAAAGTTGGTAAAATATAAACAATGACAGAGCTTATTTACATAAAATTATGGGTAAAAGTTCCATAATGGCCCAATCAAAAATGATAGAGATTTTGAGACACCCCTTCAACCTCAAAGTTTCTATTAAGGGAAACTTAGTTGCCAGGGGTCTTGGTGAAAGATAATAGAAGGATGGATGAACTATGTACTGGTCACTGGACATGTCACTCTATATAATGGCTTTTATTATGTTCATTTATTTGTTTAATAAACATTTATTAGGAAGTTATGCTCCAGGTATTGGGCTAGGCCTGGAGAAACATTTTGTGTTTCTCCAGACATGAAGCTTATATTTTGGCACTATGTAAAAACTTGATGGTGAACAGAATACTAAGATACTAATAATCATTTATTTAGACTTTACTGTCAAGGTACCAAGTAAAGCCTAATATCCTAAATCCCTTTCCCCCCTAAAAACAAAACAAAAACCAGACATCTGTTTTATTCCAGTAAGTTTCATCATTTTAAACAATTACTCAAAGGCTGAAAATAATTCATAAACCAGATAAAGGAAATCTTTACAAAGCTCCTGGTGGTTTTTTAAAATTGGTGTTTAAAAATGTATACTACAAAGGAGTTTTTGACCAGACAGCTGTTTCAAAGAACAATGATTTCATGTTTTAAAACTAACTTTAAAATTGAGATGTCTTTGCCTTCCAGGAAAACTCAGCAGCTGTGGAGATTATTTCACTTCTCTTTCTTTCACATTTTGCTGGATTTAATTTTAAGGGGAAAAAAATATATAAAAGAGAAAATTGTATGCAATGCAGAACAAAACCTATTGCAAAACAAGCAATTGCACATTTTTAAACACCAGAGAAAACACAAAGGCAACCCCAAGTCTCTTTTTAGCTGAGGAAGGAGACAGCATAGCACTATCCTAGTGAAATTTCCCCTTTCCTTGCTAAACTTAGAAAATGACTCCTCCTAAATGTCATTAAAATCTAGGTTGATTTGGTTTTCTATAGAAATAAAAAGGAACAGCTATAAAGGATTCAGGAGGTAGCAATGGAGAGTCAGAAGTGACAAATATAAGTGACAAATATAGTTGCTGCCTTGACTCTTCATCAAGTCTTGCCAACCACTGTGCTCAATTCTGGGATCCAACTAAAGAGTGAGACTACAGGCCTCCAAGGTGACTAGAGATGAAACAGGTATGGTTAAAAGGCCAGGGAAAGATTTCTTTAAGATGAAAATATATGAAAATATATTTTAGCCTTTGCCACTGAGGAAAATCTGAGAGGAATCTGACATTGTGGTACAAAGATCTGAGGAAGAATTTTCTAGTAATTCAAATGAACCTATGGTAATCAGATCTTCCTCACTGACTAGCCAGGATGTAACGTAGCTGAAACTGGAAGGAAGTTCTGGAGTATAAAAGTATAAAAGTGTAGGTTGATGCCACACTTCTGGAGAAATGTGGGCACAAATACAGATCTGACCAGAGGTACATATTGAAGTCAAAGATTTTGAATTTGCCCGGGGACCTATACTTTTCTTTTCCCTCCATATGACAGGCACATGTGGGTTTCCACTGAAAGTACAGCTACCAAACAAAAATGATAAATTTTATCTGCAAATAAGGGATAAGAGAGTAACTTCAAGTGGAGTTAAGCTTGGCATTCCATGGTCTAACAAAAGATGCTTCCTGATAGACAGGAAGTCAGAGAGACTTTTAAATATGTGAAGTAGGTGAATTGCTGTATCCCATCTGGAATATCCTTATCCCCTAGTAAAACTTTCACCAACTAAATCTGTTTCTGGCAGTTTCATTCTTTTGAGACTTGAGAGTTTTAGGTTTCTACAAGAATCATAGTGACGTTACAGAGAATGCAGCCGTTGGAATCAGATAGAGAAATTCAAACTCTGGAACTTGTAAATTATGTGCTAGTTCTGTGACTTTGGGCCAAGTTACTCAAGTTCTCAGAGTCTCAATTTCCTTCTTGATAAATGAAGATAGTACTATTGAAGAGGGTTTTAAGAATTTAAAATAATATATGCAAAGCACTTAGCATGATGCCTGACAGCAATTACTCCTTAAATGCAAATGCTGCTGGAGAAAGTTATTAGCTTAGAATGCAATTTCCAAGTGTTATATCCAACTGAGAAAGGCAGATTAAGAAGGAAGTGGAGAGACTGAGCAGAGAGGGTGAGCAAAGGATAAGATCAACCATGAACTCCAGCTCCTCCATAGCTTTGCCCTGATCTTGGTAAAAACACTGGAATAAGCAGTCATGGCAGCAAGTATAATAGATCTTCATCTTGTTAATATATTTTAGACATGGTCTTGTCTAAAGGTGAAATTAACATCTAATCCTAAATCCCAGCAGCTTGTTATTATATTTTAAAAAGACAAGTACACAATAGATAAGTAAATATATAAGATAAGTAAAAGATAAGTAAATAATAATTACTTATATGAAGTACAATAGCTATTTAGGAAGTTAAAAAACATGCATCAACAGTTGGACTTTAAACCACTCCTTAGGGGTGAAGAGCTGACCCAGGGAGGCTAGCTGGGTCAGCATGTATTAAGTATCCTTACATTGGAGAAAATGGGGATTCAGCTCACAGGTGACCTAATCTCTATATTTTCTACTATTTTCTTGGTGACATTCCCAGTGGCCATTGTGATGATTGATCTGTGGACAATTTCAAGTGGGTGGATATTCTAGAACTCTATCATTTTACCATCTCTTGGAACATTTCAACAACCACCTAGGATCCTTCATGTTTTTCATCTTCATTCCTGTCAATTCATACTGTTTCATTAGAAATATATTCTACTCCATATGATTATCAGTTTTCTTCTCAATGTCTGGAATAGTGCCTTATTTTATAACTGCAAAACTTCTTCAGGTCAGCATCAAAATTTCTCACAATTCAATTCTGCTAACACATTCTCTCTCCTCATCGTCACAGAATATCCCATCACATTTAGCTCCCATGACTTCCCATTACAGCTTCTTTCTATCAAGGCAAAACTTGTTCCTGGAACACAATTTTCTCTTTGACCACAATTTTCCACATTCCAATCTTCACATGTGGTATGCCACCTCAAGCTAGTTCTTTCACCTCATTCACAATTTCACAATATTTTAGGATAACTTAATTAATGATGCTTGGTTTGAACTACTCCTCATCTCTCACTCTGTGTGGGTACGTGTGTGTATAAAACGTAGATCAATTTAGTTTTCATAATTTCAGTTTCAGTGACTCTCCTCATAAGCTTTTCCTGAATGTTTTCCTTGTTCCCTCTTAATATTCACCTGGACTCTATTTTGGATGACTTCCTAAATGTTTGAAAAAATAAAGTAATACATATAAATGAATTACAAAGTATAAAGTGCTATAAAATTATTCAACATCATCTTTCATATCCTCATAGAGCATGCAGTTGCCATTAAATAAATGTTGACCAAAGATTTAAGTATGAGGGGGAAAACCCAGTAAGCAGCAAGGTCAAGGGTATTAATTAATAATACCAAAGTTCATTCACTCACTCACTCCTGAATAATAACTCCTATGTGCATGCCATGTGCTGGACAGATGGGATATAGCAACAGACAGATGAGATTAAATCCTTATCTTCACAGAGCTTATGCTCAAATGGAGAAGACAGAAGTGAACAAAACATGGATAAAGATATCTAAAAGTAATGTGTTATATACAAAATAGAGCTGCAGAAGGGGACAGAATGATGCTAACGTCCTTTTAGAGAGGGTGGTCGGGGGTGACATTTGAAAGGAGACATGAAGAGAAGAAGGGGATGTGACTCATGACTATTCTTAGGGGAAGAACAATCCTGACAAATACAAAGGCCCTCACAAAGGAACAAGCTATTGTATTCACGAAACAGTAAGAGGGCCAACATCCTTGCAGCGGGTGCACAACGGAGAGTAGTTGGAAAAGAGGTACGACACATAACCAGGAGGGCCTCACAGGCCGTAAAAATAAACTTCAATTTTTTTTTCCTGAATGTGATGGAAAAACTGAAGGAACTTAAATAGAGATGTGTGATAAGAATCGACTTACTTTTTTTCCTTTTTTGAAATATCTTGTTTCTGTGTGAAGAACACGCTCATTGGAGTGGGACAAGTACTACATGGAGGAGTCTACAACAGAAGTCCAGATCAGAGATAAGTAGGCAGGGGAGGCATATGTGTTAAAAAGATACTGAATTCTAAAGATAGACAGATGGACAGACAGACAATCTCCAAGGAAGAACCAATTTTTCTGAGGAACTGGTTGTGAAAAGTAGGTAACAAAGAAATCGAGGGTGATGTAGGGTGGTTCCTAATTTTGTGTTATGAGCAACTGTGAGATTGGAGAAGGAGCATGTCTGGGTGGGATGATCAGGAGGTCAGCTCTAAACCAGGGTTGGCAGATAGGAGATTGGATACAAATTAGAAACGCTACAGGAAGGGAGCTGGGTGTGCATCCTGAGGATCCTTAGCGTAGACATGGAGTCAGAATAATGAATATTTTTATACACTGGCACTGGTGCCTGAGGCATTTGGCATCTCACTGAAGATCAAGAAAGATTTTTGACAACAGCAATGTAGATGGACCAAGGTCATGAGTTTGCTAAAAATTTCATACTGATTTGGAAATTATTTAAGTGCAAATATCCACACATCATCTTGTCCAGATGCAGAGGCATAAAAGATGCTGAACTGGGTATCGTATTACTCTGATACCCTAAGTTACTCCATTAAATATTGTTTTGTTTTTCAAATAAGATTTTACTGTGAACAGCATTATTAAAAAATTTAAAATGCCCCTATTATTTTTCAATCCATGCAAAATTATTATTCTTAAGCTTCCTCATAAATTGTACCCTCCAAGGATGAGGAAGCTTTGATTCTTTTCTCAATGTACACACTCATTTACTTCTGACATTGGAAGGAGAAAAATGACACACAGTTGGGCAGGATGATGTTTATAAAACCAGATTGTTAGTGAAAATAAGCAAAGCAAACTTCAGCAACAAGAAAACTGGCCGAAATCCTTGGGTTAAGCACGAGGGAACTGATCTCATAGCCTAGGAAAAGTCACAGTGATAACAGAAACAACCAGAGAGACAACATTTTAACCTCCAAATTAAATCAATCACTATTGTAGGTTGGTGTTGTTCTCTGTTCGGAATGGGCTTTACTATAGAAACAGAAGAACTTTAAAGGCAGTGAAGTCAGTGGTGCAATATGACCCATCCTGAGTTTGTAAACTTATGCAATAAGTCACATGCTGATGCTCCTGATTCTTAACTGAAGGCAGCATGGAGCAGGGGGGTTTATGAGGAAAGGGCTAATGAATCACAGAAACTTGCCTTCTCTACCATGGCATGTCAAAGAATGAGCAGTGAACGCTTTCCTTAAGGCAACTGTATTTGTTACCTATTACGAAACACTAAAGGCAAAGCCCATCCCTGAAGAGGGGTTATAAACGATGAATTATGATAAAAAATTTAGGGAATATTGGCCCAGGGCAAGGAAAAGGGCCATTTATGCTAAGGAAAATATATTGCAGAGCACAATTTATAGGCACTTTGCCATTACAATTCCATAGTACTTTGAACAGAGTACAAAAACAAACAAACCTGTAACCAGGTCAAATGCAGAATCCAAAACAGTGCTCTGGATGTGTGAAAGAAAGCAGAAAACATCAGAAAAGGCAAAGAGCTCTTCCTTGCAATCAGTTTCTGAACTCAGAGGTGCTTTCTTTCAGGAACAGGTTAATTTTTGATGCAGCCATAACTTTATGTAAATTGCTCAGGGCTAATGTAATTTATTAAAGTCTATAATGGGCAGAACTATTAGGAAAAACTAATTTTTATCCAAGGGTCCATTCTCATTCTAGTATTTAAAATTTCATGTGGGAAAATCACAGTCACATAATCTAATGATGTTAACATTGAAAATATGCCCTTAATTTTCCAGAATGAATCATTCTAATTCTTCTCCTATGGTCACTAAGGTAATTCTCTTTCCTCATTGATTACTTTAAGTACTTACTGGACCTTCTTACATGATCTTCTCGTTATTTTATACTATTTTTTGCAATTGATTGAGAAGTTTTGTGTAATGTTTTTAGGTTATGATTTTATATAAAAACAGAATGTTTTCTATTATTGAGAATGTCCACTTGACCACTTCAAAATATTGCATAGATACTTCCAAAGGTTAGTCTACAGAGCTCCTGGATCTTTTTCACTAAGCCCACTTAACAAGATTCCAGGAGTCTTAAATAAAGTTTGGATACTTTTCCTCTAAATACATGAAACCTCATGTTTTCCCACATTGCAATTAGCATGCCACTTTCTTGTTCACTATGAAAGCTCTGTGAAAACTTCTGAAGATTGCCTTTTTACTACACAAGCGAACCTCATCTATACAGTTTGAATTTTCACTATTTCTGATTGCTTATACAGATGTTGAGCCTGATTTGCATATTGGAAATCTAGGAAATTAGAATCTGGGGAATCTCATTTATTATCCATATCATTAGCAAAAATACCCATCTCTTTCAAAACATGATGAATCATAAAAACAGAGAGCAAAGACCATTTTCATTTCAATTAGTCCTACCGCAGAAACTGTTAAGATAATAGATGTTCAAAAAAGTACTTATAGGTTGAACAATTCCTACTCTCAGCCTATTTTCTCAAAGAGAGTTTTCTAGGCATACTATCAAAAAATACTCTCAATTCCATTATGACTCAGATTTACTAATAAACTTGACAGTAAAACTTTGCTAATGGCTATTTGAAAACTTAAATATGTAGTCAGCAATCGATTATTCTTTAATGTCACATATGTTTAGCCATCAGAAAAGTAAGGCATGCTTTCCACTCAAAGAAACAATCTTTGGCCTCCCTGGTGGCTCAAGGGCTAAAGTCTTAGCACTATTAAGCTATCAGCCACTGCGGCATGAGTTCCATACCCGGCCAGGGAGCTAACCCACATAGCGCAGCAGATCTCTCCTGTTTCTCCCACTGCCCCGCTCAGCAGTATATTTCAGTAGGTCCATCTGTTAAGCTCCCCACTCTGTCTCTGGTGGACACTCTCACCCCCCACACCTCTGACTTTACACCCCAGCTCTTGTATGCATAAATAAATAAAAATAAATCTTAAAAAATATCTTGTATTCAACTGTTAGTTCTCATATCATTTATATAATACACATCAGTTTTCCTAATATGAACCTGAGAACCACCATTTCTGATTCTGGAAACACTGATTCTCCAATACATAAGAATAGCAGAGGCAAGTTGAAGGTACCAATAAAAAATATGGTATCACATTTGAGAGTAGAAAATTATAGTTAACATGAACTCTTTCCCATAAAAAAGAATTGAGGAATGTGGTGTTATCATTACACTGAACATTTTATTTAAATTAGAATATATGAAGTGTGTAATTTCTGTTATAAAAGTTTTTACAAATGACACATTTATACATAATTATTGTCAAACATAATTTAAACTCTAATGTCCAAGATGCACTTCAGGCTTCACCCTATTTAGGGAATATTAGCAGAATAAATAATCATAAAATTTATAGGAAAATGGCTTGCATGAAATAGGCATTGTATAGGTTTTTGGGGATATAGGATAGTGGTCACCTAAGCTCACTTCTCCATGAAACCAGGAATTTCCTCTATGACAGAATCAATAGGCAGAATAGACCATTCACCTCCTTTTGCCTGGACCTTCCAGCTTTTTGTTGGATATTGTTCCAATATGGTTATTAATAATGCCCCCTTTTACTCTCAAAACTAATGATAAATTATGATCACCTTACCAGTAGGTTAGTACTCAGTTTCTGCTCAAAGTGTTCTGGTATGGGGGAGTTTGCTAATTTACAAGTTACCCCTTCAGGTTTTTTTTAAATTAAAATAAAAATATAAGATGTGTGATATTTTTAATGTACAAAAATATAAGAGCATTAAACAACATCATCTTTCCTATGATAAGTTGATATCTATTCTGAGTCACTTTTACTCATTACTAATTTGACCCTCTGGAAAGGCAACACTGAATATGGGTTCTTCAATTTTTTAAGATAATTGACATGCTTTCTGTCATCTTTACATACTAAACATAAAATGGCTCGGTTGGGAAATGGTCTTTGAGAAGTTTGTTGGGAACTGAAAATTATTGTATAATTATAGATGAGTTTAAAGGAACTGTATTATAGGTGTTCACATGGCAGCCAGTTCTCATTTGTAACAGCAGCTGACGTTTTCCTTTCTCAGGTCTGTGACTTAAGTGCAAACTCTGTATTTCCAATATTTTTTTTCAAAGAGTACAACTAGCCACAACAAGCCACAACTAGCAACAGATATACAGATAACAGGTCATAGTTGTCCAAAAATAATTAACCTGTTGTGGGAGGGGATGTGGGCTGGACAAATTCAAACCTGTATCTGTGATGAATAATGTCAGAGCAGTACTTGAGGTTCAAGAAGTGCTTGTTACCAGGTCAAAAGGCAAGATGAAGACTGAGAGGAAGTTGTTGAAAGCTTTCGTAGCAGTCTGACACTGTCTGACAGCCTAGCCCTGATCAGGGAACTAGTCTAATTCAATAGAGTTTAGACCATTTTGGGTGTTGAACTCATACGGTGAATTGCAGAGGTACAAATTGCATCCTGGTTGTGCAGTGGAAGATGCATCATTGGTCTGCAAGGAATAGAATTAAAAAAAAAAAAAACAAACATTTTTCCATAAAAAGTTTGAAAAATTTTAGTGCTTTAGGAAAAAATTCTCTACTTCACATTTTTTACTGTTTTTAATTCACTGTGAGGGATTTTGACCAAATCACCTTTTGCAGATTCAGCATTTAGTAAAATCCTATCTAGCAGCAATTCAATATTTCTTGTCTTTCATCACTTCTCAAACCTGTCTTAGTGCAGCAGAAGGAAGAAGAATATATGTGTGATATCTTTTCCCCAGACTAGCAATGGAGTCCTCTCATTAGAAATTGAGGCCCTGGTTCCCTTCCCTTTTGGACAGAATTAGAGAGTAGAGGGGGATGTCTCTATTATTGGTGATAGGTCTACTTTAATCTTTAATAACATCTGCATTTCCACACATGCTTCTCGGAAATCAACACATTTTCAATGTCTTTACCTCCTTCAATCCAAAGCTACTTGATGATTTCTCTCATTGGCAACTGTCTTCATCAGCACAACCACAGATTAAAGTGTAATGGTAGATGAAGGGGGACAAAAGAATGCTCTGGAAATTCCATAACTGTTTCAGATTTTATTTTAAGGAGTAAGTGGGAAGGGACTGAATTGAATGGCTTTTGATTGCTACAATAAATTTATCAATTTGACCTAAAATGAGTTTGACTTTGTAGATTTATTCTGTCTTCACTCTCTGCTTTAAGATAGTGGGTAGAGAAATGTAAAAATTGGATTTGATAATCAGTGGATACTTAGTTCTTCAAAACTAAGAGATGTAACCATAGACTTATTTATGCCATGAGTATCTCTAGCATAGTATGAAAATAAAACTTAAATTGATGTCACACCACAAAATCAGTATAATACATATTACTTAACTGCCACAGTTCTCAAGGTATTGAGTAGAGACTCCTGAGATTCCTAAAGTCCTTTAAGAAGGTTCTCAAAGTTGAAGCCATTTTCAGTTTTTGTTTTTTAAATAAAAAAAAAAATTGTATTTACCTAGAAACATTCAGAATGTCAAAAATACCAGAGTGGTATTTGATTAACATATTATTTTGTTTAAGTTGCATTAAAGAGAACTGAAGTTGAACGCCTCTCCCCATTTCCATATGTAACTAATTTGTGCTATGCACCAATAAGAAACTGCTTTAAATTCCCATGTCATTTACAGTCCCCATACTGTACCAGGCAAGGTTAATAGCTATTGAACATACTACCAGGACAAGGCTATTGGAAGATATATTTGGCAGTGTATTAACTACACAGAAACAAACAAACAAAAACTAAGTTTAAAAAAAAATCTTAAACAGCCTTATATTTCAATTATTTTTCTTTAAAGGGAATGGGTTGTGTACAGGGTTGTAAAATGTTTTATAGAAGGAAAAAAACTGCACTAGATCCAGCATAATCAACATCTCCATCTTCATCCTCCTGATATTCCTCCTCTTTCTTCTTTTTCTTTCTTTTTCCAGCCTTGATGACCCCCTTTTTGGCCACATCAGGCTTTCCTTAGCTTGGTATGCAGCAATATAATTTTCATATTTTTCCTTCAGCTTCGCAGCCTTCTTTTCATAAGGCTGCTAGTCATCTACAGCAGTGTTATTCCACATCTCTCCTAGTTTCTTTGCAATATCACCAATGAATAGACCAGAATGTTCTCCCATAATTTGGGGGCAATACTCAGAACAAAAAAAAGGAAAAAGGCCAAAGGAGGCCTCTTCGGTGCATTGGGATCCTTGAACTTCTTTTGTACATATCCTTTAAGGGGGATGTAAGTTTTTATTTCTCTTTCATAAAGGTTCTTGTCTGTCTTTGACATGTTTTCAAACTTTTTTTTACTTTATCAGATATGGTCACCCACATCTCTGAGCACTTCTTAGAAAACTCTGAGAAGCTGACCAAAGCATCTGGGTGCTTCTTTTTGTGCTCTTTCTGGCAAGTTTGCACGAAAAAATACATATGATGCCATCTCAGCTTTGTAGGACCTCTTTGCGCAGGTTTAATTATTTTTCCTCAGTGAGGCAGAGAGCTCCCCTGCGCCCATCCAGCTCTCACTTGCCCGGAAGCTATCTCTCTGGAGCTCAATGTACCGCACGTTCTGTGAGAGCAGGAACCAGAATCAGCCCCTTCACTCTCTCCTCTCTGTCATTCGTTTGTTTTTGTTAATTCTCATTCTGTTATGAATGTACAGAGGAGTTCTCTAAAAGTCACACTACAGGTGATGATATTGCCACTTGGGCAGCTTATGAAAGGCAAGCTTGTGTCAGATCATGGTTTCTTGAGTTTTCAAAGATGTGCATTTTCAGAGACTGACTCATTGCTCAAGTATTTTATATCTACTGTGTTCTTAGTAGTTGATTTCATTTGCATCAGCTATCATCTTTATATTTTCATCATGATATAATAATTTGATATCCCAGTTTCCTCATATCTATGTGGAAAATTACAAATGTAAACATATACATTCTTGTCTTGCTTTGCAATTCTTTACACTTTTAGCTAAAATGTGTTGTTCTAGAAATTAGAATCTTTTCTAAATAAATGAAAATATAGTTATAGTATATTTTTCTTATTTTTAAGGATGGTTCTTTAGCTTAAAGACGAGAGATTTTAAGATTCAATTCTCAAAGTTTAGCTCCTGGAAAGCTGCTGGAAAGACTAATATGTCAGCTGTACATCAATTATATTTCAATAAAACCAGGGAGAAAACCCCCAACATGTTAGAAAGTGCTCTCTTACAAGGAACTCAATGCAAAGAAGCAGAGCTATAAATATGGGACAAATTTTGCCTTTGCCTTTGATTTATAATGTTTACAATTTGGTTTATTGACTAATGCAACTGGACATTTTTCAATCACATTATAATGTCTTTAAATTATGGCACAATTTTGAGAACAATCATTGAATTTTTAAAGAAAAAGAACTGATTAATGCAATCCCTATCAAAATCCCGTGGCATTCTTCAAGGAAACAGAGCAAAGCAAACATTACTGAAATTTGTATGAAACCACAAACGACCCCAAATAGCCAAAGCAGTATTGACAAAAAAGAACAATGGAGGTTTTAAATTCCCAGACTTCAAATTACTCTACAAAGCAATAGTAATCAAAACCCTATGGTACTGGAACAAAAATAGACACTCAGATGAATGGAACAGAATTGAGTCTAGAAAAAAAGTCAATTTATGACATAGGAAACAATGAAGAAAACAATGAAGAAAAGAAAGTTTATTCAACTAATGGTGTTGGGAAAACTGGACAGTCATAATCAAAAGAGTGAAACTAGACTACTATCTCACACTGAACACAAAAATTAATTCAGAAAGGATTGAAGACTTGGATGTAATACCTGAAACCACAAAATACATAAAAGAAAACATCGGTGATACGCTCTTTGACAGTCACCTTAAAAATGTCGTTAGGGCCTCCCTGGCGGTGCAAGGAATTAAGACTCAGCACTGTGAAGCTCTTTGCAGCCACTGCAGCATGAGTTTAATCCCAGGCCATGGAGGTGACCCACAATGTGAAGCAGACCTCTCCTGTCTCTCCTGCTGCTACCCTCAGCAGGGTTTTTGGTCGTTTGCCTGTTCTGCTCCCCACTCTGTCTCTGGTGAATTCTCTTGCCCTCCTATGCCTCTGGCCTGTACCCCAGTTCTTGTATGCATAAATAAATACATCTTTTTAAAAAAAGAAAAGAAATGTTTTTGGAGACTTTACTCCAACAGCAAGGGAAGTCGAAGCAAAAATAAACAAATGGGACTATATCAAATTAAAAAGCTTCTGCTCTGGGGCTCCTTGGTGGCACAAGGGGTTAAGCACCACACTATGAAGCAATCCGAAACCTCTGCAGCACCAGTTCGATCCCAGGCCAGCCAGGGAGCAACCCACATGGCTCAGCACACCTGTCCCCGCTTGCCCGCTGCTCCCCTCAACAGAGCACTTCAGTCAGTCTGCCTGTTCTGTTCCCCGCTCTGTCTCTGGTGAATCCTCTCACCCTCTGCATCTCTGGCCTGTACCCCAGCTCTTGTATGCATAAATAAGTAAATAAATCTTTTAAAAAAAAAAGCTTCTGGGCCTCCCCGGTGGCGCAGCGGTTGAGCGCTGGTTGCGAACCTGCCCGCAGCCTCTGCGGCACCGGTTCGATCCCCGGCTGCTCCCCAGCCACCAGAGGAGGGTCCCACATGGCGCGCAGACCTCTCCTGCGGCCCGCTGCTCCCCTCAGCAGTGTACTTCGGTCCTTCTGCCTGCTCTGCTCCCTGCTCTGGCTCTGGTGAATTCTCTCACCCTCCCGCACTTCTGACTGTACCCAGTGCATGTATAAACAAAACAAGCAAATAAATAAATACATAAATAAATAAACATGCCTCTATAAAATTAAAAAAAAAAAAGCTTCTGCTCAGTGAAAGAAACTATCATTATAATGAAGACACCCTACTAAATGGGAGAAGGTATTTGCACATCATACATACCACAAGTGGCTAATATCCAAGATCTACAAAAACTCAACAAACATGGAAACAAAATCTAATTAGAAAAAGGGTAGAGGATCTGAATAGACACTTCTCTAAAGGTGGCATGGAAATGAGGGGATTCCCTGGTGGAGTGAGGGGTTAAGCATCAGCACTATGAAACTATCCACAGCCTCTCCAGCACAAATTCGGTCCCAGCCAGGGAGCTACATAAATGGCACAGCAGACCTCTCCTGTTTTTTCCACTGCTACCCTCAGCAGGGTATTTCAGTAGATCCACCTGTTCTGCTCCCCACTCTGTCTCTGGTGAATCCCCTTCCCCACACCTCTGGCCTACACCCAATCTCTTGTATGCATAAATAAATCTTTAGAAAAATATATGGTGGGCCTCCCTGGTGGCACAGAGGTTGAGCGCCGGGCTGCGAAGCTGCCCGCAGCCTCTGCAGCGCTGGTTCGATCCCCAGCCACCAGAGAGGGTCCCACATGGCAAGCAGACCTCTCCTGCCGCCCACTGCTCCCCTCAGCAGTTTATTTCGTCAGTCTGCCTGTTCTGCTCCCCGCTCTGGCTCTGGTGAATTCTCTTACCCTCCCGTGCTTCTGACTGTACCCAGTGCTTGTATAAATAAATAAATAAATAAATCTTAAAAAAAATAAATAAATATGGCATGGAAATGAGCCACAGGCATATGAGAAAATGTTCAACATCATTTATCATTGGGGGATGCAAATCAAAACCACAATAAGATACCAACTCATACCTGTGAGTATGGCTCATCTTAAAAAGACAAGAAACAGTGATGGGAAAGCATGGAAAAAAAGGAATCCTTATACACATACACTATTGTTGGGAATGTAGACAAGCTCAGCCTCTGTGGAAAACATTATGGAGATTTCCCAAAATATTAAAAATAGATCTACCATATGATCCAGCAATTTCTCTCCTAAGAATCTATATGAAAAATACAAAAATACTAACTGGCTATGGTACATGCACTCCTACGCTCATTGCAGCACCATTTACAATACTCAAGTTATGAAAACAACTTCAGTGTCCAATGAAGATGAGTGGATTTAGAAGATGAGGTCTATATACACATGGAATATTGGTCAGCTATTAAAATAGATGAAATCTTGCCATTTGTGATAGAACTGAAGGGAGTTATAAAAAAAATCAGAAAGAAAATGACAAATAGTGTATGATTTCACTCATGTGTGTAATAAAGGAAATAAAGAAAAGAAATAAAGGAACAGATAATCTAAACGAGAACAAATATTAGAAATCTGTAGAATTGAGGCTACCAGAGGGGGAGGTTTGGGGTTGGAAGTAAAGGGGGTGAACGATCGTGAGGATTATTGGGGCAATGATGGAGGCTGTGGAAAAGATTCATTTAAAGTGTATGATAAACTAATTCATTTAAAGAATATGAATATTCATCAATATGATATAAATTCCACATTGCACTAACTTTTTGGAAACTATCACTTGTCGAGTTTTGGTGAGGTATCAAAGAAGAAATTCCACAATTATCTGAAAAGACTATTAAAATACTTTTCCATTTTCTAACTACATATCTGTGGAAAGCCAAATTTTCTTCATATACTTCAATGAAAATAACATATTGCAACAGATGGAAAGCAGAAGCAGATATGAGAATCCAGCTGTCTTCCATTAAGCCACACATTAAAGAGACTTTCAAAATTGTAAAAAAAAAATTCTACTTTTTTCATTGATATTTTAAAATATATTTCCCCTAAAACATACTATTTATAGTAATATAAAATGGATTTATTACTGTTATTTTTAATGATTTAATAAATGAATTTTTAAAAACTAATTTTTAATTTCTGACAATGGATATAATCAGTGGTGTGCTGATAAATGTTTAACAACTAGCTTTTTGGAAGGAAAAAAAAGCTGTGGTCGGTAGTATCTGCCAGTTTCCATGGTATAAATACTCTCGCTATAGCCAATTTCAAGCTCCAGTGTGAAGTCAACTGGCTCACAAAATTCCCAGTGTAATCCACACAATCCACATAATAAAAATTCTTTGAAATCTTCAACAACTTTTAGGATTGGGAAGGGGTCCTCAGACCAAAAAGCTTGAGAGACTTTGGTATGGATTGGATGTGGCCTATTTCTTAAGTTCATTGTAATCGTCAAAATGCAGAACTATTTTAACTATTTTAGTGTACTGAGAGAGTAATAACCAAGTTGAAGCACTGATCTATTTTCTAAAGCATAACAATTCTATAATATGACAATGAGTTGGTTCTAAAATCTACTAGTATAACACATCATACATTCTTTGGCCTGTATTCAATACATGTGAAGTGAGGTTTGGATTGAACAAACACAGAATGCCAAGGGAAGATACTGTGTTCAAAACTACTCTTTGCAATTGCTCTTCCTTTATAGGACAATATTTCCTTCATGTAAGTAATAAACATAAGCAGTTTCAAAATTAGAAAAGAAAAGGAGAGGAAAAAGCTCACTCCAGCCAGACGCTGCAAATACTTTCTCTATGAAACCAGGCATCTGCTGAGAGTTAGATGCAGAGTGTGACTAACATTTTCTACCAAGGCTTGTGCCATGTCAGTTCCCTATACTCAGGCTGTGTGTGTTAATTAAAATTAATTACACATGCCAGGGAATAGTTTCCCTCTGAATGCAGCAAATTGAAGCAGAATAACATAATTTATATGCCAGGTATATAATTAAACCTTCACCATATTTTCTCTCAGCAGGTATAGTCACTAAGGACATTCTTTATGGGTAAGTTGGTTCCACAGTAAAGCAATGGAGGAAAAATAAAAATATATGACACATGCAATGTTAGGTCATAAAAAGATTGCTGATTTTGTAAATTGATATTGTTAAAAAGTCAGGCTTATAACTAATATTCTTAAGTGCATGATTTGAGGGAGCTTAGTGATCTTCATTTGGTACATATCCACAGGTTACTTGATTAAAGGCTTTTGCTTTTTTCAAACTGGGGAACTGCCAGCCAAGGTGTTACTGTTTCAGCAAAGAGTCAGGATAGTATCTGACAATTCAGGTAATAATGGAAAACACTGTGTTTGCCAGACAGCCCTGGATGGCTTGCTTAATGTAACTGTGTTTAAAGAGCAACAGATTTGAATAATAACCCTCTGGACTTTTCGTCTTTATTCTCCTATTGATTCAAGTTTTTCCACATGCAGATTGTTTTACAGTATTCTACAGGTCATCTCTAAAAACCTGATTATTCCAATAGTCAGTAAAGCATGCCTTTAGTTTACTTTGACTTTGTTCTTGGGAGGCCTCTAAGTTTGCCAGAGAAATTTAGGTGTTTAGAAATTTCCTGCAGGCTAGATCCAGCTAGGGAAATTTTCACACTCCTGCTAATTCATTTCTTAAGAGCTCCCCGCCAGCTTGCTGACCGAAATACCTGTACACTTGGCAATCACCCTCTGGCCTTCAGCTGGAGTACCATACCATCACCAAATCATCTGCACACTTTATAAAGGGTCACACACAACACACTATGACTCTATCCTTACCATAAATAACCAGAATGTAGATGCCATCATTAAAACAAAAGCCTGAGATAAATCAGTTTGATATCTTGAGTTCAGTTCCCTAGCATGACTAACCTCTTTCTAGAAGAAAAGCTATTTTTTTCTACAAAACTAGCAATACAATCTTATTTACAAAAAAACCTCAAGTTTAATGATAGAGGATTATTTGCACCAGTCTCTTTTAAGGATGATCTCACAGGCCTTCTCTTGCAAATTCACCACACCAGCGTCTCATTTAAGGACGGTCTCTGACAAGGCAGCACACACATTTTTCTACTGCATGTTTGCTACTAGCGATTGCTTCCCTATCATTAATGAGCACAGCTGGGAACGTTTTATGGTTCCCCAAATGGAGGCACATGTCTATCCCGAGCCCTAGTGTTTGTCTGAAAGGCATAGTGGGGGGAGGGGATTACCCATGAGCAAATGGTTGTTCCTGGAAGTAGGTGGGGAGCGGGCAATATGTTTGTTCTGAAATCCTAGAAGAAAAGTAAACTTGCTGTGAAGGACATAATTTCTTTTTGTTCTTGAACTTTACACAGCCATGTTGGGCTCATTCATCAAGACAATTCTTGGCTACAAACCTCCTGAACATGAATGCCTCAGTGACCAAAATCCCTCCTGGCGCTACTCATGGCTTAAGATTCAACTCCAGTTGAAGTCTGTGGAAGAAAGGAACCGAATCTTAAGTTGCTGATTCTGTCCTAGCATTCCCTTTGAAACCTTCAAATACTCCCAGGGAGCACAAGGCCTAATTCCCCCTAGAAAAATGGATATGGACTACCCACAGGTGTTTTAAGCATGAAAAATTTCCTCAAAGCCTTTTAATGACATTTGAAAGAGCTGAAAGCACCAACTTGCTATTTTTCTCCCTCAGAGAAGGCAGAAACAGTCATTCAAGTGGGGCATCATACTCCTATTTCATTTCAGAGTTTAATTTGAAAACCAATAAGAGAAGAATTTAAATTGATTGCTTCAAGCCACAGACATTTCATACCCAAGCAAATATGCTGGCTTTCATGAGAATGTATCTTAGCTGTGAAATCAATTGTCACAGACTAAGTTCACAAAAATATTACCAAATCATATTTGATTTCTGTCTTTGTGTGGTTGGTAAATCAAATAAGTCAAATGAGCAGACTATTTTGGTCCTCCAATCCCTCTCTCTCCAGGCTCCCTTCTGAAAAGATTTTCACCCCTCCTTTCTGGTCTACCTAGGATTTCCTAATGATGCTATTTCACAACCAGAGAGATGCTCATAAAGGAAGAGATGCAGTAGCGAGAATTGGGAACTATTGTAATACACAGGATCAGAACCATATGACGACAAATATCTTTGCAATGAGAGACTGGAACAAAGGAAAAGTGCAGACTCAGAAACAGCGTTCTTTGATTCAAAGATATGGATTTAACAGCTTTCAAAGATATAAAGCATCCTTCTATTGATTTGCTAAATGTGTTCTCTTATCCAACTCCCTGATAAGGCAAGCACAGGGTTTTCTCTCCAGATTTATAGAGGGAAATAAACATTACTGTCATATTGTGCTCAACAATCAATAACTCTGCAAAAGTCTTCAAATTTCTGTCTGACCCATGTGAATTTAATAGTTCCAGAAGAAGCAAAGAGGATCAAAAACTTATGAACTGAAAACTAAAAACCTGTCTTCTGGCTTTTCACCTCCCTAACTTTCAAGTTTTTATAGTTAACAGAAAACCTGAGATTTGTTGATATTTTGCTAGAGCTAATGAAGTGAGCATTTGGAGAGCTGAATGTAGATAGTTACAAAACACTTCTGAATAATAGAAGCAAAATTATGAGAACAACATTAACACAATTTACAATAAAACATGTTTTTTTTTTTCCTTAAAGGACAATGCCATGGGATTTTGTTCTATTTAATTCATTTTTACAATTTGTATAGATCTGAAATTGTTGGGTCTTACTTTTTAAAATGAACTATTTATTTCTGTGTTGAAGTCATCTCCTCTAGGGGTTTTCATCTAGATTTTCATTTTCAGTCCACTTACAGAACGCTTTTTTATTAGTAGTTGGAATTAAGTGTATCTTCTCCATAAAACAGAGGGGAAATGTTTAATATCCATCACCTCATTCATTCATTCATGTACTTGAACAATATCAATTATAGGCACTGGAAATAAAGCAATGAACAAGACAAACATAGCCTCCCTATGGAAAGTCTAGAAGTGGAGACATAATGGGTACATGATTAGATTTTAATTAATTAATTTACTTTTCTGTTAAAAGTACAAAGAAATACAAGGTGTTAAAATTCCATTCCATTATTTAAACACATCATTTGAGTGTTGCTCACAGAAAAACCACTTACACTTGATTAATACCAGTTACTTACCTGCTTGTCTGGGCAGTGCCTCAGATGTTACACTGTATCATACCTAGCAGGCATGTTTCTTATGCCAAGATTAAAGCACAGGGAAAAACAAGCCTCCATATTAAACCTCATTTTACAGAAAGGGTACAATGAGCTAGATTAGTTATTGGGAGTGATAAAGTAGCTTTACTCTCAGACGCGCTTTTTCCCAAACCGCCCACACTCCATGGGAAAATTATATTACACATTTCATTACTCAGCTTAGATGGAAAGACTGGTTACTAACTGAATCTTCATCTGACAAAGAAAAATCTTCTTGAATCAGAGGATTCATAAGACAAAACAACCCTCACTTAGCATTCTGTGAAGCAAGGAGAAATGTATTAAAGATTCTTGACAATAGTGGGGTAAAATGGGATAATACAACTTCAGGTGTAAAGAAACTAAATTGCATTGTATTCCTAACACAATATTTCATTTCCCACTACAAAATACTATTTGATATTACTATACTGAATTGTACAATAAATGTTAGCCTCTACCATCCCTATTTATGGAAGAGTAATTGCTTTCCTTTTAATAAAGATCAGACATTCCACAACATCCACATGAGACATGACCTTTTAAGACAAGGCATTCCGTATACATTTTACCCAGCATATTTGTTTAATTGAGCACTTTTCCAAACAACTTAAACTCGAAGCACGTCTTAATATAGAAACATAGCTATAAAGGTATATAAATGGAAAACCTGACTCCAATTCCTTTCCAGCTAACAAGTGGAAAAATATACCACTCAACAATGAGAATAAAGAGCCATTCTTTTCAGAATGCCTAAAGAGCTCACACAAGCTATAATGCAGTATTATTTGACATTTATTGAGTGTCAGCAATGTGCTGGGGTCTAAGTGGAGCAGTGAAACATCCTAAAAATCACTTTCTGTAGGAAAAGGGGGGAGGAGGTGAATTGGAACACTTGGTAATGTTGATAAGCCATATCCTGAATTGCAGCTACAAAGCAGCGTCAAAGAAAGAATGCTTTATTTTAAAAGAAAACAGAGCAGGACAACCCCAAGAGGTGCTCAGAAAATACCATGTGGCTGCCTACAAACCCCCTGGACAGACACAGATCTCTGCTGGCTACAGAGCTGACATACCTTGGACCAAATGGGCCTTAGCATGACCTTAAAAGTAAAGGCCTGCCTTGAGAGAGCAAAGACCAGCACAGTGAGGCCATTATCTAGATATGCTCCTACCGGAGAAAACATGGCATTTCTAAGAAAATCACATGGAACAAAAATCCTGCCACAAAGAAGTTCAGGAATTGTTTGACTTAGATTTTCAGCATGGTTTGTCAATGCCATGAATATGAGGGCAAAGTATTCAATCTATCAGTTCCTCCACATATGTGGGATGCCCGCAGGAGGCATCCCAGAGGAGGACCGGGGACGCACATTCTTACCTGGCGTATTTGTAGGTCAAGTCAGGCTAGGTGTGAAATTCACCCTCCTCAAGTGCTGAAGTCACTGCAACTAGTAACAATTCCTTCCATTTATAAAAGCCTTAGCACTAAAACGCTGTTTAGAATGGCTCAAAACTCTGGCCACTAGACTCATAAAGATCATATTAACTCACCAGGACACTGAAGGCCTTTTAAAGAAGGATGGTAAATGTATCAATTCCCACACACCTGATGATTGGGGACCACAGAGCGACTGCTTTAAATTTTATAGTGGAAAGTTGAAATATAGCAACCAAATGAGCTTTGAGGAACAATGCTTGATACAAGTAGCAATGATTAACATAGTTTTTTAAGAGCAGGGTACACAGGTCAGTACCATATCTGGCTTCACAAATGAGGTTAAAAGAGTTCCACAACAATTCATAAGACTTGCCAGTAAACTAAAATACCTATGAGGAAGTTAAAAAGCTCTCCATTGCTGTTCTTTTAGGAACAATTTCAATTAAAATGATAAATGGAATTCTCATTCCACAATTAATATCCTAACTATACTACCAGGAAGCACCCTCGATTAGAAGACCTCAGACCTGGATTCCAGCTCTGTGGATCAACTGCTGGATCAACTGCTTCTGTGACATGGGGAAGGCATTTAACTATTCAGATGTGAGGTAAAGAGGACACTCCTTAAGCTGTGAGGTAAAGAGGACAAAAAAGATTACCTCTAATGTCCCAGAGACCCTTAAAAGCCACGATCATTTATACTTGTGTGAGTGCCACCCCAGTTTTCATGCAAGAGTTCTTGGTCCCAAGCTAATACATCTCACATAGGTCTGCTGAATGACTAAATGATTCAAAACATTACAGTTGAAGACAAGGATGAAAAATACAAACCAATAGAAGTATTTAGAAAATTTCTTCTAAATTAACCAAGGATAAATGCATCTAAATGAGAAAGAACACTTAATTTCTTATAAGAACATGTCTCAAAGAGAAACTTAAAACATAACCTCAAAATCAGTTTCACTGATGAAAAGGATATTATTTAAGTGTGTTGATAGAATTATGCTAAACATACGGGCTTTTGAGATACATGGTTTTCTTCCTACACAGAATATTAAAATATTCAAATTCACTGGTAAGTCCAGTTCAATAAATCCTCTGGAAACAAAAAAGAATTTTTTTTTACCTAGAGTCCATCTTACCTTTGAAATTATCTTTTTCTCATCCAGAAGAGGCTGACAACAGAGTAAACAACACTTTCTACTCATTTGAGTTGACTAATATGATTCCCCTTTGGGATATTCCTTTCTCTTTTCTTTCCATCAATTCCTGCCAAGACCCAATGACAGTTACCTTCTATGTTGCCTACTATTCCTTGAAGCTAAACCCTATGCTTTTTGCTACTCCAGTACTTAAGTACTGACATGGAGTACACTATCATATAAGCTGGTTAAATGTCTCCCTTATATGCGTAAACCCATTTGTCCCCTGTGTAATATCTGCTCAATCAGACTACCTTTTTTTCCCTTTTTTATCTCCTCATTGATTTTTTAAACTTTCTGTGTTAAGGTCAGTGAAAAATGAATGTTGTCTGACACTCACTGGCGGTTATAAATGGCATGCAAAACAAGATCATAATCTAGCATTTCATTTAGAGAACAATATGGACATGCAGGAGTCATAATTCAGAAATGCACAACAAATATTTTAGAATGAATAACAGAATAAACAGTTGCTTATTGAGAAACTAAATGAGAAAGCAGGGGCACTTTGGGTTTTTTCTCTCATTTATAAAACATTCATATCTGTAAACACAGAGAACCCCAAGTTGGCCTTTGAGGTTCATTTTATCACAATTCTCACTTCTGGGAGGAAGTCAGGAACGTAGTTTTGTGTCTGTACAATACAGTGGTAGTGAAAGGTCACTTCATTTCAACCAAAATGTCAGAATGGAAACTTTAAAACTCTTTCCTACAAGATATCTAGAAATGTTGAAAAATATTGCTTTAAATGCCTAAACTGTCTTTAAAATGGAGAAGTCGTTAAGAGCCACCCCGTTCCCCCATCAAAACACAAAATGAAATACATCTTTTATAACTTTTGCCACTGAATGATGTCAGTTTTAGTAACCAAAAGACTAGGATTTTAGTGGCTACAAAAAGATAGGAAATGAAACTTTGGTATTTGTGTGAGAACCAGGATTGTCTAAATGCCAGAAAAAGGATGGACTAGGGAAAAATACATTCACTAGAAAAGAAAGATACAGACAATTTGTTTGTCATTTTGGTCTGGTCACAGATGAAGAGGGCAAAATAGAGGGGTATGCAAAATAGAGGGGTATGTATGTGAAGAATAGAGTAAATGGTCTACTATATGCATAATAGCAATTCAAGAAGGAAAAATAAGAAAGAAATGAAAAGGGACAAAAATCAAAGAGATAAGGATGTAGTTTTTCAGAATTTATGAAAATCATGAACACTCAGTTTGGGAAACATAATGAATCCCAAGCAGGAAATAGGAAGCAAATCATATCCATAAACACATCATATTGAAACTTCAGAATTTCAAAGACAAAAGAGATCTTATAATCAACCACTGAGGAAATATAGATTAGCTATAAAAAGAAGTGTTAACAAGATTGACAGCTGACTTCTCAAAGCACAGCTAAAGTCAGGCTATAGAGGAATAGTAGAACATGAAAATAATAAGATACAGCTATCAATATCCAGCTGAAATAGAATAACTAGTCACAGAAAGGTTCAAAAGAGTGTGGTAGTCACACTTCCCACTCTGTAAGCAGGCAAGAAGGCTGTGCATCCTCTAAAGTTTCCCTTAGGACCGTGCACTTGTCCCCTGCTCTGAGGAATGCATTAACAGCTCGCAGCATGACCCTAGTACCAGGACATACTACCCGCTCTCTCCAGGAAAATTTTTATTCCTTGTTATTTTCAGTATTTTTCTCTATAAGTTAATCTCAAAAATACTACATCTTTTTTAAAAATCCCATTTAAGCATTTGGTAGGGAGTTGTATTTCATTTTCTTTCTTCTGGACTCTTTAAATGCCTTGCTCTTGTGGTTTTATAAAGTATTTTGTATAATGAGTCCCTCTGAGCAACTAACTGGGAATAGAGGACGGCTGCTTTTACTATTTTCATTCACTGTGTGATTGACCCTGGGTCAGTCCTTGAACCTCATAAAGGAACTTTATTCATTGCTAAATAAAGATAAATGGACTGGAGAGATGGGTTAAAATTAAAATTAGACCCCGGTACTTAATGATTAAGTCTTCAAAATGGAATCAGAACAATTAATTAGCTTTTTCCTATAGTATTTCCATTTGGAAAATATCTGTCATGCACTATCCTTTCCTAGTTATAGCCTCTTCACATCCCATCCTCTTACCTCTCCATGTGTTTGTTTAGCTTTCCTGCTTAGTTTCATTGGACACTCATGGCCCTTGACAATAATCTTCCCCAAATAAAATTTTGTTGTTGTAAGAGAGACAAAATAAAAAAGGTAAAGCAAAAGAATTACAGGCAGAAGGAAAAGTATATTTAGATGCAGAAGTCTGAATTTAGGTTTCTACTCTTCATGTACCAGTTTTGTGATATATTACAACAGTTAACATCTCTAAGCTACAGTTTCTAGTTTATAACCATACTATTTTTTTCACATCATGGGAAATTGTTACCAAAAACCAGATAATGAAAGTGGACAATGCTTTAAAAAGCTATAAAGTACTATATATTATATTCATATTCACATTAACTGAATAATTCTATTCACTGATGTAAGAATTTAGTCATGATATATATGTATATAATATATATAATCTTAAGTGATATACATTCATCAGTTAGACAGAGACTATTAAAAATCATAAGTAATTTGTCAGTTTTAACTATGCAGGAAAAGAAAAGCTTCATAGCAGCAGAATGTGTAAGAATGGAAGCAGCATGACCTTGCCGTTTGCTGAAAAAGCAGGGAATACCCTAATATTTGATGATTTTTCTCATTCTAAATTTTTATCTTTTGAATCCATAACCCTTGGTAGAAGATAAAATTACAAAATAAAGGAAAACAGGAGTTAACAAATTTCAAGGGAGTTATCAAATATAATCTCTGGATCAAGCTGAAGAAATTCAAGGGAAAGATAATCTGAAGACAGACGCTGCATCATTTTCTTACCTTTGTTCTGTGTTAAAGAGTGCAAAGATGTGCTTGCTAGACATAAAGCTCTTTTCCACATCCCGAACTTTCAGGTTGTCCAAGGGGAGCATGTACTTCTTTTCTTTTTCCTAAAGAGAGAGAGAGAGAGAGAGAGAGAGAGAGAGAGAGAGATTTGGCTTTAATAAAAAAATCTTGAAGCATGCCAATGGAAACACATCACCTGAGATGACTGACATTTGATTATAATATTTTGATGCTATCACACACTATTTTGATACCAGCCACCAAGTTATCTGACAGAGGAGACTCCAGTGATCCTCAACACGTGGCTTAGAAGGGTGAGGGAGGGAAAGTGTACAGGAAGGAAAGGCTCAGCAATGTAGAAAACACATGGTCGTCTATCCTTTCTTCCTCATGTGGGTCCCCTTAGATGTTTTAAAATGTTAGTTTGATATTAAGAATTTAACCATCTGTTAATATTTAACAAAAATGTTCTGGTCCTAATTCAATGAGAAATGCCAGATGGATTTCATTTCATATTTTATTTGCAGCCTAAGCAGTTTTGATAGCCAGTGCTGGCAGGGGACTAGAAGCACAAGGACCCCAGTATGAAATACCCCCTATAAACTATGATACAACACAGAAAATACTTCCCTTACTAGGGTATAGACTAAAATGGAGGCCTGGGGGGGAGGAGACAATTCATAAAACAGTTGAGAAAAGAAAAAAAAAAAAGAAAAGAATCCATTAGAAGTGAACTGATCTTTACTAGAATAGATTTTCTTTTAAAATGAACCGTTCTTTAGGAAGAAAATGGACATTGGAGAGGGGAGGTCTGCAAATGGGATCGGACTGGTGTTAATAAAACATACTGAATGCCAAAGAATCATAAGAAACATTTAATTTTAGGGACTGAAGCAGGGGCAATCAGCCTGATAATCAGCATAACAGGAGAGTGCCAAACACTCAGTTGAAGAGACTTGACATCTACTACCAGGGGCATTTTAGTAGAGTCCTTGTTAAACAGTAGTCCACTGAATGGTCTCAGACTCTATCTCCAGAGCTAATGCTGAGAAAAAGTAATATTAGATTCCAGAGGAGGGGAACTTGGAGACTTTTCTGCAACCTTTAATAAGCAACTATTAATGCCTAAATACATACCGTAGAGATGTTTGACATAAACCTTTTGTCCTTGAGGCTCTACAGCACCACTTGGGAATTTGTGGCTGGGTTTATGGATGGAACACAACTTTTCAGCTTACTGTGGGGCCACCATGTTTTCTGTTGACCCGAAAAAGAGCTATTGCAGGTAGAATCACTGACTTTGCCACTCCTTTTATTTTTGCTTATTTATATATTTATGGTGGGGAAGGCAGTTTTATTTATTTTAGTTTTATTTTTAATGCCATTTTACACCTTTGCTGGTATTTTGAAAGTATAGGATTTCCCCTCTCAGGTGTAGTCTCCCTACCTCTCCCACCCATAGTCCATTGTTTTTCTTACTCCACAGTGATCCTCCTCACCTCCTGTAGATGACTCAGCTTTCAAGGGTTGGCTGCAATGTTTGTCTTTGTCTGACCCTTTGTTTGGTTTCTCTATATTCCACATATAAACAACATCAATCAGTATTTTTCTTTTTCCTTTTGTGACTATGCCACGCTTTATTCCTAAATTAATCATGGATTATTTGGGCACAGCACATTAGAGTAGCAAGGCCAAGAGAGATAAATGACTGCAGAAGTTGAAGGAAGTTCCTGGAGAACAAAATGGCTGCAATATCAGACAATATCCTCAAAGAAAATACTTTAACAAGAAACTAAATGGGAGTGGGAGAACCCTAAGAATAAACATGAGAAGAAGGTACTGTGAGAAGATTCCAAGATTTCTTCTACAAAAATTGATCATATTTTAGCAAATCCAAGGATATTTTAAACAGTAAAATAATAAATGAAGTATTACAGTTGAGTCTAACTTCTTTGAAATACTTGTCAGACATTTCACGATGGGGATCTAAGAGGCAAAATCTTAGACTGAGTGAAGAGTTATCCAATATACAATCAAACAAAAATGCTTGAGACCAGGGAACTTTTTTTTTATTGCATGTTTTTCAATGCCCTAAATTTAAGCAGCTGGATTTTTTAAAATGCACCATCCTATTCACCCTTTTGAAATGATGGATTTGCCTTTTAATGGGAAATCTGCATTTCATTGTAAAGATGGAACACAATGTCCTTGGCGTGCTTTCTATAGAAGTAGGCTCCCTTTTGTACTGCATTCTTTAGCATATAGTGAAGATTGAAAATCCAGCAAGTTTACGTCAGATATTAGACACTGGAGAAACACACACAGATGCAGACAAGGGAACATGAAAAATGCAACTTCATTTCCAAAGTTCTAAATGTCATTTCTCCAAGATTTTTGAGAACATATTGCTAAATTACTTTATAATCAAGAGTTTTCAAACTGACAAAAGAAAAAGAAAAAGAAGATTGAGACTGATTTGTTTAATTAAAGTCGTAAGGCAAATGGAGGATTAACTGAAACAGCCATCCTAAGCAATGAAACAGTATGGATAGTCCTACAATTCTTTGTGCTTCTGGGAAAGAATTATGTCCTGCTAAAAAGAACAATTTGAATATGAAATAGTTTTAAAAAGAAACGGAGGAAGAGAAAGAATATACAGAATTATACTATCCAAAATAGTGAGTCTTAGCACTAGCTTAAATGAGATATTTACCACATAATCTTTGTTAATTATGTAGTAATTAAATACAGAAGAGGAAGAATATACACAGCATTATACGTTTCAAAATAGTGATTCTTAGCACTGGCTTAAATGAGATATTTACTACATAATCTTTGTTAATTCCATTAAATTATCTCATGCTGTACCCTAGCATGGTAACTACCAGCCAAAGGTGCTGATCATTGAAATGCAGCTAGTTAGATCAGGGTGTTCTCCAAATGTTAATACCACCACATTTCAAAAACTCAGTATGAGACAAAGGAAGTAAATACTTTTCATTGATACTTTTTTGATAATAGGTTGAAATCATATTTTTAATACATCAAGGTAAAGCAAGTATTATTGAATATAACTTCATTCATACCTTTGAATGTGGCCAAGCAATTTAAAACGACACACTGGAGCTCACCTTAAATTTCCACTAACAGAGCTGATCCCCACGTACTTTTTACTGCTTTCCTTCCTCTGACTTAACCAAATTTTCTCTTCTGACTTCCCTATTTCTGCCATCTGGTGTATTTTTCATTCTCCCAGTAACCCAAACCGAAGCCTCACTGTCATTTCTGATGCATTGGCTTCCTTCACCTCCTTTGTTACACCAATACTATGCTGTATTGTGTTTGAAGAATTTATCAGAGCTCCTTGTTTGACATTCCCACTGCATTAGACCAGGTCCCTGACATCTCACAGCATGTAGCAACACAGGGCCACCTATCCAGTCTCCTGGGAAGGCAATTTTCCTAAATTACACTGTCAAATCATTATATCCTTTAACACTTTCATAGTTCTCTATTAATTATGGAAGAAAATCTACAACATTCCTTATTATGACATTGAAAAACACCTACAAATTGACCCATCCTGATTTGTCAACATCATTCCTCCTTTTTAAGAATTTCCATTTCATGGCACACAGGCATATGAAAAAATGTTCAACATCCCTTATAATCAGGGAAATGCAAATCAAAACCACAATGAGATACCACCTTACACCAGTAAGAATGGCATATATTAAAAAAACCAGTAACAACAAATGTTGGCAAGGTTGTGGTGAAAAAGGAATTCTCCTACCTTGCTGGTGGGAGTGCAAACTGGTCCAACCACTGTGGAAAGCTGTGTGGAGGTTCCTCCACCAACTAAAAATGGAGCTACCATATGACCCAGCAATTCCACTACTAGGGATTGACCCAAAGGACACAAAAACATTGATTCAAAAGAGCACCTGTACTCCTGTGTTTATTGCAGCACTATTTACAATAGGTAAAACCTGGAAACAACTCAAATGACCAAAAATAGGTGACTGAATCAAGAAGATGTGGTATATATACACAATGGAATATTATTCAGCAATCAAAAAAGATAAACTCTTGTCATTTGCAGCAACATGATGGAGCTAGAAGGAATTATGTTCAGTGAAATAAGCCAGAAGGAAAAAGAAAAATATCAGATGGTTTCACTTATAACAGGAATATAGGGGAACCAAATAAGACATCAGTGTAAAAAAAAATAATAGTACAAAACACAACAAAGCAAAAGCAGACAATTATAAATCAGAGACATACTGCAGGGGAGGAGGAGGGAGAGGGATCAGAGGGAGGGAGGAGCACAGGGGACTGTGGTGGTGATGGTGCATGGGTGCCATGGGGAAGGAAATTCTATGGGGACTCAATCTGAGGGAGTGGGGGGAAGCAAATATTGTCTAAAAAAATTAAAAAATGGTAAATATTAAAATAAATAAATAAAAAGAAAAAAAAAAGAATTCGCATTTCAACCAAATACACCTTTGCCATAAGTTTTCTCCCAGCCTAAAATAACCTTTCAATTTCTCCCAACCATATCAATGTTTCTATTTAGAATTCAACTGCTCTGTGCAAAAAGTTTTCCCAAAGTTTCTATCACTATCCCATCTCTCTCCATTCATATAGTAGATACTGTTTATTCTACCCATTTTGAATTATACATTGTATAAAGCATCCTCATCATTCAAAAATTTGTGAGGAGGATGTTCATTGGAAACTCAGACTGTTTGTTTAAGTAGGTTACATTTGCAAAGAAAAACAAAAAGCAAAGAGTATTTTTCTCAATATTTGTAAATTAACAAATTTTAAACATTCTACCTTGAATAGACATTTGGGAGGAGACATTTGTAAAATTCTTGAGAAATAATTATTTAAATGGAGATTCAGAAATTGAATATTTTCAAGTTTTAAAGACTGATCTCACTACTTTGACATCTTTTCTTCATTTCATGGTACCTTTCATTTCTTCAATACAGGACAGTTACCAGCACAATTTCTATGAAAGACAACCCAGATTACAGGGATTCTTTGTTCAAAGAGAGAGGAAACATGAGAGTATTTTTGCTTTTTTTGCAATAACTTGACAAGAGTTAGAGAGGAGAAATAGGATAGGTCAAAAAATGGCATCTAATGTTTGAAAGTGTGGCCTGAGATGGGAGTAACTGAAGTTTGAGTGGTAAAAAGCAGAAAAGTCAAGGTAGAAGGAGGTGGGAGGAAGGGTTTGATTAAAGTATGTTTTCTGACCTTGAAGAGAAACAAAAGGATCAATGAGCAGTGTACAGTCAGAAGTGCCTAACCAAGTTCTCTACCTGGCAGAGTTTCATCAATATAGTGTGATTGCTGAAAGGAACTATGCTGGGTTATGTGGAATGTGTTGGGTGTGCGGAGGATTGCAAAGGACTGGGAAGTATACACAGGGCAAGTTATATGGAGGGAATTTTATACTCAAAGTATAAACCCAACTCAAAGTCTTGGGTTGATGAATATATATAATCCTCTTTTTTATGTGCATACCATTTCTCACAATTAAGGCAACAAAATCTTCAGGGGTAAGGCCAAGAGTGCTCCTTCACTTTTATATAATACCTAGAATAGTGTCGGTCATTGAAATTCACAAAGCATACATTATAAAAGTTTGTTGATTTAAGAATTTCTTATAACTGAAGATATTTGAGAATCAAATAAACATTCTATGGGGAAAGACTCTAAAATGCTCAACTAATTGACATTGCTTTTGATCATCAACAATCAGAGTTTACATTAATTAGCACATTTATTTCTATCTCTGCTGTTGTTTGTGTTGCTTTACTTGTTAGGAATGTCTTCTTCCCTCAAAAAATGCAAATACTAGTGGACTTGAAATTTATGTCAGTTGCCACCTCCTCCATGAAATCTACTCTGATCACAGCATGTCATAGACCTCTTTCTTTTACAGCTGTCAATTTTTCCATAGATTTTATCGTAGGCTATGTTGGATATCACTTCTTATTTATGTTCAGCTTGCCTCTTCATGTAAATTTCTAGCTCCTTGAGGGCAAGAACACAACATAATTCTGACATATTTACATTTGACATTTATTCCATAGCTATATATACAGGTGTTGTTTAACAAGCATTTGACTGTTGATGATGCATCACAGATAAAATTCCAACACGGAGGAGTTGTGCCATCAAGTTGTACCCATTCCATTTTATGATTATGTCTACCTATATTATTATGTTAAAAATTATCTAATCAGATATAAAAGCTTATTTTTGATGCCTCAAATATTGATATTTTGAGTGAATTTACAGCTTTTTGATAGCATCAGTTTGTCAAATGAATGTTACTAACTGAAACCAATGTACTTTAATACAAACATCATAGCTTAAATATACATCAATAAATATATTGTGATAATCCAACAGACTTTAAAAAAACAGCAAATAAACTGCTCTCATGAGGTAAGTACCAATTAAAACATTTTTTATGATAAAGACTAGAATAGAAAAAATAAAGAAAATATATATTAAAAAATCAGTAATGCTACCAAAATATTTTTGAAATATATAACAAAGGCACTAAATTGATTTTAAAATATATGATTGTCACATTGTGATTATAGGAAATATATTTCACCATTCAGATGAGCAAAATACATTTTTCATGTATGTTTTGATCTTAGTTCCAAGGTTCTCAGCTCACAGCTTTCAAAGCTCTTCAAATTTCCTCAAAGCAAGAGGAGCAATTATTGTCATATTTGTCCCTTGTCCTTAATTTCTAAAATTACTTCAGAGACACACAGGTGAAATAGGTGTACTGTTACTCACAACAAACACCATTCAACCACACCTGAGTTTATGTTAATGAGGTGACTGGCAGGTGGTGGCCAGAAGAACCAACTATGTGACTGGAAGGTCTGAAAATTCCCTCCCACACCTCTGACCTCTGGGGACAGGGAAGGGACTGGTGACTCTATCACTGGTTGCCAATGATTTAATTAATCGTGTAATGAAACTTCCATGAAAACCCAAAAGGAGGGTTTCAAAATTTTCAGCTTGGTGAACATGGGAGTTTGAGGGGGATGCTTTGAGGAGAAGGAAGCTCCAATTTGCTCCATACTTGGCCCTGTGTATCTCTTCCATCTGGTTCTTGCTGACATATTGTTTTATAGCAAATGGATATTCTTGTAAGTGAACAAGTTCCTCTGAATTCTATGAGCTGCTCTAGCAAACTGATTGAATATAAGGAGAGGATCATCAGATCTCAAATCTATATAGGTCAGTGAAAAGCACAAGGGACAACTGGGGTTTGGGACTGGCATCTGAAGTGGGGATGCAGGAACTGAGTTCTCAACCTGTAGAACCTGATGCTATCTCTGGGTGTCCAAACTGAGTTGAATTATAAGACACCCAGCTGGTGTGAAATAATTCCTTATGTGTGGACAAAAACCACACACACACACACACACACACACACACACACACACACTCCGTAGAATTGGATGGTCAGAACCTTTAGTGGCATTTGGCACAGGCTGAAAAGAATAGCTGTGCCTCCCCTTGTCAATCCCCTTGTCATGATCACATCATAATATTCTGTGTGTATGCTCTATTATTGCATTGGCCACACGATGCACTCTTAATTTGCTAGATATTACTTCTCCTACTGTGGAACTGACATTATTTATCTTCCCTGTGCCGCGCCACCCTGTTTTCAGTGAATGGAACATTTCTATGGTGTGTCCCTGCCAATAATAAGTGTAGACCATATGGGTGGTACCGCTGCTCCAGCCAAAGGAGTGACCAAATGACTGTGCCACCAAGAAACTAGTCCGAAAACAGGGCAGTAGCCCATATGTTAGTCCAAGTTGAAAGGATTCCTTCCCCAGAGGCTGTAAATGATTTTGCAGAATACTGAAAACTCATGAGATGCCATGCTTATTGCTCAAGAGATGATGTTGACCAATATTTTTCCAAAGAAAGTTTTTTTTTCTTTCTTGATACATTACGGTCAGATGTTTGCAAACAGGGAAATTGGAGACATTCTCCTGGATTTCTGAGTGGGGACCAGGACCAAGAATAATGTGATGCCCCCTTAAATAAATACAAGTCTTTCTTGCTTTGAGTAACTGACACAAGAGTTATGTAAGTATACATATATTCATCATGCTCCCAACCCTACCTCATTCTCCAAGACAACATTGTATTGCCCTTCAGAACAAATAAAAATTCTAACCATACCCATCACACCAACCATGGCACTCCTGCTTTCCAGGAATGCCTCAATATATTTTCATTTTCCACACAGAACATATCCTATCACATCTTGTATTTATTTATACATTTCCTCCACTAGAAATAGTTTTGCCTGTCTGTCACTCTGTTTCTCTTCCCCTCAAAATTCCTTGCAAAAGATACTCCATAATAGCTCAGACTTAATTTATATATTTTTTCAGAAGTATTACAGGTCTTATTTTTCTGTCTTCTCTTCTTTCCCAATCCCACTTGCAGATTTAATATTTTTATATCAGTGGAATCCTTAAAAATGCTTTTGACACCAAAGTCCAATAAAATGAATAAATTAAAAAGTGGAGCTCTTCTGAATGAAGCAAAGTTGGGGTATGGGAAAAGCTGCCCAGTAAGACTCATCCTCTTACATTGCTTCTAAGAAATGTGGTTGCAGCAATTATGAACTCTAGGGCACAGATCTGGATTTCCAAGTCCTCTTCCATCATCTGGTCCACTTGCCAGCCTTACTCTCCAAGTGTTCCTACACTGTCTTTTGCTCTACCATCACCACAAATCTGCCTGGAACTTAATTTTCCTCTAGATCTCCTAAACCAAATAGCTCCATCTAGCTTCTTGTGACTTTTAACTGAGCAGATTTATCTTTCAGAACCATGGGTGCAATTCACCAGATCCTTCCAGTTCAACCCCTGTCATGCCCTGATTGCTTGACTGAGCACTTTAAGCACCCACCAAATATTCAAGATAAACTCCTATGGGAGGGAACAAATCTATTAATATTTTAACCTTTATTATTATTGTTAAACATGCTTTGTACCTTGATCACCTGTTACTCTTTACCTACATCCTGCCTTCCCAAAGGGAAGTTTGGGTTGCATAGCTCACATTCAACAAACAAGTATTAAAAGAACAATGAACATATGAATGAGTCCCCTCATGGAATGGTGTAGTGATTTGCCTAGATTAAAGACTTAGAGATGATGATTGACTTATAAAATAATCAAAATATCAAAGAAAAAAGAGTGGTTGTAAAAATATTGAGAATACCAGAATACTAGTTCCACATGCTGTTGAAAACTAGAATCTGGTGTTTATTGCTATTAAGACATTATAACTGTAGTGGTGGTATACAAGTATGAAACTCATAATATAAATTACCAACTTTTTATTTGGGTTCTAACTCCTGCTTTAATCAAAATTACATTTGAGTAGTAAACAGCATGTGTGAGTCAGCAGTCTGCTAGTAAATAGTACTATTTTAGATTTTTCTCTAGGGCACTGAATAAACTGTCCATGGATGAGGGGTTGTCCTTATAGGCTTATACTCCATTGACTTCATGGTTGGGCTCACTGTACTCACTGACATCCTTAAATGGAGATACACCCTGGCATATTCCCCCCTGGCTAAGGGACAGGTAGTACCACTTGTCACTGCTCAACTGAAGACCTTACTCTTTTCCTGGCTACCTTCCTCTCTCTAGAGTCCAATTACATTCCCACCTCCTCCAGGAAGTCTGTCTGGCTATAAGAGCCCACTGGAGGGCTCCCTCCTCCATTCTCATGGCATTCTAAAGCAGCAACACATTTTTTTTTTTGCACTTAGTATATATTGCCCTATATTTTCAAGTATATCGAATATCCTCAAAATGTAGATTTCCCTCTCTCTACTAAAAATGATGCATATAATTATTCAACAAATATTATGACTTTGTTTTAATGGGGAAAAAAGTAATTTTCATGTCAGTTTATGGCTATGTTACTCTTTTATGTAGAAATTTTGACATTTGCCCCATCTCTAGGAATTAAATTTTAATACTCTTAGCATAGAAAAAAAAAAAGGTGGTTTTATAACTTAAAAGTGAAAATTAAAGATTTTGTTCTCAAATTTTAATATTGAATCTCTATACTTATCCTTATACTTTAAAAACTATGCGTATGTGAGTGTTCATGCCTATGAGATTAATAATGTACTAAAGTGATGAAATTCATATGAAAGAATAAATGTAAAGGATTTAGGGCTCAACATGGCAGATTGACCACATGCTCACATCTCTGCTTTCTCCACTAAACCTGCTCTGATCACAGTAAAAGAATAAAAAAATACTGATCTACAAGGAGAGAGAAAATGGGAAGGAAGGAGACTGACAAGAGAATTACCAAAAGCTTTGTAAGGGAGAAAGCAGACAGAGGAGCAACCATTGCCTTAGCGAACATTTTTTCTACTTAAACTAGCTAGAGTGGATTCTGAGAACTCTGAAAACACAGCAGCACTATCTAATCATGGTGTGTTATTTAGTCCTAGTAAAAATTAATGGCCAGTAAAGCAGAACAATAGCATTGACCAGCAAGACTTCATAAAAACAGTCTACACAAACTGATTATGTGTGTGTGTGGTTACACAGTTGTGAATTTCCAGGAATCAAGGAAAGAATCTTTAACCATGAAAAAACTTAATACTTTTATACAAGATGAATAATATACACGAAAATTTTTAAATAGAAAAATTCTAGGGGAAGGTTAGGAGGATAGCTTTTGAGCAGCTTTGCAAGAGACAAAACAAGGCAACAAATGTGAATGAGAAAGAAAGAACCCCCCTCCACCCCCGTGGCATGTATGATCATATACTATTCCAGACTACCTCCATAATGACAGTGTGTTTTTCAGGTTAAAGTCACTCTACTAATAGCTAAGTACAGGGATTTAGTTTGTGTTTTATACATTTTCAATTACGAGGAAGGAAAAAATTTATAAAACATGGCAAAAAGTCTTGCAAAGACTTTTTAAAATTACCATATTGAAAATGCTTAATGGTCTCATTTTCCTATTTCTTTCTGTGTTCCTAGGCAACATGACATATTTTTTTCTAAAAGAGAAACTCTCAAGTTTGGGATAATGACTGATTTATTTGAAAAGGTGTATGATATGAAATGAATTCCTGGTAGTAATATTCCTTAACTCACTTCTGTGGCTGCACATTAAATTACAAAGTGAGTCGAAGAGATCCCACAATTGAAGATATGCTTACTTTGTAACAGCTTTCGAGTGCATATTAATCATACACAACGCTAGATGCATAACCCTTTGAGTATACTGGTATTAAATAAAATGCTATTTTTGCCAAACATACCATATATTTATAAAAGTTCCAGTCAATAAAAGTACCTTGTTTACAAATGCAGTATAATTTTCACTTATCTGGGGAAAAAGGGGGTCAGCAAGGCATGCACAAATAAAATCCTCTGACAATTCCCAGAACTCAGTAGATGAATGATGTAAATTTTATCCCCATCATTTGTCACCAAGTTACAAACAAAACCAAAGCTGAATTTCCCCCTCTCTGCCCTATCATTTCAGAAAAGAAACACTCAACAAGAGGCAGCACTAGGGAGAAAAGAAAAGGGACTTAGAGCATTCTAGCAAATTAGTGAGCTTTTCTGGTTTTCTGAATTAACTGTTAAGCTGTTCTTTTCCCTTTCCTCTCTGCTAAAATTAGTATAATTCAATGAAGTTCTTTCTAGAAGGAAATAGGCTGTTTGAAAGAGAGAGCTGACGAACATACCCCTTGAACTTCAGTGAGAGCACCTCTCCCTCTGTTCCAGAGAGCGAGATTGAGCTGGAACAGGGGAAAGTGGCCCCTTCCATGTGCCTTCTGAGACTCAGACCTGGGCTTAAGATGACATTTGGCTGGATTGCTCGAAGCACAGTTGGTGGTCTGTGTACCACTATTGGCTCTAACGCATGTCTACATGGAAACAGAGCTTTGGACAAGGGAAAGAAAAAGCTGGAATAGTTATTTTCCATCAATTCTAATCAGGATTCCTAGCAGCACACTGTTTTCTGGGGGAAGAGTGAAGAAGAAAACAAAGTTCAGGATAGGGAAGAAAAAAGAGGGGTAGAGGGGGAAAAAAGAGGAAGAGAGAGGGAAGAGACCTATTCATAATTGGGAGGGATGAAAATCACGCAGGCTAGGCTCTCTCTGTGCTTTCATTGCACCTCAGGTGGCCCGTCCTTATCTCTGAGACAAAGGTGCTAGAAGAGGACTCCATGAGGGCCAGTGTGATGAGGGGAAGAACACATACTTTGGAGGTAAGACACAGTTTCATGTATGAGCTCCGAAAGTAACTGTGAACCCAAGCTGGTTACTTGATTTCTCTAAGCCTTGCCTTATCTCTGTATGGTAATTATGGCTGATAATTAATGCCTCATAGAGGAGATGAAGATTCACTCATGCAGAAGACTGTACGTACAATGACCCCTGATAAATGTTTGCTTACTTTTCCCTGATAAAAACCTTTTAAACATCATCTTCCCATAAACAGAGTAAGGTGTTCTCTCATCAACGGATATGCTTGTCCATGTGTAAGCCTTAGAACTACAAGGGAGAAATGGGAAGTTAATTACAAGCCACCGATAAACACACATTAACCATGAATAATATCAAGCCAGGAGGGCTGCAAGAAGTAAAACATTATCAACCATATTATGCTCTCTTATTCAAGGAAGGTTTACAAGACATCCAGAAATGTGGGACTGTGTGCATAGCCAGAGAGAGAGGGAAGGAGGACCTGTGATGACAGGCTAAGAGGTGATATTTGTTCCTCTTCCTCACTCCCACAATACGTTGGACAGAACCCACCAAAGAAAGCACTTGTGGAGAGACGCAAATCTGAAGAAGTTAAAAAATGAAAATTCCAAAATTAAGGAATCAATATTTACCTTTCTATAACAGATACATATAAGAATATATCTTGAGTAAGTATATTACTTGAGTAAGTATATATTACTTGAGTAAGTATCAAGACTGGGTAGGAAACTAAAAAGTAGGAAGGGTTTGTTTTCTTTCTCCAAATCTCATCTATTCAGGTAGCTTCACATCTTTGCTGGCTCCAAACCCAGATAGCCTGGGTTGGCTGCTATTGCTGCTGCCTCATTTCTAGGTTTGTACCCTATGATATCCTGGGGAATGTCCCCCTCTTGTCCATTGCTCCATGTATCCTGCAGGATTAACTGGTTTAAAAACAGGATTAGGGACTGAGTTTACCTCTGTAGATTTCTGCTACCAGTAGGCACTTAATATTTGCTGATTTAGGACATAAAAATTCACCTACCCTATGCTTTGTTTCATGCATAATTACATATATAACAAACTAATCTTGGCTAGAGAATCTATTATTTATAGCTACTCTTCCAAGGTAATATATTTGCATTTAAATTGCACAGAGGTGAGCTCCTTGGGTTGTCTTTAAATCATCCTAATAGATAGCTTCCTAGTTTCTTCCTGTACTCAAAAATTCTCAGTTTTTCCAAGTCTTAGAACAGTAACTTTTAAATTACTGTTTCTCACTGTCTTGTGAGAATAAATAAGATATTTTGTGTTGTTATTTAATAAAATTAGTGTAAGGTATCCTCTGAATTGCCTGGGATGGGGAAGCACTTTATAAATTTTAACACCGACTTTCCATTTTAATACCCACGTTTGTTTGCATCATGGAGTCGTACTTCACCAATAGCATACTGATAAATAAAGGAGCGGAGACAGACATCAATATATCAATTATGTATGTTCCTCCACTGACATTATGTTGCCCTGTGTGGATAAAGGTTGCATTCTAACAGAATGAAAGGGTAAGAGAATGCAGGGGAATACAATACAGGGCAGCTTAGACGTGCCGATCTCAAAAGAACCTATACCTACTAGCCAGAACACGCTGCTGTTGACCAGCTAATTCTGTTTGCTAAAGGATATCATCCAAACATGACTGTTGGTCAGTTGAGGTTTCTTGGCAATGTGGTTATGCTGGAATTTGACATGGTCTGCTATTTTGATACAAAATAAGGTGTTCATATATTTGCAGATATCTAAAACAAAACGATCTGTTCGAACATATTTAAATAATATTGCAAATAAAAATAATTTGTCTACATTCATAATTAATGATGCCTTTTTCTTAGGTGACGTTGGCACATTACCCAAGTCTGAAAAGTAGTAGTTTAGGCAAAATGCATTTGGAATACTCTTAAAGGTGTTGATATAGTCAAAATAGGTACAAACAAATGACCTTGGCATATAAATAATTTGGAGCAGTGCTTAGAGATGCTTCAATTTCTAATTGCCCTCAGCAAGATCAGGAGGAAAAAAGAGCAGGTCTGGGCCTCAAAACCTGGGAGACCCAGGCATAACTGGAGCAAATACTGGGGGCCCATGAGGGGATTGTTTTCCGGCTCTGTACTTCAGTTTTGCCATATGTAAAGCAAAGATAATAATACCCAAACTGAATCCCTTAATTGAAAAATGAAAACAAATAAACGTAACTTTATGGGAACAAAGAGGCTATAGATGTGAAAACATTTTCATCTTTGAGAAAAAGAAGGTACTATTTGAAAAAGGAACTCTTGAAAATATCTCAACAATATGTGTCTAATTCATTCTGACATGTGTAATTGAACCTATGTTTAATTTTTGGTGCAAATTATCTGCTTCCTTTAAGAAGCTGGGTTGGTAAAATGCTGAGATGTGTGGTTCAAAAACAAAATTGTGGAAGAATTAGGGATACCTGTGAGAAGACACGATAAGGTTGGACCCTTAACAAAAGAAGGAGCGAAACAAAGAGGAATGGAGAATGCTGCAGAAAAAGATGGTGCCAAGGGTGGGGAAAAGTGTGTCACTCAGATGTCTGACAGAAAACACTAGCAAGAAAGGGGGGGGGTAATGGAGATTTTCACACATAGTCTTCACAAATGACTTAGAAAAACTTAACATAGATGACCAGATGGATGAAGACCCAGAGCAACCGAAAGAGTGATAAAGAACAAAAAATAGACATACTGAGTTTTATCCCACTTTATTTTTTTATATATTTTTTAATATTTTATATCATTGTTCATTTTTAAACAATATTTGCTCCCCACTCCCTGACTCAGATGTAGTCCCCATAGAGTTTCCTTTACCAATGCACCCACCCGCGCACCATCACCTCAGCCCCTGTGCTCCTCTCTCCCTCCCTCTGGTCCCTCTCCCTCCCCCTCCCCTGCAGCGTGTCTCTGATTTATAATTGTCTGTTTTGCTTTGTTGTGTTTTGCGCTGTTATTATTTTTTACACTGATGTCTTATTTGGTTCCCCTGTATTCCCGCTGTAAGTGAAACCATCCGATATTTTTCTTTTTCCTTCTGGCTTATTTCACTGAGCATAATCCTTCTAGTTCCATCCCACTTTAGATGACAGAATACAGGCTCCCCTCTTTCCCTTCCTCGTTCTCCCCTCCTCTTGCTCCTCCTTTTAACCTGTTCTAATATTAAAAGCTTACTGGGTTACTAACAGTTACATTGAATCAGTTCCTGCTTCATTTTTCAGAACAATTATATTTCAGTATGAAAACTTCAATATTTATACAAAATGATAAATTTCAGATGCCCTTATTTTTAATTATCTATTAACAAGTAATAACTATAGTATTTAAAATAAAACTTGAGGTCTTACTAAACTGCCTTCTAGGAGTAACACCCCTCCCTCATGCCACTGACTCCCCCCCCCAACAAAAAAAATACCTTCCTCCCCCAAAAAACCTTTAGTTCTTTAAGTATGGCAGAAATGCTTCAAAGATATTCTTTTTGTAGGTTCATCCGGGGTACTTCCTTGATGTGGAAAGAGATGTGTGTAAGTTAAAAGATCCCTTGACCACTTTGTGAAGCATGAATTAGGGAAAGCCAAGGGGGGGGGTGTGGCAGAAAACCAGACAGGAGACGAAGGCAGCAGGGCAAGGAAGAGACAGATGTCATTCCAGCTAGGAGAGCTGATGAGAAGTGACTGAGTTTGGGAGCAAGTTTTGGAGGAGAGCAGTGTCTGGTAAACTCCAACCCTCAGGGCTAACTCTGGCCTTTGCTTACGTTTACACGGCTCCCATAGCTACGAACAGTTTTTTTTACCTTTTAAATGGTTATGAAAGAAAAAGAGAAAGAAGTGCCAAAACTGTAAGTGGCCTGCAAAACCTAAAATATTTATTCTCTGCCCCTTACAGAAAAAATTTGTCAATGCTTGGAGTACTGTCAGCAGATCTTGAAATCAAGCTAAATGAATGATGGGATGAGAAGAAGACAGGAATGAAGGAAAACACCTGTGTGTTTAGCTTGAGAGGCTGGATGAGAAACAAGCTTTCTCCTTCATTCCAGGAGATCGCACCCTCCTGGGTACCTCCCTTTACCTTGTCCATGTCTTTGTTATACTGTTCACTATCACATTTATTTGCTTATATGTCTCTCTTCCCTCCGTGGCAGTGAATTCTTGAAGGAATAGTTATTCTCCATAGTTAAAGCACCCCGCTTTGTACAAGACAGATGTTCCATAACTATTGAATATAATTGAAGAGATATGTTAAACTCACTTTTAGTGTACTAGTAATATCAACTTCTTTTTTTTTAAGTGTCATTATATGTTTTTAAAAGATTTATTTATTTATGCATACAAGAAGAGGGGTACAAGCCAGAGGTATGGGGGGTGAGAGGACGCACCAGAGACAGTGGGGAACAAAACAGGCAGACTGACTGAAATACACTGCTGAGGGGAGCAGCGGGTGAGACAGGAGAGGTCTGCTGCACCATGTGGGTATCTCCCTGGCCAGGGATTGAACTCGTGCTGCAGAGGCTGCCTATAGCTTCATAGTACTGCATCTTACCCCCTGTGCCACCAGGGAGACCCCAGTATCAACTTCTTAATGAATAAAAATTACAATCACTTTTCTGTGTGTGTGGAAGAATTTATAAACTCTCTTTGCAACCAATCTGTTTCTAACTACAATGATAATACTAGTATGATAGTAAACCTAAATTAGAAGTTCCCCTTCCAAGAAATTCTATTTTTCATTGATTCACTTGAATATAAAATTTTAGGAACAATAAGCTTTTTTGTTTCTCTATATGAGTTAAAATCCATTCTTTGGGGGGATTGTGTTAGAAGCACAGGATGAAAGGGAAAATTTGGCTATGGAGCTTTATGAAAAGTAAAGATGGGAAAGAAAATCTGGATATTAAGATAACAATCAGGACACATGAATTGGGCTTGAGGGAGGTGGTGAGAAAAAAGAAATCAAATGTTGACTTTCATGTTTTAAATTTAATGGTAGGATCTGTTACTAGTATAAAGAGGATTCTGGGCCATGCTGGTTATGTTCTATCTTGGAATTCAATTTGATACTCAAATACATTTGTTCATAAAAAAGAAAAAAGAGCAAGGTAAATGGATATCCAAATCTGGATCTCAGAGTTGGGGATATAATTGTGATATTCATAGAAAAGGTCATATAGATGGCATTTAAAGCCAAAGAAATAAATGAGCTCAGGTGGAGACTGTGTGGGTAGACAGAGAGGAAGAGGGGGTTCAGGCTACTCCAACACTTAGAGGTAGAATAGAGAAGAACCAATTAAAAGAGATAAAAGAAAAAGAGCTAGTGAGAGAAATGAAGAAAAGAGGAGAATGTGTTCTAAAATGGAAAGAGAGGTCAATTATAATCATTTCTAGGAGATACAGGTACGACATGGATAGCAAAGTAACTGTTACATGTGTCAATATATAGGAGATTAATAACTGTGGAGGGTAGGAAAAGAACTGGCTTGAAGTGGGTTGAAGTGGGTTAAAGAGAGAATGAAGAAGTAAAGAAGTAAAGGAAATACTATAGCCAAGTTTAATTCTTAAACATCTTGTGTCTTATATGACAGTGATGTGGTTATACAAAGGGTCTTTTCCTTGGAGTCAATAGCGCACCGGGGGTTCTGCGCAAAACAGTTTCTTGAAACAATAGGCAAACTTTCGTAAGTGCATGTGTATTGTGAGGAGGAGTGGAGAGGTCACAGCATTAGCCAAATTCTCAAAAGTCAACTGGGTTAAATAGCAGTTCCATAAGCTCCTTTTATAGTGAGCAATAAAGGGCCATAATTACAGAATTTCACAGGTATTTCATCACAGGCATGATTTTTCCAATGAAGAAAACACAGTATTTTTTAGTTTGTACCCCAATCAAGAACGTTGTCCCCACAAAATAAAACATCTAGCTCATTCTCATATGCGGCAGAACAACAGACAAAGCAGTCTCACTACAGAGATGACAAACTGGGCAACATGGGAGAACCATCGCCAGGAGACAGAGTGAGCAGATTCACAGCTTTGACTCCCTCAATGAAGGCATGAAAAAGAACCAAACCAAACTCCAGTAAGACTAGAGAGGGAGCTTCGAACAAATGCGAAAGCAAAAGGATAAGAGTTTTCTGTATGGAGAAGTTGTGAATTTATGCAAAAATCTGACATCCCAACATAGTCAGGTAACACATTCTTGGAAGGGTCAATACAACTTGGACATTCTTTCCACCAGTTTCTTAGAGAGGAGAAGCTGGACGTTTACATAAAAACCCCAACATGCATAGGTGAGTGTGCATTTTATATTTTATAGTAATTTACATACATATCCATGCAAGGGTAAATACAATAAATTGCAATAAAAAGGATATAATAAAAAGTTTTAATTCATACTATGGATTCAATCATTCCCCCCAAATCGTTTTATTAGTCACTTGAGTTTTAAAATTCCAAAAGCTATTGCTGGAGTTAGAATCTATATATAGGGCAGGCCTAGAGAGGGTAAAGTGTTAACAATCATACCTTATAGAAACCTAACTTAGTTGAGCATATTTCTCAGTGTGTTATTCATTAAAAATAAGTGTTAGTGATGCAGGCACACACACATGCATGTTCACTGGGCATTTAATTGCCATTTGAATGTGAGCTCTTATTGACTGTCAGATTTAACTGTTTCAGAACATGTATTTCAACTTTTTGGTTTTACATCTGTTTTTCCTACTAGACAATGAGTCACAGGAGAGAATGGAAATGAATCTAATTCTAGAATTTTGAACATAATAGGTCTAATTGTTAGGTAAATGGGAATTAAACATAATTGAATTTAGAGTAGCCATTAATTAACTCAGTGAGTTTGCATACCCATTGACTTCCCAGTTTAATTTTTCTTAGGTAAAACTAGAAAAATAATGCAAACCTAAGTCTATGAATAATATATAGCAAAATCTTAGCCAAACTATCTTTTTATGGCAACTGCATGTAGATAGATGAGCAGTACTATTCAGAAATCACCTATTATTTTCAAGAATTCTGAGGAATACTTTGAGCTGCTTGGGAAATGTGCTCTGTAACAGAAAGTGGCAAGAGGAAAGAACTTCGGTGACAACAGTTGATGGAAAATTCTTGAAAATTTATATTCATTTGCAGACTTAATTTGTGAGATTGTACTCCAATCAATCACTAAGTGAATGTAGGGTATTCACTAGAAAATATCTGGGAATAAAACTAACAGGAAATATTTAGAACCGGTATGAATAAATTTATAAGTATACTGAGGGACTAAACTGAAATAAGACAAGAAAGAGAACTTGACTAAGAATCCCAATTTTTAAAGTAAATTCTCTCCAAATTAGATAACTATTAATATAATATAATCTCAGGGAAAATTTTCAATGCCATCTTGTGTGAAAACAAAATGATTCTAAATTTCATCTGCCAGAATAAACAGATGAGTAGCCAGGAAAATTAAAGAAAAAAATAATAAAGGTTAACTGGAAGGAGTATGCCTTTCAAATAATAAAAATTAAATTTAATATTAAAATTATAATGCACCATCACAAGCCTATTATAAAATTCCACTGGTGGATTAGTTGAACAGAAAACAACATAGAAAGAATAAAACATATTTGAGAATTTAGTTTTTGATAAAGCTGACATTACAAATCAGACTTTTGAATAAATTATTTTAGGAGAAGTGGCTTTCCATATATCTTCCTCAAAATGGAAATTTTATATACTTCAAAATTCATAGTCCCCCAGTACAATTTAGGTGACCATTTAGTAAGATTGAAGTTTTTTTTTTTTTTAAATTCAATATTTAAAATATATCTGAAGGTATAAAAAGTCTAATGGATATGAAACACATCTCCATGGCAAAATACTGTATAAAATAGCAAATTAGATGACTGAAAGTTAATAACCACAATATTCACAGAGCTTTAAAAATCTGTTTGAAAAATAAATGAACACTAGTAAAGAAGTTGTCAAGGATAGTTTCAGCAGTTCCCATATGTTGAAATACCAGTGGTTAATAAAACACTGGATATTAATCCTCATTAATGATCAAAGAAATGTACATTAAAACTACACATGTATGAATATTTACAAATCAGAGTGATAAAAACCCATATTGACAAGATGTGGGAAAATTAATACTTTTATACATTTTTGGTTGGCATATTAATTGGCACAGTCTCTTGAAGAAGGGGTCACAACATCACAATATCAAAATTTTAAATGTATCATGCCTTTGACTTAATAATTTCATTTTCCAATTTTGGTGTAGTGCCTAAAAACTACTTGCTCAAGTACATATATGAAATGCTATTTGACACAGTGTTGTTGAAAAACAATTTTCCATTAACTGTAGACCAAGGAACATATCAATAATTAGCTAACAATTGTCAGTGTTTATTGTTCTAACCACTTCACCATATATTCAGTCATTTAATTCTTATAACAATATTAAGTGTATGCTACCATCATGAAAATTGAAAAATTAGGAGAGTATGTATGATAAATCTATAAAAAGAAACTGTGTAACTATGAAGTAGAATGACATTATCTATATTCAGGAGAAAGAACACTGAGATTATTCCTGACTGAAAGAAACAAGTTAGCTTGCATAGTATCACTACATACTGAATTATATAAATTGTGATATTAATGTACTTAAAAGAAAAAATATCTAAAGGAAAGATTAATAGTGGATTTTTTCCTCAATGATGAGATATTAGATTTTTTAAAAATTCTATCCTTGAAACTCTTCCATGAAAAGCATTTTTAAAATTAAGTACTTTGACTCTTCTGGATACCCATATAAGTGGAATCAGGCAGTATCTCTCTTTTATGTGTTTGGATCATATTGCTTAGCACAAGAAACATGTTTTCATGGTTTATCCAGGTCTTTGCATACTGCAGATTTCTTTTTTAAAGGCTGAATAATATTCCACTCTATGTATTTTTATCACTTTTTTTTTAATCCATTCACTCACTGACGGAGCTTCAAATCTTGGCTAATGTGAATAGTGCTGCAATGGATATTGAAGTGCTAATATCTCTTTGAGGTCCCTACTTCAATTCTTTTGGACAACTAACTAAAAGTGAGATTGCTGGATCTACTTTATATGAGGGATATAAAATAGTCAAAACAATAGAATGAAAAAAAGCAAAACAGTGATTTCTGGAGGCTAAGGGATGTGAGAAATAGGAAATTGGTAATCAATAAGCATAAAGTTTTAATTATGCAAGATTAATGGTTTCTACAGATCTGTTGTACAACATTGTGTCTCTACTTAACAATACTGTATTGTAAACTTAAAACAATTTAAGAGAAGAGAATAGAGCTCATGTTAAGTGTTCTTACCACAATAAAACAAAATGTTTAAAAAATGAAGTATTTTTCACTTTGGGAAATGTGGAGTTAATAAAGCTGGTTCTAAGTTCCCATTTGATTCTCTTATTTAAGAAGTCTTATACAGCTCCCATCTTTGAAATCTATTTATTCCAGCCACATAATACATTTCTCAGTCCTTTACCCTTATTTATTTTTATTATCCCAAGTTTCCCCTGAATATTGGGGTGATACAGTCTTAGAATTGCCTGTTTATACGCTATCAACTTCTCAATGTGTTTTATATGAAAATACAGTTATATGGCCATTTGATTACAGTTGTTAGTAAAAGAGTTAAGAATAGAATCCATGAAAATACTCAAGGAAGAAATTAAGAAGTTATTGGTGCATATGCACTACCACTGGAAAAAATAAACTAAGTTGAGATGACTGTGTGCCACCAATGAAAACAGCCTGAGTTATGGGAGAAAAATAGTGAATTAGATGGTAAGAAAGCCAAGTTCTAGTTCTGGATCTACCACTGGTCAATTCTGCAATTCTGGGCATATCATGTAACCTCTCTGACCCCGTGTCCTCATGTAAGGAAAGAGAAATGAGACCAGATTCTTTTAAAACTAAGATCACCAGTATTCTAGAGTTTTCCTGGATGTGTTTCAGGAAGCTTGAATGTCCAGAGGCAACAGGGCTGGATCCTGAGCTCCCACCCTGCTTTAACTAAAAAAAGTTCATTTTAATTTATTTCATATAATGGGATTTCATGGAAGATTTTGATTGAATAAAGGATTCTAATGCTTAAAAACAAAGGAAAAAAAAGAGAAGTTTGAAAACCACAAAGTTGAAGTCTGAGGGTCCTTATAGCTTTAAGTTCTTGCTTTGGAATTAATCTATGCCTCAGAATGTATGTGAGTAAGCAGTGAAAATGCAGTTTGCCCTGAAGAGAATTTCCAAGTCACTGAACATCAATCATGAAGCGTCTCTGTTGCTAACATGTGGCAAGTTGATTTTTTTCTGCTTCCCTCGGGTCAATTTACCATCTGCCCCATCTTCATCAAAACATTAATTTTAGCTTAATCCCCTTTCTTCCTCTCTGGTGGTAAAAGACCTGGCTCACTTTGAAATAAAACAAATACAGTGCAGCTATGCTTTCATATTCAGGGTAGTTTCCATTTGATTATTATAGAACTCCAAAATACTGAAACGAACATATTTTGCTCTTTTATGAGACTCAAATTCTAAAAATCTATTCAAATAAAACATACTAAAATTCAGCAGACAGAATGAGTATTGACCATATGTAAGGGACAATCAATGGTATATTGCTGACAGAAACATAAGACTTTCCATTCAAAGAAGTCTATACTCTCTGGTCAGAGGGAAAGTCAAGTCTATGTGAATTCAAAGGACAGAAAGATCTTATTCAGGAAAACCTTAAGAACCTTGAAGGTTGGGCAGGATTTGGGTTGGGTATTTCTGGTGAGGCTACTGCTAACCTAAGAAATTTAAATTTAATTCAATGGAAAGTGGGTTAGTTGGGGAATATGTACACTTCATGAAGATTAAGCTGGTTTTAGAATATTATGTAAACAGAAGGTAGAGATTAAAAGCTGGAATGGTAAATGAAGGGCCAGCTGCTTCAAAGGCCTAGATAAAAACAGGATGAAACAGGATGATAGTAAAGGAAGTATCAAAAAGTGATTGATGGTAGCTAACCCCAGAACAAAGTTTTCAAAAACTAGAGCAGGTAGGAAGCAATTGCAAGAGTCAAGAAAGGAAACTATGATAGCTTGGACCAACGTGGTTAGAGAGAAGAAGATTCTATTTGAAACTTAATAGAAGGTGAAATTAACAAGGATTTGGTGAGAGATGGGATAGAGAGGTGAGGCTCACAGACAGAGAACAATAGACAGAGAGGCATCATGAATTCAGGGGAACCAAGAATTCCATTTTGGATATTTTGATGCTGAGGTGTCCAGGAGACCCAAGGGGATCTAGGGTAATGGGGAAAATAGCACTTTATTTGAGATAGTTTTAAGAATATGATGTTCTCAGAGAACGGCAGATCTCAACGAATGCAAAAAACTGTAAGAGTAATGAGTAAAAAGTTATAGAACATAAGGGAATATTTTTTATGAAAGATATATATTATATATATGTAATGGTGCCTACAAATGTGTCTGTAGAGGTTGCACAATTTAAATGAAACACATTGGTTATGTTTTGCTGCGGGAAAAAAGACTTCAATACTTAATATGAACAAAACAAGGAATATGAATATATATTTTTCTAGATTTTACTTGTGTACCAGTGTTCAGTGAATGCATGAGCTATGTCTCTTCTGAGTCCTTCAACGGGTAGAATTTTCTCCCCATCATGTGTTTGAATGTTTAGAACTCTGTTAATGTTCTATTTAGTTCAAGTGGTTGTATGTTGGTTCCTTGGCGCCATTGTCAATAATGAAATTCAACAAAACAAACCCCTAAATATGGCTTTGTTTTTCTCTCTTTAAACATATCTAATTCTCAGCCCAAACCAAAACTCAGTTTTTTCTTCTTATGTGGGAGACAAGTGTAAGTGACAGACCACCATTAAAATTACTTTAGTCAGAAGATCCTCACTGACCTTTTGCTAACCCGCCTTCTTACTCAGTCTCCTAAATACTTGTTCTTTTGTTATCTATTGTCACTTTCCTTGATACAAAACTTTAACCTTCAATGAACTTCCTGGGATTGGGAAGGGCCAGAGAATCGGTATTTTTAACAAGTATCCCATGTGATTTTTGAGATTATAAATTTTTGAGAAAATCTATGCAAAGCCTCTTTTGGACCCTCAAGAGGAAACCTGCAGGTCCACCTGCAGGAGAAAAGCAGACTGGGCCATATTCCTTTCATCTGTTTCACCAAAAACTAGGTCTATGTTTAATTCTTAATATGTGAGATACCTACATGAGTTTCCAAAGAAGCAAAGAGTCTAACACCCAAAATCGCAGTCATAGATCCATCATCACTTTTGACTTTCCTAGTCTTCCTATCCATTCCCACTTCAAAAATACACTCACAATGAATATAGAATACCTCAGCCACTTGATGATTAAGAATTAACATTATTGAAGGCTGAATATGTGATGGGCTTTATTTTACATGTTAAGTATATGGTGTTGAACAAAACACATAGACTCCTTGCTTTCATCTTACTTTCTAGTGTGAGATATAAATATTATAAAAGTATTAATAATTATTATTAATAAAATTTGATTTAATAAAATAAAATCTATTAATAGAATTAATAAAATTTTAAAATATTAGAATGATATTTCCAGTTATAGGAAATCATAAATGTTTAATGTGTAGAATGAATGGATAAAAAAGTTGGAACTTCTTTATTTGGAGCCATCTCTTCCCTCTTTATTGTTACAGTAAATACCATTTGCTTTAACTAGAATCATCACTTACACTATAGTATTCAAATCACCAAGAACACTTGTCACCAACATGGTTTAAGATCTTCCCTACAGCTGAAGAAATTGAGAGAAGCCAAAGGGGGCACATGATTTGCCAGAAGTTATAGTGCTGACTAGGGTTGGGATAGGACTAGAACTCAGATATTCAAAATTCCTATCATTCAGAATAATCTTTAATATGCAGACCAAAAATCTAATTGATTAAATTTTTTTTTCTAATTACATTTATCCTATGTTTTGTTAGTGAATACATATTCATATGTGGGCAGTATCTTTAATAATAAACTCTGTCTCTGAATAAACTTTTGAGTTCCCATACTCTCCTCTAGCCTAATAAATGGAAAACATTTAGGAAAATGGAATGAAGGTGAAGAATAACATGAAGGTGAAAAGTAACATAATGTGTGTCTAATCAATTCATATAATCCCAAATATTCCTACTTCTTTTCAATACATTGCAATTTCTCACCAATTTTGAAATGCAGTGACATACATTTCCAAATATTAAACTTTAATTTTCTTATCCTCTGACATTCTTTTATTAACAAATAAAGGAAGCACCCATCATTATCATCAACTAATGGAATCCCAAACAGCTACACTGTGATAGCTTGATGTTTACTGCTTTAATATGATATCCCTGCAAACTTTAGATCCAAATTCCACCTGGTCATTCCATCCAGTCCCACTTAGACACAGTGCTTTTCCTTCTTGTCTTATTTGGTAATGTGATCTCCATTTCCTCTACCATTTAATCTTCCCTGAGAAGCATTGCTGTTACTGACATCTGTTCCCTTCCTATCCGCCTCTGTGAACTCTGAGATAAAGACAAAATTTTCAAGAAATGTAAAGCTCATCTGTCAACTTACTTCCCCTGCCACCTGTCAGAGGCTTCACTTCCTCTCCCAAGTGCACTCTAAACTCTACATGGACTTGAAGTATTTTTTGTTGAGCTCTCTTTGGAGAGCTCCTTGCTCTCTATTGTTTTTCCTATAAATCTTTGTACATTATTTTTATTCACAATGTATCTGATCATTCCCCTTTGCATTTTGCAAACAACTCCTATGACATCACTTCTATTATATTAAAGGTCTGCTATTTCAAGAAACTTCTAACTAGTCCAAAGACCAAAAGGCTCAACTTTAGGGTTTAACCTATAATCTGGGTGTTTGAAGAGATACCACAGCTGCCACAGCTGCCAAGATGGGTATGGAAGCAAACAATCCTTTTTCTTCAATGACCTCATCCTATTTGTTCACACTCATAAAATATTTAGGCTGGATTAGTACAATGGATCTTGGTTTAGGGCTATCCTTGAAGACCACCTGTGAGATTTAGTTTACCTACTTTAGCATCCCGGTCAGATGAACCATGTTCTACTTACTCCGTGCATTAATTTGTAATCTAGAAAAAGTTAATTTCATATTGAATTTCTTGAAAAATTGTCCTGCTTGTGTATATTTTCTAAGGGTCTTCCATTTTGAAAGTACAATTAAGACATATTTTTCCTATGTGAAATGCACTTTCTTCCTCTCTACAGTCATACCCCCAGAAAAAAACATGCAAACTGAATACTTTTCTTTTTATTGAGGAAGACAGGTCTAATTTAAGTTGCTGCAGGAGAGGATTTTTTCGGGCCAAGTGAGGACATGGAAAGGCATTCCCCGTTAGTAAGGCTTCTGTACCTTTGCCCCCAAATATTTCCATCTCCCTCTTACCTCTCTTGGATTGAGTCCTTTGTGTTTTAACTGTGGAGATTTCCCTGACTGACTTCCTCTTCAAAATCTTTCAGCGTTCACCTTAATCTATACACACAAGGATGCACAATCATTTATATCTCTTTGTACTCTCTTTTAGTTCCAGAAAACAGAAGTTCTTTTCTCTGTTTTTATAACTAGATTATTACTTATTATTTTGTACTATGCTCTGCTGTTTGTAGTCTATTTCACATATTCAGACTTCTTTACATTTTATTTCCATATGTAGTACCTTGCACATTTTATAAATTCAAGGTAAGCTTTTTAGAATAAATGTAACCTTTTTACAGCAAAGCAATATATGCATGTGATAAAAGTTCAAAGAGTTTTGAAGAGTGTGAGATGAGGAGTAAGAATTCCACTCCATCATTCTGCACTCTAGGAGGAAATTTCTTTGAATATACATCTGGGTTTTCTGGTCCATGACCTTATATAATATGTTTATATGTTTGTTTCTTGATTTAACCACTGTAACAATAGCTACCGAATCTCTCCATTAAAGAAGAGGTTTGCATTCACCTACAATTCCCCTTATACTTCTCCTCCCAATGATCAACAGTTATACTGTAACAGGGTGGTAGGCAAGTTTGCGGGGTTTGGGCTGCCCCTCTCCCTGTCCTATAACAATACAAGTCCACAATTCCTTAACTAAAGTCTTTGAAACCACATATTTTTCAGAATTTACAAAGGTTGTATTGTGTAAATGAACTGATATGTGTGTAATATTGTAAAACTATGTAAATATGATATATATATATATATACATGCTACAAAATTCTCTCCGTGTTTCTGCAATAAAATATGTGAGCAATTTCATTAAGTGGGGTATATAGAGATTATACCTAACTTCACATTAATGTAAATCAGGTGCTGTCAAAAAATGTGGCAAAATTTTCTCTTTTTCAGCAAATAACAAAGAATTCACATATTACATCAATTGGTCAGTCTCCTTTACACTGCGATTATGCCTATAGAACAGAAAGAAGTCTTACAAGTTAAAACATACCTTTGGTACACTAAGACATGCAGGAATTATTTTAATCAGAAGATAACTAGATGTTATAATTATAATCCATAATTGATTTCAGCAATTAAAAAAAAGCTCTAGAAATTTCCCTAGAAATTTTCTAAAAAATGTTAAACAAATTAAAATGGTACCTGCTATAAAACTAACTTATAATAATTCAGGAAATACATGGCTGTTGACTTCTCTAGTTTATTTTTTAATTTATTTTATAGACTTTTACATCATTGTTTGTTTTCGTACAAGTTTAATTCCTCCTCTCAGGTGTAATCCCCATGAAATTACCACCACCAAGGCACCAGTGAACCATCACCATAGTCTCTTATGCTCTTCCCTCCCTTGTTTTGATACCTCTCCCTCCTTCTCTCCTGCTGAATGTCTCCAATTTATGGTTTCCTGATATTTTTTTTTCCCTGATTCTTTGTATGGTTTCCCTATAGTCCTCCTATAAGTGAAACCATCCAATATTTTCTTTTTCCTGCTGACTTATTTCACTGAGCATAATCCCTTCTAGCTCTATCCATGTTGTTGCAAATGGCATGAGTTTATCTTTTTTGATTGTTGAGTAGTATTTAATTGTGTATATATACCACATCTCCTTGATCCAATCATCTGTCTTTGGGCAATTACGTTTTGTTCATCTTAGCCATTGTGCTGCAAGAAACATAGGAGTGGACTGCTCTAGCTTAAAATATAATATAAAGATAAGAAGACAGGTAGATCATGTACTTTTCCAAGTGCAGTTACTGTAAGTCCTCTAAACACTAGTCCCACCACTATTTTGTATACTTCTTTGAAAAGTTTGTTTCTATTTCTAGGTCTTTTTCCCCAAGAAGTCTACTAAAAAATACAGTGTGTGGTGGTGGGAAGTGGGGAGGACTAGGGGAGAATAGAACACTGGTTGGTATATAGTATATTCTAAAATAATACTTGAAGTGAATTTTCAGAAACAAAATTAGTCAAAAAAAGAATAAAAAAAAAGAACAAACAAACAAGATATATAATAGGAGGTAGTGTGCAGAAAACAAAGTATGCAGCCAAAATTCAACCAGGCAACACATAACCAATGAAGAGGTCTCCAATATATTTATAGCTTTGTCCTATTGACTCTCTACTAGTTTCTACACCAAAGATGTGACAAAGAGTTTTCAAATACCACAGAAGACGAAGGACGTATCACAACTGGTTGGCAGACGCTACCCACACCAAATACATGACTCCCCACCAACCATATTGGCTTTAGATCTCTGAAAGTAGCTTTTTAGCACTGCTGTTCTGTAAGAGAGTGGCAGCAACAAAAAAAGAGCCAGTGGAAGCTCTAGGGCTTAGAAAGAAGTCTAACCTCTCCGTGTTTCAGGGAATAGTGGTGATATTATAAGGGCAGAATGTAAGGAACCTGAAGTAAAGTCTGAAAGTCTATAAGTATCACTATATGGATGACAGTGCTTGTGGACTGTACTTCTAATCAGTACATTATTTTTCTGTTGGTGGGAGTGCAAACTGGTCCAACCACTGTGGAAAGCTGTGTGGAGATTTCTGGACCTACTAAACATAGAGCTTCCATATGATCCAGCAATTCCACTCCTAGGTATTTACCCAAAGGACACAGAAACATCAATTCCAAAGAGCACCTGCACCCCTATGTTTATAGCATTACTGTTTACAATAGCTAAGCTTTGGAAACAGCCCAAATGCCCAAAAATAGATGACTGGATCAAGAAGATGTGGTACATATACACCATGGAATATTACTCAGCATTCAAAAAAGATAAACACATGCAATTTGCAGCAACATGGATGGCGCTGGAAGGGGATCATGCTCAGTGAAATAATCCAGAAAGAAAAAGAAAAATACTGGATGGTCTCACTCATAGCAGGAATCCAGAAAACTTAAATAAGGGACCAGGAAAAAGAATAACTATAAGAAAGAAAATATCAAAATCAAAAAACAACTATGAACAAGAGACACTCTATGGGGGCTGGGGGGCGGGGGAAGGAGTGATTGGGGTCAAAATAAGGGGGTTGTAATTGTATGGGGAATATAAAAATAAAATTTAAATTAAAAAAAAGAAAAAGAATTCACAATCTAACAAGATATTTTATAGAAGATACAACGAAACAATTGAGGAATATATAAAAGTTAAGTGGTAATAGTAAAATCAGAACCGATAAAGCTCAAGGATAAATTACAAGTGGAATAAATTCTACTTGTCGAAACATATGAAACTCAAAATTTAAATGTCATAAATTCATGTTCATACTGGGAAACTTCATACTTTTTTTATTTTCCAAGCAGCAGAAAAATATATATGATTATATCAAATATGAGTAATACAACTGGTATTTTGTTTACATAAGTATCAGCAAACTGTTTCTATACAGAGAAATAAATATTTTAGGTTTTAAAAAAAATAAAGATAGGGTGTGGGTGCTACATTTTCAGCAAAACTATTTTATATCATATGAAATGTCTTCAGTGTTTGCACAACAGTAAAAGACATACATCAGCTTCTATTTAAGAACTTCAAAACTTCTGAAAATTGGCTCACATGAATCATTCATTGTCAGGAAAGGAATCTTTTAGCAGCAGTGATTTGGCCTCAGTTTGCTGTCTGGTTGAGATGTGATTGATACCAGAAACAGAACAACCTTCCAACCTCTAGCAACAATCTGAAAACTTCCATGAAAATATGAATTAGATATCTCAGAATCGATGTCCTTTCTGTCCTTTATTATGAGTCAAGTATCATCCCTGCAATTTCCCTTCTTTATTTCATCAGATTTTTCTTTTCTACCTGATATTAGAATGTTCCTGATCTCAGCTCTGCTGCAATTACTTGTATTAGGTGAATAAAAAACAAATTATTGCCTGTCAGCTATGAGTTCACCCTTTTGCTATAATGCACTGAATAGATAGCATTAAAGTACCTGAACAATTTGATCTTGATCACATGAAAACATTACACAAAGCTCTCCCACCCCCTTCTCCATCTTCATAAACACCATCCTCACAAAGCAGACAGACTCACAATCACAAAACCTCCAAATTCCATTTTTTTTTCACTTTCCACCTGTTTCTTGAAAAATCCTTTTTTTTTTCACATCCATCTGCGGCAGGAGAATTGGACAGAAACTCAAGTTTTAATCATCAATATACAATTTCGTATGTGTAGTCTTCATAGGTCCAGAGATTTTTCCATTTTCCATTTGCCTAACTCATCACTTTTAAAAAACTGTTTGAAGCAGACGTTGTATATCAAACTCAGAGCAGCAACTTTCTCCCATCATATTCAGTTCACACAAGATACTTAAGGATGTAATAAAATATAAAAAAGCATATTCTAACTGCTTGCTATTTTGAAGAAGGGGAAAAAATCATTTCAGACAGTAATCAATTTCATTGTGGTGGGGATTTCTGCAAAATGCATTAGGAAGTTCACGCCTGTGGCAATGGTCACTGCACATACTTTGGGATGTTTCCCAGACTATAAGACTTTTTCCAGACATCCAGGAGGAACGTTAGTATGACAGAGATCCTGCTCTGGTCCTTAAAATATTGTAGAAGGAAAACTTTTGAAGGTTCAGTTTCAGCTGGATTTTGTTTCTTACACTGTCGAGTTGCCTAGTTATGGAAAATACTAGTAATCATGGAGTGATATTTTTTCTGTTGGTCTAAAGTTTTACTTAATCACAATTTTTATTGTTTAAGTAATAATGCTCATTTGTTTTGTAAGTGTCTTTATGGACAGGCAGATTCTAAACTATCCCAGATATGTCAGTCACCAAGTTATATGATAATTTTTTATATTTTGGAAACAGTAAGATGTATTTGTGTTTGCTCAAATGCCCTTTTGTTGCAAAAGCAATCTTAAATTTGCTCAAGAGTTATGCCTTAAAGAAGGGTGGCTCAAATCACTGGATTTAACAAATGCTCCTTTGCCATTTCTTTCTGTATCATATTAAGTTTTAAACTTTTCTTTCATGAGTGACTTTTGCTGTGGCTAGGGATGAAATCTGAGTATAAAAACTGACATAGCTTATATCTTATAGAACATACTGATGAATGTTAGAACCTCAGATTTTCCACAGACATATGTTAGCCTCTTTCTTCCCTCTCTCAAAGGCATAACTCTTTTTTGGTTTTTGGGCATAGTCTGCCTCCTATAAATCTTACAAAGTGAAAAAAAAATAAAGAAAAAATTTCCTTAGACTTTGTGTTTCCTGTTATATCTTGGTTCCCTTCACAGTTCTTCTGATTTGTTCAGATGTAACTTTCTAATTCCTTTATTATGCTTGTGTCAGCTTAATATCTCCTTTTGTTTAAGTTCCAGCTCCATTCCATTCTGTTCTCCAATCCATACAGCTCCTGGTGTTAGAAACACTGCGCCTTCTGCACTCCATTCTTTACTCCCCATCCTTCCTGTGAGAGCTGAAAGCTAGTGATCCTTTAGGACAGCAAATGTTATTTTCCTTTTCTTATTGACTCTTACATTCTTTGTTCACCTATAGAGGTGAAGAAAGGGATACCTGTTACTGCTTGATTTTATTTTACACACACACAATGTCATTGGGGAAAACACTTATTTGAATCTGATGACTTGTATTATGCTTCAAGTTTTGCCATTTACCAGCAAAATATCTTGAGGAAGTCACTGAAATTTTCTGTGGCTCAGTCTACTCATCTGCAAAATGGGAATAATACCTGTATTGTCTAACTCACAGTTTTATTATAAGGATCAAATGAACTCATCTCTGTCAAAATACTGTTAAGTTAAATCTGTGAATAGCACAGAATCGTTTGACTCATGGTAATACCATATAAATACTAGTTGCAAACTTATTACTACTGTTATTTTATTATATAATTATTTATAAAATTGCAAACACCAAACAAAAATGCAATCACTGACTAGTACATGTTTGATGACTATATAATGCCATCTTGTAATGCTAGGTAATATTTAAAACAAACAATTTCAGTTTTACAAATCTATCTAGCTATTTAAACCCCTACTTCAGGACTGCAATTTCCAAATGATTTTTTAAAATGGTATCAGAAATATTAGACTGAAAAAAATTAGTGAATGTTTGAGATCCCATTGCCTGAGCTGACAAGTCTTTTCTGGAGCTGCAGTTGTGGGTGGGCGAGGACCCAGGCAAAAGCATCATGACAGGCTCGAGGAAGAAGTCGTGGGGCCCTCCTTGCTTTAATGCACTGACCAGCATAGCCTTTCTTTAAGCCATTCAGAGATTGATTAATCCAGTCCATCCATAGCAGTTACTGACTTGACTTCTGGATGAACAGAAATATCTAACACTCCAGAATCATGTCCAGGCCTGGACAAAGTTGAAAAGTCCTCAACATACATTCTTGGCACCCAAATTAGTTTGTTAGGGCTGCCATAACAAAGATCACAGACTGGGTGACTTCAACAACAGAAATGTTTTTTCTCAAAGTCAGGAGGCTGGAAGTCCAACATTAAGGAGTTTGGAGGTTTGATTTCTCCAGAGATCTCAGATTCTCCTTGCCTTAGAGTGTCTCTTCTTGCTGTGTCTTCACGTGGTTTTTTTCCTCTGTATTGGACTTCTTCATGTGTCCAAGTTTTCTCTTCTTGTGAAGACACCATTCATATTGGATTAGGACCTACCCTAGTAGCCTCATTTTTACTTAATCACCTCTTTTGAGGCTCCATTTCCAAATACAGTCACCTAGAGAGGTGCTGAGGGTGAAAGCCGCAACATGAGTTTTGGGTGACAAACTACAGTATTTCGAAAGTACCACATGCTGTAAGGTTACTGTTCCATGAAATTTTGATTCAGTTGTATGACATTTCAAGAAACATTTAAATATTAAAGCTTGTCTTGTAAATACTAAGATTTTGGAAAACATGCATCTGCCACAGTATGTTTACCAGCTTCCCAACATTTAGACATATTTGATACAACCCATGGTAATATAAACTAATGTGATTTTTGATACTGTATAACAAACTTTTAGAAGATCGACATATCATTCAGAGAACCAATATTTTTTAAATGATCACTGCACAATATTATAAAATCATGCAGAAGATTCATTAACAGTGCAAGTGAGACAGACCAATGGATTTTAATGTTATAGACTATGAAAAGTTAATGGGTCAGGTTTTGGATCCACATTGCAACTAAACTTAAGAAATTACTGCTTGTTGAGTTTGGTGCTGTATTAAAATGAGTATCTCACACAAATACCTTAACTGATTATTAAAATACTGAATCCTTTTCTTGCTACATATCTGCTAGAGTCTGAACTTTCTATCTTTCAATTGCACAACACATTGCAGCAGATGGAACGCAGAAGCAGATATGAGAATACATCTGTATTTTATCAAGTGAAACATGAAAGAAATTTGCAAAAATGCAAAGCAATGTCACTCTTCCTATTTTATTTGCTTTGAAAAATAGTTATTTTTCACAAAAATATATTACTTAAGATAACATAATGGGTTATTTTTTAAAAATTAATATTTTTTAATTCTCCATTTTAATTTCTAGTTCGTTATACTCAACAGATAGTCTATAGGCCACATAAACAATATTTTTGGAGAATATTCACTATTTCTTCAAAGTTTAAAGGTATCCTGAGACCAAAAAGTTTGAAAACTACTACTTTGGTGAGAGCAGCTAGTTTTTATAAAGGCAAAGTACCCGCAAGGGAAAGATGGTTAAGTTCCTGGAGTGGAAACAGGCATAGCTTTCTCTGAGGAGTTGACTGAAGATGATGGTAGGAAAGTAAACTGGACAGATTATTAAAGAAATGGCTTGTTCTGACAAAAATTTTGAATTTCTTCCTCTAGACTGATGGCTTTTAAACTTCCATAACTATAACACATGAGCAAACATACATGCATCACAAAACGATACCTAAACACACTCATGTTTATGCAAATAAATACAACTGGAGCAGATTGTCATAGAGCGATTTTTTTTTTTTTTACATCTTACAAACTGTGATGTAGTCTGCTATTTTCTTTTCTAATACATTTTTAAAAATTCAATGTAATTCACTCATTTAAATTCACTACACCGACAGCTTGTAACCTGTAATTTGTAAAAACACTCCTCTATGTACTGGGGAATCAAGGAGTTACAGATGTTGTACCCAGGGAAGGGACATGATCACGTCTGTGTTTTTAGAATCACAATACGGTATGGATGGTAGAATATTACAAGTAGCCTGTTACAGGTGAGTTTTGGTAAGAATGTGGCCTGAACCAGAGGATTAAGAGGAGTGACTATATTTATGACAGAAAGGACCATGAGGATTTGAAAACAAGTTGATGGAGTACTTACAGAAGATACATCTATGATCACTCTGAGAAAGTTTGTAATTTAAGAGAATTATGCAGCTGTGGAGGCAATTAACTAAGAGAGAATGGAGAGAATGTGCAGGAAAGAGATTTGAAGGACATGAAGGTAAAGGCAGAAATAAACAAACTGAGTTTTGGATAAGGTGGATTTGAAATGCCTGTAAGTCATTCAAGTAGCAATATCTAAGAAGGGAAGAGAAATTTGATTCTATTGAATTGGAAATCATTCAAATATGGAAATATGGAAATAACTGATTTTAGGTCTCCATGCTGCCATTTTAGAAGCATTGTGTTTGTCCTTCTCAGTCTTATATTAACACTAATAGGTGTATTCTTTTTGAACATATATATAATGCTCTATTTGTATCAGTTTAGGCAAAATAGCTATGCTCCCAGAAGATACAGTATCACTGAAATAAAGCAAAAATGCATACCAGTTTTAAGTTTCAAAATAAATTTGCTTTATGAAATTTCCTCAACAAGACTCAATTGTATAAAAGAAAAGCAGGGCATATGATCTTTGTCAAAATGTACCATAGCACTGGGAGAGATTACATGTGACTAAGAAAACTTTTTTCATGACAATGAAACCTCAGGATGCATATAGAGGGATATAAATACTTTACAGACCAACTGTAAGAGAGCACTACACTCAACTTTTTCGTAGAGAGCTAACGCGGAAGGAAACAAATCTTTACATCTTATGAATGGAGAAATGTTAAATCCATCAGTATTCAAAATTTAGGGCATATACTCAATTCAATTAATTTCTTTTTAATCACTTCATGTCAAGTTTACTCATTACCACTAAATAAGTGCACAATGGCAACAAAATCCTTGGTACAAGGCATTTTACTTGAAAAATATCAAATGCCATTATGATTATTAAAAAATGTGGCACCAACCATTTTATAGTGATGGAAATCAAATTAAACATCCTTGCAAATATTACATACTATATAAATAACCAGTTTAGCAATCAAACATATCATAATTTATCCATCATACCACATAGCCTTATAATTAATGAATTACATACATTTTCTTCTGATATCAATCCACACAGAACACTATTATTTAATAAATTACTGGGATTACACATTTTTAATATATATAGATTATATATATAAGTACATATATTTCTTAAAAAAACATGCTATGCAACAGAAAATTTCACAGATTATGGAGAAGAAATGCAGACAAATAATGTGATAAATTCTTTGAGAAAATACACAAGTCCTTTTCATCAGGAAATCTGGGTATTTACCATAATCATCACAAATCTCAAAAATAGATTTATATAGTCTTAAACACATGCAAAATGTCTGGGATCAGATCATATAAACAACTTGCCACTGTTGCTAAAATATTGTTCCCTTATAACTTGTTTGGTCAGTTCAGTGACCAAAAACCGCTCCATGACCCGAACTTGTCAGTACAATGTTTATGCTTTGGTCTCTCTGACCAAAAGAGCCTGAACACATCAATGAAAGGCAAGACTGAGTCTCAGAGGATGTAGCACTGAAGGGCTCACATGCAATCTAAACATGGGGTCCAGAGAAAGCAGCCTGTGGCTTACCCTTTGGAGAACAGAAGTTACCTCAGATACACAATAGCAGTTAGCAGATCAGAGCACGGATTAAAAAGACCCTCCAGCTCACTCCTTATCCTGAACATAATATTTAATCATAGCCAAAGTCTAAGCAGAAATTTAAATTACAAGTCTAACTTCCTGTTTTGTAATTTTTAAAGATCAGTTCTCCCCAGTGGGGTTCAGATTATTGTGTCTATCCAGGTGTGTTCTGTTTTATGGAACAGATAATTTCTAGATACAGAGAACAGGGTGAATCACATTCTTACAATTTTATTCATACTCCCTCCAATGACAAACGTCATCATTTGAGGTTAAACTCCTTTAACTTGAGATTTTTCTGATTCATTATTGCCAGCTTTTTCTCAAGTGGTAAACTGACTATAGGTCAACATTAAAATGCACCACAGAACCAAACTAGTTTAAAAAGCTTGGTAGATTTGTCTTTTGTGAAGTGAAAACATTATATTTAAAATAATAAGCTCATATCCCTCTTATTATAATTGTAGTGTTGTCCACAATATTTCTTATATCCACTTCATGTTTTGGAGAATTTTAACTCATCCAGTTCAACATTCAATGAACTGTTAAATCTTAGATACACAAAATTTAAAAACATCATTTGCACACTTCAAAATTCCACAGTTTAGTAAAAGAAAACACATATAAACAAATAAAGCATGAAATATTCCATTTACAACTAGATACATGGATTAGAAATAAAACATTTGAAAGTGTGATTAGCCAATTTCTTGAAAGATACAATTTACAAAAAACTCACACTGAGAAAAAGAAATAATCTAATCTTAGTAGGCATGTATCTGTTAAATATACCGAGTTGATAATTACTAACCTTCAAAAAAATTCTACCAAACACGTAAGATATCTGTTTTCTATAGTCTCTTACAGAAAATAGAAAGAGAACACTTCCTAACTCATTCTGTGGGGACAACATTACTTGAAAATCAAAACAAGATAAAGCCATTATGAGAAAGTGAAACTGAAATTCTATATCAACTGCTAATACAGATGCAAAAATCTTCAACCAAATATTAGAACATCATATTTAACAATGTATAAAAAAAATTATGCTCATGACCAAGTGGGATTTATTCCAGATATGCAAGGTTGGTTTAATACTAAAAACTCAATTAGTCCCTCACATCAACGGGCTGGTTAAAGAGCAAAAAAGTCATATGATCATATCAGTAGAAGCAGAAAAGGATTTTTCCAAAAACCAGTACCCATTCATGATAAAAACACTCAGCAAACTAAGAATAGATGGGAAATTTCTTAACCTAAAAATGGACATCTGCAGAAAAAAACCCTACAGCTAACATTATTTTTTACTGACAAGAAACCAGATTCTTTCTCCTAAGATTGGGAACAGGCAAAACTATTCATTCTCATAATTCCTTATTCAGTAACATACTAGAAATCATAGCTAATGCAATGAGAAAAGAAAAGGAAATAAAAAATATACAGTTTGGAAAGGAAGAAATATATCTGCCTTTGCTTGCAGGTAAAATGATTGCTTATGTAGAAAATTCCAGAGAACTGACTTTTCCCCACCCCCACCACCCAAAATACCCTCCTGGAACTGCTAAGTGATTAGATCATGATTGCAAGATATGAATTAATATACAAAAGTCAATTGCCTTCCTGTACATCCATAATGAATAAGTAAAATTTGACATTCTAAACACAACACCATTTATATAAGTGCCGAGAGAGATACGTATAAATCTAACAAAATATGTAGAAGATCTATATGAGGAAAATTATGAAATTCTGATGCAATAAGTCAAAGAAGATCTAAATAAATGGAAACATATTCCATGTTCACAGATAGGAAAACTCTTCCCAATTTTATCAATACATTCAATGCCACACCAAATAAATTCCCATAAAGTTATTTTGTGGATATTGGTAAACTGTTTCTAAAACTTATTAGAAAAGTCAAAAGACCCAGAATAGTAAACACAATATTAAAGAAGAATAACAGTCAGAGTACAGACACTATTCAAGACTTACTGAAATCAAGAGAGGGTACTATTGGCGAAAGAATAAATAGATGAGTGGATCAGACAGAAGGTCCAGAAATCAACTCACACAAATATAGTTAATAGCTCTTTAACAAAGAAGCAAAGACAAGTCAATGAAAAAGAATAATCTCTTCAACAAACAGTGTGAAATGACCACATATCCACATTTAAAAAGTACAATAACAAGAAAAACATGCATCTGAACACTGATCTTACTCTTTTCACAGAAATCAACTCAAAATGGATCATAAACTTAAATGAAAACACACAAAAATTAGGAAGTAATGGAGGAAAAAATCTAGGTAACCTTGGGCTGAGTTAAGAGCTTCTAGATATAACACCTAAAGCCCAATCTAGGAAAAAGAAATTATGAAGTAGGACTTCATTAAATTAAAATTTTCTGCTTTGTGAAAGACACTTGTAAGACAATGGAAGGAAAAAACAGAATGGGAGAAAATATTTACAAAACACAAATCTGATAAAGGACTGGTATTTAAATATGCAAATAACTTAAAATTTAACAATGAGACACAACACAATTTAAAAAAATGCATAGCAAATAAGCATATGAAAAGAAATCAACATCATGTCATTCAGGGATTACAAATTAAAAAATTAGAAATAGGTATATTTAATAGATACATCTATTAAAATGGCTAAAATGCAAAAAAAAAAAAAAAGAGACAATTATCAAACAGTGGTGAGGATGTGGAGCAACAGAAAATCACATTCATTGCTGGTGGAATATAAAACAATACTATCATTTTGGAAGACAACGTGGCAGTAATTTAAAACTAAACATATTCTTACTCTTGCCATGTAATCCAGCAACTATGGTCCATGGCATTCACACAAATCAGTTGAAAATTTATGGTAACAGTAAAGATTACACCCAAACATTTAAAGCAGCTTTTTCATGATTACCCAAAGCAAGAAACATCCAAGAAATTCCTCTATAAGTAAATGGATAAATAAGTTGTGGTCACCCATACAGTGGAATACTATTTGGTGATAAAAAGCCCGTAAACCTCAAAAAGTGGAACCTTAAATGCACATGGGAAGATTGAAGAGGCAACTACAGGGTATTATGGCATTCAGACAAAGACAATGAAAATATCATGGTTGCCAGAGTCTTGAAGACGGTAAGTATGAGGAAAGGATATAATGAAATAGAGATTTCTAGGATGATGAAACTACTCCTAGTTCTGCTACCTGAGATGCCATTTAGTCTTTTTGACCTTGGTTTCCTCACCTGTGAAATGGGGTAATATCAGCTTGCTAAGAAGGAAAAACCGATGAATTTTTGTAGTGTACAAAGATATAAGGTTAAACAACAACATTTGGGGGAAGAAATTGAATGTTCCCATTTCATCACATATTACACAGATATTTTATACTATATGATAAAGTTTAAGGTGATCGAGCACAGTGGTTGAGTGCTGGGCTGCGAAGCTGTCCACAGTCTCTGCAGCACTGGTTCAATCCCTGGCTGCTGGGCGAGGGTCCCACATGTCGCACAAACCTCTCCTGCCACTCCTGCTGCTCCCTCAGCAGTGTACTTCGTCAGTCTGCCTGTTCTGCTCCCCGCTCTGGCTCTGGTGAATTCTCTGACCCTCCCACGCTTCTGACTGTACCCAGTGCTTGTATAAATAAATCGTCTTTAAAAAAAAAAAAAGAGTAGTTCCCCAAGCCTACTAAAAAGTAAACTGAGACACACTAAAAATTATGCCTGTCATAAGGAAACAGAAGAAATGATAAGCAACAGAATATTCAGAGATATATAAAATTTAGTATAACCTGAGTTTCCTTCTGAGAAAAAGAAGAAAAATAGCAGGAAAGGAGACAATGTGGTCTCACTGACATTTCTGGTAAAGCATGCAAACTGTTTTTTGAGGGACAAGAAGATGAAAGAGAACACTAAAATGAAGGAATATGAGGAACAAAGCAAGGTGAAATGTGGTGCTTCCATAATCACTTATTAGGGACCTCTGAGCACTGAGCCATATATTGGGGGACAAACCAGAAGAGGAATGAGGCTAGATTCTTTGTTCTCAAGGAATTATAGTCTCATTGGAGAGGGGAGATCTACACTTGAGGGGAAATTTTTTTAAAGATGAAAGGATGAACGGTGCCTAGAAATAACAGAGGTTACTGCTGAGCAAGGTTTCACATACAGCTATTACTTTTAAGGCTCTGATGCAAATATATCATAATGCTGAGATTTTATTAAAACAGGTAGCATTCCTATTTTCCATTCATACATATATATTAAAAATAATTCATAGCAAAAATTAATTTAAAAACAAACAAAAGGGGAGCATAAAGGATACCATATGGCTGGTAACAAGTGGTACTAGAAATCACCAGGAGAGTGGTCACTCTGGGATATTGGTGAGAGAAGGCTGTTGGGAGAAGGAAATGTAGCAGGTCGTGAAGATGGGAAGGATTCTGATGCAAAAAAGGAGAAATAAAGAAACCTCCTAAGATAGGACTTTAGGAAAAACAGAGATGGTTGTTGGGTTCCTCTGGGGAAATGTCTCATACCTCAGAGGGGTGGCAGAAGTGGGCAGAATGTAAAGAAAATGGAGTTCCTGCACAGATGCATCCTCTCTCCATTAAGGTGACCTGACCAAGGGGAGCTGCTTCTCTCTTAGAGAAGAGAACCTGGATGGCAATGTTTTCAGAGGTTAGGAAAATTTGTACTGCAGAGGTAGGGTCTACAACCTTGCTTTGTGAAGGGGCTTCGGGATAGACAGCTTTGGGAGTCATTTTCTTTTTTTTTTCTTTTTTAGTAATTTGTTTTCTTTATTTAAATTTTATTTTTATATTCCCCATACAATTACAACCCCCTTATTTTGACCCCAAGCCCTCCTTTCCCTGCCCCCCAAACCCAATAGAGTGTCTCTGGTTCATAGTTTTTTTTGATTTTGATATTTTCTTTCTTATAGTTATTCTTTTTCCTGGTCCCTTATTTAAGTTTTCTAATTCCTGCTATGAGTGAGACCATCCGGTATTTTTCTTTTTCTTTCTGGCTTATTTCGCTGAGCATGATCCCTTCCAGCGCCATCCATGTTGCTGCAACTTGCATGTGTTTATCTTTTTTGAATGCTGAGTAATATTCCATGGTGTATATGTACCACATCTTCTTGATCCAGTCATCTATTTTTGGGCATTTGGATTGTTTCCAAAGCTTAGCTATCATAAATAGTGCTGCTATAAACATAGGGGTGCAGGTGCTCTTTGGAATTGATGTTTCTGTGTCCTTTGGGTAAATACCTAGGAGTGGAATTGCTGGATCATATGGAAGCTCTATGTTTAGTAGGTCCAGAAATCTCCACACAAGTCTCCATAGTGGTTGGACCAGTTTGCACTCCCACCAACAGTGCACAAGAGTTCCTTTTTCTCCACATCCTCGCCAACATTTGTTGTTGCTAGTTTTTTTAATATGTGCCAATCTCACTGGTGTAAGATGGTATCTCATTGTAGTTTTGATTTGCATTTCCCTGATTACAAGTGATGTTGAACATTTTTTTCATATGCCTGTTGGCCATTTGCATTTCCTCTTCAGAGAAGTTTCTTTTTAGCTCTTCCGCCCATTTTTTGACTGGATTATTTTCTTTGTTTTTATCGAGTCTCATCAGCTCTTTGTAGATTTTTGTGATCAGTCCTTTATCATTAGTGTTGTGTGCAAAAATGTTCTCCCAGTTGGTGGGGTTTCTCTTTGTTTTGGTTATTGTCTCTTTAGCTGTGCAGAAGCTCTTTAATTTGATGTAGTCCCAGCTGTTTATCTTTGCCTTCACTATAACTGCTTTGGGTGATGTGTCTGTAAAGATGTCTTTGATGTGCAAATCCCGTAGTGTTTCGCCTATATTTCCTTCTATGTATTTTATGGTTTCAGGTCTTATGTCTAGTTCTTTAATCCATTTTGAGTTGGTTTTTGTATATGGTGTGAGGTAGTAGTCAAGTTTCATTCTTTCACATGTAGCGACCCAGTTTTCCCAGCACCATTTATTGAACAAACTGTCTTTGCTCCAATGCATAGTCTTTGCTCCTTTGTCAAAGATTAGTTGACCATAAATCTGTGGGTTTATTTCTGGATTTTCTATTCAATTCCATTGGTCTGTGTGTCTGTTCTTGGTCCAATACCATGCAGTTTTGATGATTATGGCTTTGTAGTATAGTTTGAAGTCTGGGAGTGTGATGGCTCCATTCCCTTCCTTTTTTTTCAGAAGAGCTTTGGCTATTTGGGGTTTTTTCATGGCTCCATATGAATTTCATCAATATTTGTTCTATTTCTTTGAAGAACGACATTGAAATTTTTATTGGAGTAGCATTGAATCTGTATATTGTTTTTGGTAGGATGGCCATTTTAATAATGTTTATTCTTCCAATCCATGAACAGGGGATGTCTTTCCATTCTTTGTGTCTTCTTCTATTTCTTTTAATAGTGTTTTATAGTTTTCTTTGTATAGGTCCTTTACCTCTTTTGTTAGATTTATTCCCAAGTATTTGATTTTTTTTTTGTTTCAATAGTAAAAGTGATGGTTTTTGTGATTTCTTCTTCAGATTTATTGTTTGTGTATAGGAAGGCTACTAATTTTTGTGTGCTGATTTTGTATCCTGCCACTTTACTAAACTGATTGATTAGAAGAATTAGTTTTCTGTGGAGTTTTTGGGGTTCTCTATGTATATTATCATATCATCTACAAATAGTGATAGTTTAACTTCTTCTTTTCCTATTTGGATTCCTTGTATGTCTCTCTCTTGTCTTATTGCTCTGGCTAGGACTTCCAGTATTATATTGAAAAGCAGTGGTGAGAGTGGACTTCCTTGTCTTGTTCCAGATCTTAATGGAAATGCTTTCAGCTTTTCACCATTGAGAATGATACTGGCTGTTGGCTTGTCATATATGGCCTTTATGATGTTGAGGTATGTTCCTTGTATCCCAAGAATTTCAAGGGTTTTTATCATGAATGGGTGCTGCACTTTGTCAAAAGCTTTCTCAGCATCTATTGATATTATCATATGGTTTTTATATTTCTTTTTGTTGATGTGTTGGATAACGTTTATTGATTTTTGGATGTTGAACCATCCTTGTGTCCCTGGAATGAATTCTGCTTGGTCATGGTGAATTGTCTTATGGATACATTGTTGGTTTCTGGTAGCTAAAATTTTATTGAGGATTTTTGCATCAGTGTTCATTAGAGAGATTGGCCTGTAGTTTTCTTTTTTTGTGTTGTCCTTGATTGGTTTTGGTATTAGTGTAATGTTGGCTTCATAGAACATGTTTGGTATTATCCCTTCCTTCTCAATTTTTTGGAAGAGTTTGTGAAGGACAGAAGGAAGTCATTTTCTGAATGTGGGCAATCCCCCTAGGAAAGGGCCATAGCTTTGAGGATGTTCTCAGATGGGTGTGTGACACCAAAACATTTAAGAATCACTGGCATAAACAGTCTGGCCAAGGCTGCCCCCAGACCTTTTATCAACCACTTATTTCCATCCCTTCAGATCTGGCTGACCATCACTAGAGGGCAAAAGCCCTTAGGAAAGCCTGCAGTCGTGACATCTGTATCCAAAGAGGCAAATGTCTGGATTCTAGACCTCAGGTCATCTTCAAAAGAGGGGAGCATTGTCCTTTCAGATTATTCCCCATAAAAACAGAAGTAAACATGCCCCAGTTTATCTGCATTGGGTACTACCTTAAGGGGGTCACCAGAATAGGAGCTGTATTTCATCACTACAAAGTTAAAACAAAACAAAACAAAACCCGACACAAGGTCAACACCAGAGTCCACATTCCCAAACCCCTGCTCAGCTCTCCAGGTCATGTTGTCTTTCTGGTTTACATCTCCACATTTCTTGGAATTTGTAACCGTCATTTAAATTAACTCTTATGCACTCTGCACTTTGAGGTAAATTTGGTTGTAAGCAAAAACAACTTAAAAAGTTGAGAGCCCTCACTCCCTTTTGGGCCCTGAGCACCCAAAGGATGTTCTGTCATCCCCCAAACTCTGGAATGTCTTCCCAGAAAGTGAGTTAACATGACATTTCGGCTTATCCCATTTTTATTGTAATTACTGATAAACAACTTTTGATGTCCTTGCTTCTCACATTTTTGCCTTTTTATGCTGCAAATGAGTTACATTAGCCAGCAGAGTGAGTTATAAAACAAAGTAAAATTCAACAAGTAATTTTAAGGAGAGACCACTAAGAATTAAAGCAGTGTTTACTTGAGGATGAGTCAAATTCCTCAGCTCCCCCCACCCAAATAAATCAATAAAAATATGGCTTCACAGACATGTCTATAAAATTATTATGATAGTGGAACTTATTGACAAACCTTCCACATTATTTTATTTTTAGTTTCTAAACCAACTATTTATTTTTAGTTTCTATAAAATCAACTTAGTTAACTTGACTAAATTATTTAGTAGTCTTTCTTACCTAACTATGAAGCAGTGCTTGCAATATATTTATAATAGAACCTCACAAATGGCTAAATTATTACAATCGCCTAGAAGAATTATTCCTAAGTGCACAAACACATTAAAAAATCCTCTGTTCGGGCCAGGTTGCTATACAATTCTGAATACAGTATGACCTTGCTATCCTTAGAGACCCTTTGGAATTTGGCTCTTATTTCAGCCTTTCCTTTGCCAAGCATATAGAATGAATTAGGTGAAGCCCTGTTACAAACATGTCCCACCCACAATGGTTTCCAGTAGAGAGCTGAATGTTTTGAACCCACGGTTCAACTTAAATGTAAAAATAATTCTACTTTTGAAATTAAGTTTCACTTCCCTTTTGTGTCTGCTCTTCTTTCTCTCCATTCCAATTTTACTTTCCAGTGAGAGAATAAAATTGGAACAAATGTAAACAGGAAACTTAAATAGTCGAAATGAATATTTGCAGTCTTTTAATTTCAGGTATTCATATACTGAAGGGGACTTTCAATCTCATTACTGGGGCAAATGAGGTAGGAGGCATCAAGAGTGTCCTTCGACCCATTTTGCTTTGGGATTCCATTTTGCAGCGGGCGAGACAGGAGAGGTCTGCCTCGCCATGTGGGAATCTCCCTGGCTGGCCAGAGTCCCTAGGAGCCTCTTGAGGCAGAGAACAAAACTTACTGATGAGCAGGACTCCAAGGAGCAGAACTCCTTTTGTCCTGACTGATAAGGTCCCACACCTCCTCTTTCTGCTCTCTTGCCCCCTCTCTTATCACCTCTACTTCTATTCCAGATGCTCAGCGTTCTCTTTCTGTTGTGATGATCTGCTTCTAAGAGAAAGAATCTAGTGAATTCATTTATTGTAAGGTGCAAAGTAAATAACATGGGTTTCTGGCAGACCAACTGCGGTGGGTAGGGTGTCAAATCTCTACAATTTATCCACATAAAAGACAGATTCAGGAAGGCTTACTAAGCCTCTTTTGAGACATGGATTTTGCATTTTTTTAAATATATATATATATATATATATATATATATAGAGAGAGAGAGAGAGAGAGAGAGAGAGAGAGAATGAGAAGATACCAATTTTTTTTTTAAGATTTATTTACTTATACAAGCACTGGGCTACAGGCCAGAGGCGCATGAGGGTGAGAGAATTTACCAGAGACACAGCAGGGAGCAGAACAGGCAGAAGGACTGAAATACACTGCTGAAGGGAGCAGCGGGCAAGACAGGAGAGGTCTGCCGCGCCATGTGGGTATCTCCCTGGCCTGCTGGTCTCGAACCCGTGCTGCAGAGGCTGCGTGCGGACAGCTTCATAGCACTGCGCTCAATTTGCTGCGCCACCGGGGAGGCCCGGATTTTACATTTTTTAACTAGGGAAAGTACTAGATTGCAAGGAGAATGCATATATCAAGTCCAAAGCCCAAGTTCAACACTTAATGAATCCTAACGTATTGTCTTCTCTTTGCATTCTTTAAGACTTACACCTTCCACAGAGAACTGTCTTATAAAGCAAACAACTAAAGAGAGTAACTTTTAACTGTAAAACATAAATTTATAAAAGAGGACTTTTAGTTCCTTAGTACATAGCCTCAGGAGATGTTCTGGGGTATCACCATGATCTCAGATCCTGCTGTTCAATGCTGTGTTGAGAGCAGTCTTTAGGACTTCTGACAAAAGTAATCCTAACTTACTAGTTTTTCAATGATAAGCTTCCCAATTGTGGAAAAATCGCTGTACCTTTATAGAAAGCTTTTATTTTGTGTGGTGGTCTTCTTTGTAAAAGTTGTACAAATTAAATTGTTCTCAATGTTATGATATTTGCCAAATTTGTCCTGTGACTATTTTCTTTATTTGTTTAATAATTTAGGTTGTCTGATGCTAAATTTGGACTACATATCTAAATCCTGCATTAGTGTGTCTTAGATTATTTGAATTCTTAGCCATTTTTAACAAACTTTAGTGGCAGGACTTTTAACAAACTTTACTGGGAGGATTTTAAGATTTCACAACCATGTATGTTTGCATTGCTTACTCTACACATACATTTTATTGGAAGAGATGACCTTTTCCCACCTATTTTTTTAATCTATTTCTACACCCATATTAGATTGTAATTCTGCCCCCTCCACCCCATATCTCCTTTTGTCCTCTGCAGGGATTCTGGAAGACAGCACAGTTTACTAAAAGGATATAATTTTCCTCTCATAGGACAACTTTCTAGATAGAAATTTTATACACATAGGGAAACATACATAGATACACACAGAGATGAACACAATAAATGAATAAATAGCAAGAAAATCTTTGCATAAACTAGCAAATTTTCTGGTTCTACATATATAATGTCTATATGAATAACAACCACTTAATGGTTTGATGTGTTAAGTCCCATCCAACTGGGACATTCTTAAGTCATAAGAAGATAAATTATTGTACTGATCTTAAAATCTCTGAGAGATTTTAAAAGCTGCAGGGTGACTTCAAGTAATTGTTGTTCATCTTTCTTTCTCATGAAGTAACTGAGAGTTCTTGAGGCCAGGGGCTAAGGCAAAATGAGCTGTATTCCCAGAACCTGGCAGAGAGCCATTCAAGAACCTTGAGTGGCCATATTGACGGTGATACGTGACTTGAGGATTGAGCAGTGAACAATGGTGATAAGGCTCCCAGCCTCCTGGGTCTTACACTAGGAGACAGATACACAAATAGCTATGTAATTACAATAGGAAGACATGCTCCAGGAAAAGTAGACAGTGTAGAGATCAAGAATGACAAAGGATGATATATAATGTAGACTAGAAAGGGAAGGCAGAGGAAACCTCTTTGAGAAAGGCTATAATTATGTTGAATCTTAAGATTGAAAGGATATAGACCCTAAAGTAGGGGAACTCCTTTTAGAAATGGTGAGGAAAGGATCAGTTTGGTGAGAATGGAGCATCTTCATATGGCTAGACAGAGGGTTGCAGTAGAGCTAATGAAGGAAAGAGGTACGAAGGGACAAGGGTAGGGAGTGAAATGAAAGATTTTATATCATATCCTAAGAATTACCATGCCCGCTGGCAGGTTTTAAGCAAGCAAGTGGCAAGTTCTGATTTATGCTTTTAAGAGATTAGTATATGCACGTGAGAACCACAGAAGGTAAGAGCGGGAGGGAGGCAGCGGCAGGCATTGTGGCCTACTGGATAAGCAAGGACCTTGGCTTAAACCAACTAGTGGAATTAAGCAGAGGAGATGAATGTGAGATATGTTTTAAGACACAATCAGTAGGATGTGGTGATGGATTGAAAATTGTGGAATGAGGAGAGATTAAGCAAAGATTACTCCTAGCTCTCTGACTTGAGTGAAAACATGGAAAAAGGTGTTTTCCAGATGGGGAAGACTAGATAAGAAGTAGATTTGGGAGAGAACTGCACAGACGGGTATGGTACATAATAGGTAAGCAATGATGCACATAATGAACTTCACAACATGCAAAGGGAACAGGACAGAGATCCTGATTATATTATATATAGAGAAAATAGGCTCAATGAGGGAAATAACCAATCCAAAGTCAAACTATTACTTCTGAGTCAGGAATCCAGATTTTGCTGCTACTGTTATGGCTGTGGTTTTAAGTACTAGTCTAGTAATTCCTACTATATTGTTCTCATTCCTGAGCAAGAAAGTGTTTGAATGTTTTACCAAATAACTGGAAATAATTTTAAACAAGTGATATTGTTTAACATAGGTTTAAACAATTTTAAACAACTGATGTTTGCCACTCTAATAATTGAAGCTTTATCATCCACTGGCCCAAACACATCCCTTACTAAAAGGTCTGTAATGTTTCACTGTATTTGGGTTTTCTTATCCAGAATCAATGTATTTTCCTGAAAGTGTTATGCAAATAATTTTGGAGCCCTTATTACTAACTTTTCATTAAGATATCAAAATGTAATTTATATTAACTTATCTGGCTTTAAAAAAAAACTCTGGATAATAATATTTTCAATATCACACATCAAAAGATCTATAAAACCAATATATTTAGCTATTCCAGAAATTATTTGCATTTGATACCCAAACTGGCTAACAAACATCTCTCTCTCTACTGGGTTGGATGTGGAGACAATGTGGAGGGGGATAGTAGGCATGGTATAACAAAAGTGATCCATGTGTTAGGCCTCCCTGGTGGCGCAGGGGTTAAGATGCAACCTATGAAGCAATCTACAGCCTCTGCAGCAGGAGTTTGATTCCCGGTTGGCCAGGGAGAAACCCACATGGTGGGACAGACCTCTCCTGTCTCGCCCGCTGCTCCCCACAGCAGTGTACTTCAGTCCGTCTGCCTATTCTGTTCCCCGCTATGTCTCTGGTGAATCCTCTCACCCCCTGCATCTCTGGCCTGTACCCCAATTCTTCTATAAAAATAAATAAATCTTTTAAAAAAATGATCTATGTGTATACATATTATGAAACAGGTGATTTCATCCCCTTTCCTATCTAGGTCCATCAATTTCCCTCTAGCACACTGAAATCTGGCACAGGACAGTCTTACTCCCCTTGGTTACCTTTGGTAAAGGAACTGAGAAAAGGGACTATTTCCTTTTTTATGGAAAGTATTTCCTGTAATTATGATATTAACATTAGAATAAGGAGGCTTCAAATTGAATAATTACCTACACAATTGGTCTCTTACCATTTAATTGAAACTTATCCTCTGAATCAAGTGCTAATTCTGATCTAACATTGAAGTGTTATGATAGAAATCTGCCACCAACTGTAGAAACAATGAGCATTGGGGTCCTCAATCCCTCTTAACATGAAATAAACTATCAGGTCTACTTGTCTTTACTTTTGACTTCCCTGAATAAAAACAGAAACCCAGATTTGATAGTTGGAATTGTGAGACTCCGAATTCCAGTCCCCAGGGTATGTCACAGCACTGTGCAGGCACAGAGAAGGGAAGAGGTATGCAGGGCATTAAATGCTCTGCTTCCCTGAGGACCTCTGAGCAAGTCCATTACAATGTAATTTCATCTTTTAATTTTTTTTCTCGTACACTGTAAGAAAAAAAGTAAGTCTTAGGAGAAAATTCCTTTATTGAAATTAGTTGGCTTTGCTGTTGGATTTGGTAATCTTGTTTTCAAGGAAATAGTTTTGGCATTAAGGGAAAAGTGTGACTTACTGCTTCATCTCTGGAACATTTATAATAGATGTGATAGATGTGATAGATGGAAACCAATATGTAAAGGCACTTGTTCAGAGTTTCCCTATCCTCTAGTTTCCCAGATTCCAGTGCATTCTGTCACTAGAATAATTTCATGCATGTAAGGTCAATATTAATCTCCATTGTAAGCTTTAACTAGTGATCTAAACATCCTAGGGAGAATTTTTTTTTCCTCCTTAGATACTCTGGTTGGTATAAACTACTAAAAAAAATTCATAAAAATTTTCACTCTTCTTTTCACCCTTAACCAGACTTCACTTCCCATATTAACAGCCTCCTTCATGCTAGGTGATTTGATGTTGCCCATTTGTAATAGCAAAAACTTACACTTCACGACAATCCCAAATTCAGGACAATCAACATTCTTAAAAACACTTACATTATCTTCAAATAGAGTGGTGATTACCACCCAGAACAGTCATCGTCATCCAACAAGTTAATTGAAAAACAAAGAGACCACGATCATACATGATTATGATTAGCCTGGCTTTGCCTACTTGGTTTCAGTCAGAGACCAAAACGTCTTTCAAATAACCCCAGTTTATTTTTGAAAAAAAAAAAAAAAGTCCTGTCTTCAGACAGGATATGAGGGAGGAGTTAAGGGGTGATGTTTTACACATGCACATCTGGATACAGTCCAATTATTTCCCTTAAACATTCCCCCAGTTGTTTTCATTTTGCTCCATGCTTTGGCATTCATAAATTTGTGAGATTAATTGTGTGTCAGCAGTCTGCAGGCCTGGAGCTGGGCACTATTTAATAGCAGTACAGCTACAAAACAACTCTATGGAGAAATACATTCACATTTTTTAAAACGGAAAGCACAGCCACATATTTCATTTCTGTTTAATATTGTGGCATTGACATTGCACATAAAGAAAGTAGTGTAATATTTCAGAGAATTGCCCTACTAACAACGTGTGTGTATGTGTGTGTGTGTGTGTGAGTGAGTGAGAGAGAGAGAGAGAGAGAGAGAGAGAGAGAGAGAGAGAGAGAGAGAGCGCGCTTAACTATTCAACTGTTTTAAAGCATAAGAAAGAGAAAGAATTCATGAAGAGGCACAATGGATAGTAAGTAATGTGCATTTGTGTTCCTTTTTTTCATTCAGTCATTCTGAGGGGAGTGTCAACAGATTGAACAGATTGTGTTCCTTGTTCTAGAAATGTACCAACAATTAAAATCACCTTTGCCAAATGAAGAAATTTATTTAGTGATGGACATAAAGCATCTTTGTTTTAAACTATATTTTGCAACGTCTTATATGTTTTCAAGGTGAGAATAGAACATCTATGAACCAGCAAGTGAGTGAGGCCTCACCAGACAGCAGACCTGCTTGATCTTAGACTTCCAGCTTCCAGAACTGTGAGAAATAAAAATCCTTGTTTATAAGCCACACAGCTTATGGTATTTTGTTGCTGCAATCCAAACACTAAGGCAACTACTATAAGAAAAGTGAAACTAAAATGACTTGTCCTGATAGTTGGACCTCATGATCTGGATTATGAGCCAGATGAAGGAAATGCTATATTCCCAAGAGCCTGGTGGCAGCACTAGGTAAAACCTCAGTAAAAGCAGATGAGCAATGAAAGAACTATTTTTATTTTAAGATTTATTTTGTTTATAGCTGAACTTTGGAAACAACCCAAATGCCCAAAAATAGATGACTGGATTAAGAAGATGTGGTGCATATACACAATGGAATATTACTCAGCATTCAAAAAAGATAAACACATGCAATTTGCAGCAACATGGATGGAGCTGGAAGGGATCATGCTCAGCAAAATAAGCCAGAAAGAAAAAGAAAAATACTGGATGGTCTCACTCATAGCAGGAATCTAGAAAACTTAAATAAGGGACCAGGAAAAAGAATAACTATAAGAAAGAAAAAATCAAAATCAACAAACAACTATGAACCAGAGACACACTATGGGGGGGTGGGGGCGGGGAAAGGAGGGCTTGGGGTCAAAATAAGGGGGTTGCAATTGTATGGGGAATATAAAAATAAAATTTAAAAAAAAAGCAAAAAAAAAGATTTTGTTTATGCATACAACAACTGGAGAGTAGGCCAGCAGTGTGGGGGGGTGAGAGGATTCACCAGAGACAGAGTGGGGAACTGATCAGGCAGATCTACTGAAATACACTGCTGAGGGGAGCTGCAGGTGAGACAAGAGAGGTCTGCTGCACCATATGTGGGTTAGCTCCTTGGCTGGGGATCGAACTCAGGCATCTCAGCGATAGCGTTAAGACTTAACCCCTACACCACCAGGGAGGCCTCTGAAAGAACTATTTTTAAATGTTGATAACTAGACAACTTATTCTGTTTGATGTAACTTGCATTATATACCCAATTAAGAAATAAACCTATCAGACATTGTGACCTTGCCACAAGTACACACCACAGGCCAAACTTAGATAACAGGCTGGCAAATTTCCATGCCTCTACATAATCCAGAAGAGTGGTCTGGGTAATGGTTCTGGGATTGGTAATATTATGAACAAGATATGAGTAACCTTCACCTTCAACTCGCCACACAAACATATAACTATTGGAGAAATGCGAAGATTCCTCTGGGTAATAAATAGAGCTCAAATAATTGGTGTGATACCCCTGCAGAAAAAATCACACCCTCACCTTTGCCCTTGATTTCCTATCCTTTAAAATAAAATGAATGAAATCAGCCTTATTCACTGTAGAGTCAGATATTGAGGATCAAATGAATTAGGTAAAAAATCTCAAAGCAATCAGAAAACAATGAAGCATAAATGTTAGACTCCATGAAACATCAGTAAATACCATATACTCTATACATGACTCTATATTAAAAACCCCAAATACATAGTAGCTAATTCTTTCCATAAATTAGGTGATCAACCTCAAGACTAACTGGAATTAGTTCATATAGACTAACTTGTAACAAGTTCACACAGGTGAATTGTGAGATTCCCACATGGCAAACTCTCATGTGTTCATGCTAAAATAAGGTGAGAGGGGTCTGGTGACAGATGGCAATGCTGCTCCAAAAGCAATGCAAATTTGACTCAGAGGCATATGATATGGGTAGATATTCATAGATACAATATGTTTTATCTGAGCAGATTCATTTTCATTTCCTAAGCTTATATCTAATTGTGGTGTCCTAAATATAGATTCCAAATCTCTGCAACATATACTATGGGCAAAAAAATGAATTAATTTCTGAGCCTTAGTTTTTCCTTATAAATCATAAGGTAATCACGCCTCCTGATAAGATTTTGGTGAAAATTAATGTAATTAATTTAATTACATTAAATTAATATAAGACAAACTATTTCTCACTCACTTATCTCTAAAAAAAATTATTGAACCAATATTTCCAAAACTACACTAAGAAATTAAATCCAGAGTCAATTAACAATCTTAATGCAAACAATTAACTCTAACATCATTAAGATAGATATATATTTGTAATTATTGCCTGTACACATATTTTGCTGAAGAAGCTCAGGTAAGTTATACAGAAGCTGAAATAAAGCAGCAAAAATCTCTCTCTCGTGAGTGACATCTTGATTTTAGTAGTTGTAATATTACTCTAATAGATTCATACTTCTAGTCATTATAATAATAATGGTAAACATAATCAAACATATGATCTTTTAACTTTTCAGCGCATATTCATGTGTATTATTTTATTTTGGTTTCATGAATGACACTGTGAGAGTACCACTATCATCTTGAAATCTTCGCCTGATTAAAACCTACTGGGAATAACAAAACTGAGACCCAGCAGGACTAGTCAGAAAAGCTTTGTGAGAATACCAAACCAAATTCCACCTCCACACATAAACCAAAAGTCACAAGGACCATCAGGCACTAGAGGTAATAAACAAAAATTCTGAGTTTCCATCTAGCCAAGGGGATGCTTTCTATTAATGCAATATTAGAGGAGACCATGTGACTGTCGGCTCCACAAACCAACTCTTACATCAATCATCTTGAAGATCCAATTTCATCCAAAGTGCATAGTGATTACTTTTTATGTCTTTAATTTATGGTATATCCTCACCCAGCAGCTCAAAGCACTCCTTATATTTTAAGTTGGAAGGACATCTATTTTATGAACTGAGGCATAAAGTGATGGAGCTGGAAAAAAAAAAAAACTTAAGATTCCACTGATTCCATTTCATCTCCAGAACATTAGGCCTTATCTGTAATCTGGCTTCAATCCTTACCATCACAATGATAGTGAAGTCTTAAGTATCACTGATGACCAAGTAGTGATCAAATACAGCAATCTATTCTTATGTCTTCTCATTGATATTGTCGTAACATCAGTTTAATGTTATAGTAAATCAGAATGCTGAGTCTCTCTCTGTCTCTCTATGTCTGTCTCCCTCTTTCTCTCTCTCAGCTCACCCTCTCTTGCTTCTCTGTTCACTCTCACCTCTTGTGATTTCTCTCTAACTTACTGATCAAGCTCCTATCATCTTAAAATTACTACTGTACTCTCAGAATTTCTCACAGACCATAACACAGAGTAAATAGTCAATAAATATTTTTGAACAGTAAACAAGGGACTCGCAAAGGAAATACTGATCTCAGGACATCCTCTCAGGATTTAGGATTATCACCAATGTTTTGGACATGGAATTGGATTGTTTTTATTCTTACATGACTGTTACATTAAGTGAGTACATTAAAAAACAAGACAAGAAAAAAACTCTATGAGGATAATTATAGTATTTAACATAGGGCAATGCTGAAGATTTGTATATCTCTTAGAAAGACCCAAGGAAAATATTTCTCTCACTTTATTTCTGCCTTATTGGTTCTAAATCCATATTACTCTCACATTACCCCTGTTGGCTAGAAGGACACTTACAGCTAGCTAAACACATGTAATTTTGTATCTTGTAACTTCCTCCACTAGTCTCATGTCTCATTCTGATCTCTCACTTAGCTTCGATTTCTAGGTCCCCTCAAGGCAGGTATTGAAGTCTTTTATCCTAAATTTCTATCTGAGCATTTTCACTTATCCAACCCAATTTCAGGAAGTATAAGAAACTTAAAAAACTGGTTCTTATTGGAAATATCCCATTTGCAGAATGATAGCATATTGCTTTCAAACTCAAAACTCATCATCTTCCACTTTTTAGTTTCCTTTCTCTCCAGCCCATTCAGTCACCAAATTTCTGTTGTACTTGTCTTGTTCTTTCCTTCTTTTCCTATATTCATAGCCCTAAAGCAGACTTTCATTGCTCTATTTAGTTTTACTATTCTTAATATTACCATATCTATCGTTCTTCTCGCCAATCACCCTTTTCTCTAATATATCCAAACAGAAATATCTTGCTACTGAGTTGATTACTTCTTCAATCAAAAACATCCAAGGATTTTCTCCTAAGAGGTCAACTGGTAAAGCATTTAAACCTGCCATGATCTCTCCTGAACCCACCCCTTTAATTAATTCTGTTTTAGTTATCCTTTGCTGCACAATAATTTGCCCCAAACTAAGCAGCTGAAAAAAAAATATTAATTACATTATAGCTTCTGTGGGTCAGGAGTCTGTGATTGGCATGGTGAGGTGTCTCTGGCTCAAGTGTCTCCCACAAATCGTAGTCAAACTGCACATATGGAGCAATAGTCGCCTGAAGGGTCAACTGTGTGTTTGTGTGTGTGTGTGTGTGTGTGTGTGTGTGTGTTTGAAGATATGTTTACAAGTTCACTCACATGGCTATAAATAGGACTCTGTTTCTTGCTGGCAAATAGCTAGAGACCTCAGTTTCTTTTCATATAGGCCTCGTAACAGGCTGCCTGTGTATATTCACAGATTCTTCCAGAATGATTGGGAAAAAGGGAGAGTGCCCAGGTCAGAAGCTGCAGTTTTTGGTAATCAAAATGCCTCAGATGTGATATATCTTTATTTCTGCCATGTTCTGTTGGTCACCATGTTGATTTTTTTATTGCTAACAAATTGCCATAAACTCAGTGATTTAAGCATCACAAATTTATTATTTTACAATTCTGGAGATCAGAAGTTTCAAATAGGTTTGCAGGGCTGCATGCATTTTGGAGACACCAGGGGAGACACCATTTACTTTATCTTCCAGCTTCTAGAGCCACCTACATTCCTACGCTCCATCTTCCTACAAAGGTAGCAAGGCAGCATACTCTCTTCTCTCTAACCTTGGCCTCCACCCTTACATCTTCTTCTGAACTCTTAGTCTATGCTTCCCTATTATAAGGATCCTGTGATTACACTGGGTTTACTCAGATAATCCAGGATAAAATCTCCCCTTGTGGAGATCCTTCATTTATTCACAGATCACCTATGCAAATATAAGATAACAGGTTTTAGGGGGTTCAAAGGCACATCTTTAGGCTAAGGCAATGTGTGTGTGTGGCAGCTTGGGGCTTATTGAACTTTCATAATCACAGATCATCCCTGGTACAGTATGATGGTTGGGGGGGGGTGTACAGGACATGTAGAGAGAACATTAGAGACTGTGTACCACAAAAATCTATTTCTTACCTGTTCCCAACTTGAGCATTATCATTAAATCATTAAAACATACTTATATGATAAAGCAGTGATATTAAAAATATCAACAGCAGTAGTAAAGGGTATACTGATAATCACTGTAAATTTCTTTCACCTTTTGAATGTTTAAAATTTTTCATAATAATATGGGAAAAAGCACACCACAGCTCCTATTTCCTTCATAAACTCTCTCCTATTTCTCACATAAACTCTCATAGTTCTCAGGTTTCCTTTCTTCCAGTCTCATATTTGTATTTATTATTTGTCACTCACTTACTTTCAAACAATGCATTTTCTAATGCCACTGAAATTAGATATATTAATGAATAGTTCCATATGATACTGTTAGATCTTCAGGAAATAGGGATATACCTTATGTCTTGGCTCATTTTTTCCATGATACAACTTGTAACTATAACAATTACTCAATAATTATCCATGAATACACCATTATCAACAGATTTGAGTCACTGATTGTGTCACTATATGATTTCCCTGCTATAGCAGTTTACATATAATCACTTTTAAAACTTAAAGAGAAAACTGAGGTACACATACAATAGTAAGATTATTGCTGTTTGCAAATAAAGATAGTACTAATCCATAGTCAGTGTATGTGCTTTTGCTATTTTTCCAACTGTGAGAAAACATTTGTACTGATCCAGCTACATTCTTCACTGTGTCTCCTATGTGAACAATTACAGCAATTTAGAAGGTACCTGTGTATCTCACTCAGGAGAGAAAATGTGGCAATGAAAAAGATAACATTGCTGTTATGAACAGAATTTGCTAGTCCTTGAAGATGCAGCATTCAGTTTAATGAACTGAATTTACTCCACATGGAATAAGATAAGAAAATCAGTACTTCCACAACTTAGTGGTGATCTCACTATTTAAATGTTTCTTCTTGAAAGACACAGAGCCAATTAGATAATAGGTGTGCAGGGTTTTCTGAGTCATTTTTGACATCTCATTTAGAAAATACTTGTTAATATTCATGATGAATGCATACTGTAAGTGCTTTTGATATTACAGAGTAAGTCTGAAACACAGCAATATCCTTCACTTGTTTGTAAAAACACAAAACAAAATGAAAATTAAATTATCTATCTGCAGTTCTTGTAGCATGGCTAGGGAAATCTACAACACTTCTTGACACCCTTTTTCTGAACAAAGGTAAATTAACTAGTGATATTAAAACAGTAAGAGGAAATGCTGAGTATAACACCCCAACTATAACACTATAAGATTTGTTCAAAATGTCAGCCAAGGAAGATAAATCACTAAGGTGTAACTTGTCAGTCCTTTCTAAACCAAACAGTAAAATTTAAGATTTGGTGACCAAGTCTCAGATGCTGCCAAGGAAAAAAGTGTTTTTGGCTCAAATCTTCTCCATTCACTTATGGACACATTTATTTCAAGACAGAGCATATTCACTTGACAGTATAACCACAGTTAAGCAGGAAAGGTCTCAAAACCTTATATTTAAAAGTTAAACTTATGCTCCATTAATTTATGTTTCCTTTCTGAGTTGATGGACCCAAGTCTGGGAAAAAAAAAAAAAAACTCACTCTATACTTAATCATCAAATTTGTTTAAGGTTCAACTACAGTACTTTCAAGAAACAGTCTCTAATATTTGAAAGCATAATAGTCTTTCTTCAAGTTCCAGAGAACATATGTTATAAAGAATTGCATCATTTTAAATATTTCTAGTCAGTAAAATTAACAGATCTAGTTTTCCCATATATAATATGAGGTTATTTCATCTCTGTTGCCTCATCACAATTTCAAGTGCAGAGTTTACGATGCTAATTTCTTTAGATATGTGGCCTCTAAGTAGGGTGGTATTAGCTGGGTTCTGACCATATGATGCAGAAGACAGAAAACGAAGACATCTTCATTTAAGGATATATATGTTTTCTATTATTTTTATAAGTATAAAAGTGCAGGACTAGAAAAATTAACTAATATTAAAGCTTCAAAAGGCAAACATGCCTGTTATGAATTATTTTAACTGTTAACCTTAAACTTTAATACTTACAATCACAAGTAAATCTAATGGTAGTTTTACTCCCTTTTTAATTTGCCCTGAAATCATTTCTTGGAATAAGACTTTTCCTGGTTAGCTTCAGAATTAAAAGCTCTCTTTTGAGACCGTGTCCTATATTTTCAATTGGACATCTTCATCAGGAGGGCTTACAAATTTGTGAGTCTCAATATATTTCAAACTGATATAAGTACTACACCCAATATTCTGAACACCTGCACCTTCTCTTGGACTCCCTATTTGGCTACTGATCCTGCCAATTCACCACTTGCTTGAACAAAAACCTTGGAATCATCCCTGACTCCTCTCCCTCAACTTCCACATCCAACTGCTCAGTCAAAAGGTGGTCAGTTCTACCATCTTAACATCTCTCTTCCTTCCCTTCTTTCCATTTGCACTGTCAGTGTCTTAGTTTCAGCATCCATCACCATTCACACAAACAACATGCACTTTTCAAATGCTCTACCTTACTCCAGTTTTTCTCATTTCAAGTTCACTCCCCACTAGGACAATGTCTCTAAAACACATATCTGATTACATTATTTCCTTGTTCAATTCCATTCAAGAACTCTCCACACTTACAGGCTTGGCATTCCATCTTTACCCACACAGTTGCACCCTTCTCTATACTGCATCCCACAATCCACAACTCAGCATAAGGCTGACAGATGTCAGTAGAATAGCATGTATTCACCAATGAAGCATAGATAAAAAAGCGATGTCTCGAAGCTCACATGTGAAGGACTTGGTCTTCCTCACTGGGCAGCAGCAGCACCCCAGTTATGAACCACTTACCAGAAGGATATAGTTTCAGCTTTAACAGGCTCCTACCCTACTCCCCTTTACATTCCACACACTTTTCTCAAGGCACCCAGTTTATCCCTTCAACAAATATTTATTCACTCATAAATAGCAAGCACCTCTTATCCGCCCGGCACCAGGTGCTGTTCTCCAGCCACATGTAAAGTTCCCTGAATACATCATTCTTTCATGCCCCCAGGGCGCTACACTCAAGATTTCTCGTGTCTGTAACAACCCACACCCCCTCTTCATAGCCTCCCTCTGCAGTGAAGACTAAATTCTCAAGAACTGTTATTTACAGGATTTCTTTTTCTCTCTTTCTCTCTTTCTTTTTTTTTTTTTTTGCACTGCCCTATTTATTTATATCTATCATATCTGGACACAGAAACCAGCACAACTCAAGATGACTATCCAGTAAGTATTAGCTAAGTCAATTTGACAAACACTGTTCAATATTGTCATCAGTCTGACTCTTCTGTCTATGGTTAAAATCAGCTCATTTCCAAAGTATGTTTGCATCTCCTCACTCACCACCAAGAGAAGCTGGTTTTGAGGACTTGCAGAGCAGTAGTAGGTTGTATACAGCGTCTCTACTCAATCATTTTCAAGGGAGAATGACAGGTTAATAAGAACTTTCCCCAAAATGCACATCCAATCTATTGCTCCTCCTTCTACAGAATCCTACCTCCCCCAAAAGTTCATTTTGATTCAGGCAACCTCATTTGTATATTATACTCATATGTTTTTATCATGCAACATTATCTTCTATGTCTTAATAAAATATAAGTGACATGATCATAATGATAAAAAAATGACTCACTGACATGATCATAATGATAAAAAAATCAGTCAATTGTTTATATGTTTGTTCCCGGGTCTAATAGCTGAAGTTGAATAAAGAAGATAATAGAGAATAACTATGAAAGGAAATAATCAATATCAACAGTTAATTTATACCTGTCATAAACTCTCCTCTGTTTGAAATTAAGTACTGTCCCTTACAGTTTCCTTTGGACTCTTAAGAGCAACTGCTGGTATGGTTTTTTTTTTAAGGCATAAAACTAATCAATCTATATTTCTCTGATGTTGAAAAGGAACAGAAATGCCAGAGCAGGATAAAGAAAGATGTTGTGAGTTCACTGATGGGCAGAAGTTAAACCCCAGGGTGATGAAAAAACCATTGGTTAGATTTTTTCCCCCCTAATTTTAGTATAGCCTAAAATGAAGACAGAGATAGCATGATCTATAGCAAATCAGAAATTCACCTTTGCTTCTTTATGATCAGTTTACAAAACAACGCAATACACTAACCTTCTTAGAACACGGACCCCCATAATTCATGTTAGGGTAGATGGTGGGACAAGAGCAGGTCAGATACAGAGAACACAGGCTCAAGGGCTCCCTGGCTGTTTCATCCAGAAAAAAAAAAACAAGTAATAAACACATCACATGGCGGTGTGCCATTCACAAATTCTTAACAGATCACTCCAAAGTGATCGTCATTTAAAAATATTTATCACATGACAATATCAATTAACATCCAAGTCCTTACCATATTCCAGGGACTGTTATGAATGTTACATATACTAATTCATTTAATCCTATTTTTATTCACACTTTGTAGATAATGAAACTGAGAAGCACAGATTAAGGCTACAGGTCTCACAGCCAGTAAGCTGAAGCCTAGCCCACAGTCAGCCCTCTGCTCTCACCATTACCCTCCCGTGAGTCATTAAAAGCTTGAGTCCAGAACCACCCATGTTCTTTGTCATTTCTTTGTTGTCAGACATGGAGCATGGTACCCGATCACTCATGCACCTTTCTTCATCATGAGATCAAATGAGAATATTAATGCTACCACCTCTCAAAATGATTATTGCAAGGACATAAAACACAATGCATCTTATATCAAATCTTAAAATACATGAACCTAAAACATACAGAGAACAGAGCCAAAAACTCTAGTTTCTCTTCGTATGCTATTCTTCTACTGTCTAATCCTTCCCCTCTGAAAACATTTATATAGAACCTAATTTGCTTTGCAGTGCATAGATTTCTAGTTCTTCCCAAACCTGCTTCCTAAAATACTTGGGGGCGGGGGGTGGAATACAACTAAATTATAAACAGGGATGCTAAGAAATTTCTTAATGTACTGCAAAACCCAACATTTTATTATAAGTTTTTGCTCTCAGTTCTTTGATGCTATTAAAACTGAGTGTCAAATGTCTTCCAAACAGAAAAAAATAAAATCTTGGACATTTCATTTAAATGTCACAACAAACCATTGCACAGTTGCAGAAACTGATGCTCTTATCAAGTAAAACCAGTCCACTATCACCCAGCCAATAAATGGGATAATATGAGACCATGTCTCTATCTGCACATACACTCTTCCTAAGTGAGTCCTACCTGTGATGCTTTCTCTTAAATCAACTAAGATTTTTCTAAGGTTTCTTCTTTGCCCCAAAATTTAAGTTAGATATGTCCAAGTTAAAGTCCTGTCCCCAAGACTCAAGTTAACCAGAATGTTTTAAAGGACAGCTTGGTCAAGTCTCACTGCCATTAGTGGTCACACTGAGAAAGCTTACAAGCCAAAAAGTCAGCAAATAGCTTAACCATGTGAGGATGAAATACTCTTAGTCAAAAATTGTTTTTACTGAGACCTACAGCCCAGATGAGAGAACAAAAAGATTACATAATTCTTCATGGTTTCATGAAAATAACACAATGAATATTTTTCTTCTGAGAAGCACAGAAATATAACTAAGAAGATAGGAGTACCCAGGAGCAAATTGAAGATTTTGAGTACCCAGGAGCAAATTTAAGGGGTGTCTGACCCATTCAAACTGAGTTTGCTAAACCTCAGCCCATTCAGACTGATGGAGAATTGGAAGAGACTCTTTTCCTTAAAAGTATTTGGAGTAAAGGAAATGCCATTGGATATGGAATTTCACCCTGGACAAAGTACAGAAACAAGGTGGGGGCCTGTCTCATAGCAGGAGTTGCAGGGTAGAGTAACTGAGTAAGACATGCTATCGTAAAACCTTGCCAGTTAGGTAAAACCTGCGTTATGTGAACAGTTGTTTAAAAGAAAATATGATAATGCATATTATCCAAAGATTTGTATTATTTCCATTTTCCCTGATGTTTTATCAGTCACTTACAAATATTTGTTATGTCAGAGCTTTAAAGTTTCAAACACAAAAGAACTGTGTCCATCCCAAAGCACAAGCCAGGATTCATCTCTTAGAGCCATACTGTAAATCCCTTCTTTGTAGGTTCATCCACCTGTGGTTATTACAAATTGGTTTGTAGATTTGCTAAACTATACCTGATTTTAAAATGTTCTTAAGGGCCTCTCTGGTGGTGTAGGGGTTAAATCTCAGTGCTAGCACCACTATGGCCTGAGTTCAGTCCCCAGCCAGGGAGCTAACCATATGGCACAGCAGACCTCTCCTGTCTCACCCACTGTTCCCCTCAGTAGTGTATTACAGTACATCTACCTGTTCCACCCCCCACTCTGTCTCTGGTGAATCCTCTCACAACCTGCACCCCCTACCCCACACCTCTGGTCTACACCCCAGTTCTTCTATACATAAATAAACAAATCTTAAAAAAAAATGTTTTCAAGTGTTCATTAGTGCAGGTCTCTACAAGCAATAAGGCTGAGAGGGGCTGTCATCACGTACAGCTGACCAGCAACACCTTGCAAACCCAGTGACTGCATTAGTGTTTCTTGTGCACAGATCTACTGTGCATTTAATACTTCCAATGAGGCAACAGAGGCTAGAACAGGAAGAGAATGGTTTCAACTTAGTCATGTCTCTCAGGGATCCCATATACTGCAATTGCTTTGTGGAGAAAAGCCAAGGCTTGGGGTTGCTCATGAGCAATTCTAATCACTCCAGCACCCTGTGGTACTCCAGACACATACTTGGAGTTTTTCCAGAGAGCTGTTCTCAATCAGGCAATTGTCTTGATAATAGAACAACTGTATGCTCAGTCCTGTTTAAAGCATCTGTCCCACCATGACCACCAAACCTTTTATTGAAATACGTGAGTTTCCTTCCCTCCTCTGTGTTAATATGTACAGGAAGAAGCGATGGACCATAAAGAGTAACTAGAAAGAGTGTGTCTTATTTTTCATTGTGGTATAGGTAAACTTTCAAGAAAAGACTGAAAAAACCTATAGGGAGACTATATTAAAAATCTAATAATCAGAAAAGTTATTCATTCATTCAATAAGTATTCACCTAGCACCCACTACAAGTGAATTATAATATAGGTGGGTAAAACCATAAGAACATGTTTATTTTATTCCAAAATAGAGCAAAGCTGTGCTGATGTTGAGGAAAAGAGCATAACATCCATTAAATTGAAAGAGTATAATTACTCCCGGAGATGGTGTGTTCATGTTTTCCCTTTGTAGTCTTTTATCTGAAGAACCCAAACCCTCAAAGCATCAGGAATTAATCTCTACTTTGCAGGAAATTGCACTTGGAAAAAAAAGTTACTGTGGTAATGTGAGTTATCAAGACAAAGTCTAAAAATTTAAGGGTCTCCCTACTTCAATTTCTTATGAGATGTTTTGGAGAGATATAAGCTAGATAACTGTAGCTGGATTTAAAAATTCCGTACACTGACTTTGATAAATTCTTTGAAGGTAAACTATGTGCCTTTTTGTTTCAAGTAAAGTGAAGACCCCAATTTTTGTAAAAGAATTATGACGTTTTCTTTGTTAGTAAGCAATGTGCTATTTTTGGCTTAAAAATAATAAGAGTTAAATCCTCTGTCCTTTCTGTAGACCAGAAAATGAAACTTTGAATGTCTTGAGTCTTGTTGCTCCTTTTCAGTTCCAGAGTTTCTACTTTCAGCCGTTTCAGAATTTTAAAGCATAGACATAGGGAGAGTAGGAGGAAACTAAAAACCACTAAATTCTCTTTTTTATCAGCTCTGAGAACACCGTAAGAGATTAAAATGATTAGGAAAAAAGATGTTGGGTGGGGAGAACCCAGTTATTCATATTATTAATCCCACAAACATCGCTAAGTATATACTCTGTGCTAGGCACAGTTTATTATGCTAACACTTGAGAAACAAAAATGGATCAAAACCTGATGGCATTCCTAGCCATCAGGAGATTCAGATGTAATGCTGATCTGATACCTGCTGCTAGAGACTACAGAGTTGGCAGCATACGTTCCTGGAATTCACAGACCTTGTATATATGTATAGCTGTAGATTCTAGATGTAAGTGGTCACTATGAGAGCAGATGCATCCATATAACATCCTTGTGATGGCTATATTATGAGGCTCATTAGTGATGATGCAGAAGTACATTGTGATTAAAAGTTTTCACTGGAGAAGAAAGAGCCAAAACAAAAAACAAACAAATAAAAAAATCACAAGAATGTGACTCTCAGGGAGTTTGCTTGAAAGTTAATGACCTGTTGAAGTGAGGGCCTCACTCATAATGATCCAACCAATTAACTACAAACTGCAGCTGCAGTTTCTGAGTGTTAATCTCATTCTTCACACATATATTAAGCATTACTTCATGTGCTACTTTAAGCACCAGGGACATGATGACAAAGGACAAAATGAATTTCTTTAGGGGGCTCACAAATTGGAGGAGACAGACACATCATCCAACAAACAAAACAACAAGATGACGATAAGATGGTGATAAGGAAGGGATGTAATAGGGCCCCAGAAGGTAGATCCTCTGAATTGGCCAGCGGAAAACAAGAAAGATTTCCTTATATAAATATTTTGCTTCATATTTCAAGCACCCAGAACAGTGCCTGACATATAAAAAGTAATTGATGAAAGTTTGTGGAATGAAGAGTCAAAGCAATGTGCAGATTCCCAAATATATAAGACCCTGATTTTCAGCAACTGAAAAATTCTAGTCGAGAGATGAGACCTATATACATAAAATTAATATTAAAAACAAAATTATAAACAGATGTGCAGAAGGTTTATATGCAACATGTACTATCTGAGTAGAGAAGAATGAGGGATGCCTTCCTAGAAGCAGTGAGATTTTAGATGTACTTTACAGGGTTGCTGTGGATTTCATGAGGTGACAGATGGAGGGCATCCTATAGGGAAATTCCTGTTAAAGGGCAGTGAGACCAGTTTGACTTGAGATCTGTAACACTGTGGGCAATAGTTACTTATAACATGGGCAATGTAAGCTGGGGTTTGATTTAAGAGATTTTAAATTCCAAGGCTAAAGAATTTGAACTGTGTCCTATAAATTACAGGAAGTCATAAAATTTTTGTTCAGTGTGGTGACATAAAAGTTACATATCTTTTGTCTATTGAATATGCCGGAATATCTTTATTCTCTTTAAGATATTAACTTTCTCCTATTTTTTTTTTCTGCAATACTTTTGGTATTTCATTTCCTGCTTTTAAAAAAAAAAAAACTGAGATGATTTTCGCCTTGTCAAGGAGTTGGAAAAATACAACAGAGAGTTTTGTGCATTCTTCACCCAAAAAGGCTATATTTTTGAAAGGTTAATCTGGTTAAGGACCAGTTAGGTCTTTGATACATATTTGCATAGAACTAAATTTACTAAGAGATTACTTCTTTAGATGGACTAAAGTGGCCTATCACTGAAACTGGATCAGGAGCTTTCACTGTAAACTTGGTTAAAATGACAAGGTTGCATTTGTGCTAAGTGCTTTGCTTCAGGGAAAAGAACTACATATGCCTTTAGCATAAACATAGGGACACATGTCCTGGACTTGAAACAAATCTGACACATGGCTCATCCAGTTTCACTGCTATCAGGATACCAAGTCTTCAGCCTTGGGGAAAATGTATCCTTGAAGACTGTTTCTTTACCATATTGCCCCACTTTCAGAAGAAAGAGTGCTCTGGCTTGGGGGATTGGGTCACCTTTGCAAAAGGATGAACAGAATCTCAGCTAGCATGGATGTGCCTCTTTCTCTGGTTCATATCTCGCCCAGGCTTGGCATCTTCACGGCCAAAGCTCATTTCCCACAGACCCAAACACATCACCCTCACTTGATTCTTCCATGTGGTTGGAGTGTGATAAGATGCAAAACAATGGGTAGAGATAAGATGCAAAACCATGGTTTGAAGCCAACTAGGCCTCACCACCTCAGAAGTGGCCACTCCAGATACCTGGATTGCCCAGCCAGCCAGAGTTCTATGAACTAGGGTTTGGGGCCAAATCCTCAGCAAATAATTAGGTGCTATTTTGCTTTTCTTTGCCATTATTCCTTCTTCAGAAACCATAGGGGAGTGGTTGCTGTGGTCTCCAGAGGATTGGGGTATTTCTGGTCATCTGGTCAAAATAGAAAATAATAGCACCCTAAGCTACACATAGTCTTAGCACTGCCTATTACTATAAGTCAAATTTTATTATTGGGGTACACAGTAAGGTCTCATAAAAACAGGTGCTAGTTCTCTCCCAGGCCCCTCATTATGACAAGTCAAAATAAGGAGCTACTACTTATTTGTTTCTAATTGTGTTTTATTTTCTTAGTTGAAAAGCTCAGTAAGTGGTTAATTCAATATAAAGTCTCAAGGACACCTGTTTGCATGAGAGGCAGAATCCTACCAAATATTTGCTTATGTAATTACTTTGAAAAGTATACATGCTTCTCTATTAAAAGAATATTCAAAAGAGTTGACACATATTCTTTCTCATAACATCAACTGCATCTATTATTCACAAAAGTTCATGTGAAGCCCTGAAAACAGTGAAAAGAGTAACATGATCAAGTATAAGTTAAAATGTATTTATAGGTTAAAATAGATCAAGTATAGGTTAAAATAGATTAAAGCAAATTATTCTGAGAAACCTCATTTTTTTGTTCTAAGAAGAATTTGTAAGAAGTGTTAATTACAAGGCAAAACTGAAGTAAAATTTTAAGTTGTGTAATATTACAAGGAAACATTTTTAAGTGGAAAATTCAAAAAAACTGTAAAAAAAGGTATTCAAGGAAAAAGTATCCTTTCTTACCCCTAACTGGAGTATTTTTAAAGCAAGGAAAATATATTAGAAAGCCATCTTTTTTTTGTCTGTTCTGCATGTTTGTTTGTATTTCTGAGTAATTGTCACCATGACAACATCCTACATTAAGCCACCTAACATTAACCAGGAGGTCAGAATTTATTGCCAAATGTTTGGAAAGCAGCCCTTATGTGTATTATTTGACCCAAGATGATGTTTTTTGAACTTACAAATCATGAATTCTCTAAGGGAAAGCTCAAAGCTGATAATCAAGCAACCACAGATATGCTATTATTCTAGGTTGGAAGTATTTTCTTTATATAAAATTCTATATAAATCATCAAAAACAGAGCTTAGGCAAGAAATTATGAGTTGTTTTTCAATAACATTAATACTATGGATTTCTGTTTCCTGCTATTATAAAAACATGTGCTAACATAAGGTCCATGCCCAATATATATTTGCTGAATGAATGCTTTGAAGTACATGAACAGCAAGAAATGTAATAAAATGATAGAGACCAACACAATCTTTCAATTCCTTTACAAATACACTATAGCCAAAAGACCCTTTTAGGAAAAAGGATAAGCGATCATACAGGCAAAATGAATAATTTCCATTTTAAGAAGCTAATTACTGAGGAAAAACAATTTCCAACTTATGGTAGTAGTATATCCTGGAGTTTAAAAGCAACCAATCACATTGAGTTCTTTCTTTGCTCAATCTAAGTCTCTGGTAGCAATTTACACTAATTTCTTTTGTTTACTTTCTCTTAGAAGATGAAGTGTGGCAGAACATCCTTCTTCTTACACTGAAATCTAATTTACTTAAAGGCAGTTAAGTAGATTTAAGCTCCTTCCCAGTCAAAACAACACCTACTTTCTTAAATTCACTCCCTGATTCTTCACTGCCCCATCCCCCATATTGCCAGATTACAACACAGAATCATGCGAGTAGCTCATTTGTGGTGCACTCCTCAAATTTTCATATATCTGTCTTAACATGTGGATATTAAAAAGGGGCCATATCTCATTAAATGTGACTAATGGCAGGCAGCGGGGAATGTTATTCTTGATTTATATATCATATCTTCCCTTCACTCCATTCCAGTAACACTATATTGATTTAGTTCATATCCCTATTATTTCATTCTACCATTGTGGTAAGCTCTTTTTTAAAATTCCTAATAACAGTCCTTTAAAGCCAAAGTTAACTTGAGGAATGGGCTGTCATAACGTTCAGACAGGTCTTGGTTTGCTCTCATTAGTGCTGAGCCATTTGTGTGTTCCTCTTGAACTACATTCTATTTTTTATTCATCGAACAGCAAATGCCACTTTACATTTGCATCGTACAGAAGGTTAACACCACTCACTTAGCGTTATCCCATGACTGATGAACTTATCTGAAGTCTGTCATCAAAATCACCCAAGTCACTAAATTCATACTATTGTAAATAGCATGTTTCAGACTATGGATGCAGCAATTATCATGATTTTCAAAAGCAATTCACATTTTACAGTACATACCCTGCTAGTAACTCCATACAGTCCCTAAGTGAAAATTTATTATGGCATTACTTGATTGTTTTCATCTATTTCATGGAGACCCTCAGGAAACTCATTAACAGGGAATACACAAGTTGCCAAATTCCTGTTGCAAGATAATAATAAAGTCAGGAAGAGAATCAAAAGGTTCCTAATAGTCCATGCTATAAGGTTCAACTGATGAGCCATATTTCTCATATGAACTATTTCTTAAAATAAGATTCTATGAAAATCAACTTAGCACTGGGTCTCACTCACTTTTGGAAGGTAAGGAAATATGCTTATGCCTATTGTTAAATTTCCTGGAAGGACAAATTCACGTGAAAAGTTTTTATTCTTTGTGAGGCATAGGAGTGTTGGACAATAACTCTATGTGAGATGCACTTACTATAGCAGAAACAAAATGACAGAAATCACTTTGTGATGGAAACGTATTTTTAATGAAAAGTCATTCTTCTGAAGAGATTACATGAACAAAAATATGAGCCAATGAAACATCCAAGTCTTACGAATCTAACAAGGTGCCTATTCTTTCTCATTAATGCCCTTTCTCTCCATCTCACCAGCTGTTGCATAGGTTAGAAAATGAGTAGAAAGTTAAAGAGGCAGAAATTAATAAATTATGCCTCTGGGTCTCAAATTGCAAGATAATTTCCTAAAGGAAGTATGTGACCAGTAAAATGACTCGATTCATTCATTTGCTTCCCTCATTTTGTACCATTTTTGTATGTGATCATGTATATGGACCAGCTAGCAAAAGAAGCCTTATTTTAAAGCTTCATCATGGGTATAAAGAAGAGAACTTGATTTTGATTTTGATTTTGATTTTGATTTTGATTTCAAAATCAACAAAAAACTATGAACCAGAGACACTTTTTGGGGGGTGGGGCGGGAGGGGAAGGATTGGGGTCAGAATGGGGCGTTTGCAATTGTATGGGGGAATATAAAAATAAAATTTAATATTTAAAAAAAAAAAAAATAAATATGCAAAGAGAAGTTAAAAAAAAAAAAAAATAAAGAAGAGAACTGTTAGAACAAAGGCCACAGCATGTTTCCCTTAATACCAAGATGATCCATACAAAGGATTATGATTTTAATCTTTTTTAATATATTTTATTTTATATAATCTTTACATCATTTTTCATTTTTGCACAATGTATGCATTTTCATTTTGGTTATATTCCCCATACAATTCCCATCCCCCTTATTTTTACCCTAATCCCTCCTCTCTTCCCCACCATCTCCCCAACCCCCGTAGTGTGTCTCTGGTTTATAGGTGCTTATTGATTTTGATTTTTTCTTTATTATAATTAGTCTTTTTCCTGGTCCTTATTTAGGTTTTCTAAATTCCTGCTATGAGTGAGACCATTCATTGTTTTTCTTTTTCTTTCTGACTTATTTTGCTGAGCATGATCCCTTCCAGCTCCATCCATGTTGCTGCAAATTGCAGGAATTTATCTTTTTTTGATTGCTGAGTAATATTCAAAGTAACTCTAGTTTATCAAGCCATGATGCTTACAACGCTCGCTCACATAGCAGACTGTCAGAGAATTTTTACTTAATAGTACTTTTTTTAAAACGTATTAATATTTTTTCTTTACTATACATCAAAACTATGGCTAAATTTTATATTTGTCTCTGAAAATAAACCTCACAGAATTTTATGTATGCAGATTATACATGGATTTTATTGTTGGTTTGCTTCAATGACTGGAAACATTTTTTTTTTTTAAACTGCAAAAGCCAAAAGTCCTCTGCCTCATTTTCAAGGACTTCCCTAGTCTAATCCCACTGTTTATCCAATCTTGTGTCACTCCCTCCCCCACTGTACACCCTCTGTGCTGGACAGCCTAACTTGGATGCATTCCAGATCTGCCTTTTTCACTTTCTGTTACTTTGCTCATGTTCTTCCCCTTACCAGGAATGTTTTCCTTTTTCCATATACTTTTTCATAGCCTGTGTATTTTCAAGGTCTACCTTTCCCTTCAAGAAGACTTCAATGATCCCCCTTCTAGGTTTCTATTGTATAACTCAGATCTTAAGCAGGTCTCTAACACTGACCTCACCTCCTACTTTTCCTTTCACCCTTTTTGAGTCCCACTGGCCTCCAGACACAATTCAGCCTCAGAACCTTTGCATATGCCATTCCCTCCATATGACAGGTTCTCCCCAGTGAACTCCACACACACTCCTTTAATCACATGCAAATATTTCACAAATGTCATGCTTCCTAACCACCCTATTTAATATTTCAACCCCATGTCCAGATTCCCTACTTCCTTTTCTTGCTTTATTTTTTTCCATTGTACAGGATTGTCATGAGAGTAAGAATTTTTGTCTGTCTTATTCAGTATTGTATCTCTAGTGCCTAAAGTAATGCCTGGAACATAGTACAAACTCTAAATATCTGAAGAAGCTGAGTGAATTTACAGAGTGTTAACTATATCCGAAGTGCTTGGTAAGTATAATTTAAATGACTTTATTGAAATATATGTACTAAGTGCCTCATAAGTATTGTCCTGCTTACTTTTTACAACACCCTATGAGAAAAGAGAGAAGTGTAACATAGAAGGATACAGTGAATTAACTACAATTAAACAACTGGTCAGTAGCAGTGTTGATAGTCAGCTCTTCTGACTACGAAACGACAGTCTTTTGTACCTCATATGCCTTTTAACTTCCCCCAAATGCTCTTATATCCCTTCTCTCTTTACCACTATTGGCCAAATACTGTAAAAAGAGGACTTACTTATATGTATATAATCTTCTTTCTAAAAAAGAATGTGAGAAAGTTAGCTTAACTATTATTTTCTTTTCGTAAGAAGAGGTGGAGGAGAGGAGGGAGATATGAAGAAAGAGGAGGAGGAGGAGATGAGGAGAAGCAATAATAGGAGAGGGCCACCCTGGTAGTGCAAGGGGTTAAGACGCAACCTGTGAAGCTGTCCACAGCCACTGCAGCACAAATTCAATCCCCACCCAGGGAGCTACCCAGATTGCGCAGCAGACCTCTCCTGACTCGCCTGCTGCTCCCCTCAGCAGTGTATTTCAGTCAGTCTGCCTGTTCTGGTTCCCACTCTGTTTCTGGTGAATCCTCTCATCCCCCCACACACCTCTAGCCTGTACCCCAGGTCTTGTATGCATAAATAAATAAATCTTTAAAAAAAATAATAGGAGGAGACAAAGAAGAAAGGGAAAAGAGGAAAAGAAGGGAAAAAAAAAAAACAATTATTACATTAGTAGCCAGAGAGAATCCAGGGCTTAGGTTTTACTATAAGTTATTAGCTAAGAAAAAAGGCATCCTGAATTATCTGGAATATGAAAATAAATCTAGATTAAGTCTAACTGTTTAAAAAAATAAAAATATTTCAAAAATACAAATGCAGGCACTTAGAAGCCCAGAGAACTTGGACTCCACAGACCCTACCCCAACAGCCACGGTCAAGGGGTGGGTGGGGTAAAGCTTAAAGTTTGCCTCAGAAGTTTTAAGTGGAAACAATACCAGCAGAAACTAACTAAATTGATATCCAGACCATACATAAGACTGTGGTCATGTCAGATTCTTTACAGCTTACAGTAGTTCTAATTGGTTGGTGCCCCTACTATGCTGGTTGTTAGATATCATGAAAATCATCCCTGGAGCTAATGTTTTTCAAATGTTTATTATACACCAGCACTATACTGAGAGCTTTCATAGATTAATTCATGCAAACCTCACAACCACCCCAAAATCACAAGGATAACAAGTAATGTTCTAGCAAAGTAAGTGGTAGAACTGGGCACATGCCAAGACCTCCTAGCTCTATAGTATGTATCCTCAAACACTATGCTCTCCTGTCTAATTAAAAAATAGAGAGAGATTAAAAAGCTAAGGTAACATTGTTCAAACAGATAATAGAATATTGTGTGATTAACCTGAGCACTTTTGTAAATATATATCTATCCAAAAGATTGAAATCATTATCTTTCTTCTTAATGATTGTTTTTGCCCTGTAACTTATCCCAAGCAAATGCTTGAAGGCATGAATTTTGTGTTATGTATCTTTCTATCTCTAGCACAGTGTCTGTAACACAGTAGGAGTCTGATAAATGCTTATGGAGTGGATGAATGAATGAGAAAACAAATGAATGGAATGACTAGAAATTTATTTTCACACTTTATTTGAAAAATGGCACTTTCCAAGGACACAAGACTCCTTGGCTTAGATAATTACATATTAATTAGTTACACGTAAACAGCTAAAAGTTGTCATGTTAGAAGTTAAAATAATTTTTTAAAAGTACCATGTTAAAAGTGAATATATAAAATAAATCTTAAGAAATTCAGCCTCCCTTTCTACCATAAATGGGAGAGAAATTAAGCTATAGAAAAAAGTTTTAATGTACTCAAATACTGAGCAACTAAATTTTATAATCTTCCTGATCTCAAAGATTCTTTCAAAGCACAAAGCCTACTCAACAGAAAAGCATGTCAGTTACTCCTAAAATGGGTGTGTACAACCTAGTCATGTCTGTTAAAGGGAAATCACAATTAGAAAGATTGGTCTTTATGTTTTTATCATTCACAATCCTTTTTATCTTAATCAGGTTTATTCCTCCTTAAGGATCAACTTGACATTTATTTTAAATTGTTTGAGTTAAAAAGAATCTCCAGAACTTTCAGAAATAAAAGTAGCTCAAACATTTTCCTCCCATCTACTCCACCCATGCAGCATTTCATAGAGTCTTAAATAGCTAAATTAAATCACAGGAACAAAATTCTCCTATGCTTAAAGGCATGATCTAAAACTAACCCAAAGAGAGAGGTTTCCTGCTTCTTTCCCTTTTCTTACTCTCAAAATAATATTTGCCTACCAAAGACTAGCAGGAGACTTTCGTTTTAATTTCAACTGAAGCAAATGTTATAGTTGTATTACTACTCATCAACAGGAAGCAAAATTACTCATCCATTCCACTAAGATATCTAAGACTAAAAGACTCAACACATTTTCTCTCTTTTTAAAAGATCCAATGTGATGGGATTAAATTTCACAAATTCCAAAATACATTTACTATACAGGATTTAAAATTTTAATCCCTTTGCCATTCACTTTAGTTTTAAACAGCTTGTTTATCTTCTTCCTGCTAGCACAAAATGCAGTACAGAAATGGAAACCAGATTTCTTTACGTAGTGAATTTCATGTGGTTTCCACATTTCTCCTGGCAGTCATTTCCCAGCAGACATTCATCTAAAAAATTCCTCCTTGAGTGATTTTTAAGTAAGATGGCATCTGTAGCATTTTGTGGCACAGTCTAAGCACACTCTCAAATGCACTGCAAATGGCCTAAACATTATAGCACTCTACACTGCAGTTTACATTTAAAGTCTTTACAAAGGTAAATAAAGATGTTAAAAATGTAATCTAGCAAGGTGATTTTTTGGTGGCCTTGAGTCTTAAGAAGGAAACTTTTTCTTTGACTCTTCACATTCAGGAAAATTTCAGGCTGATCAATACATCTTTATTGACCTAATTCCGTCTGGGAAGTCACTGTGCAGCATGCACTAAAAAGTACAGGCATGGTCCCTGACCTCAGGGAGTTTATAATCAAATGAGAAAGATGAACAATAAATACCAGAATGAAGAAATTAAACAACAGTTTGAGAACAAGCAGCAGAGTGCAAAGGACAACTAGATGAGTGAATCAAACATATAATCTATAAGGGTTATCTGGAAATACTACAAATGCAACATTCTTTGAGCTATGAGAAGGCTAAAGTAAAGCAATGTGATTGGTTTAAACCTTCAGCATTCTCTTGCCTCCTTTCTGAAACCATTTAATATTTTTTTTAAAAAATCAAAAGCTACTGGCTCATAAGAATTATTTTAAAGAGCATGTGGAAGTCTAAAAGCAATTTAGTGTGGGAGTTATTTGGTTCTTTTTAAGTAATGCATACACAGAGTTAAATTAATCTATCTGAAAAGTTAATGAGAAAAGGCAAAATCTTATTAAACAACTTAGTACAGATTTTCACTGACTGCTCAATTTCAACCTAGCATTCTGAATAAGAAACAAGAAGAAATGGGACTAGAAAATATAGGAGAAATCTACATAAAGTCTTCATCTGAGCAGAGGAGAGTTGGAGGAAAGATGGAATAGTAGAAAAGAGGAAGGGAAGAATGAAAGATAATGAGTCTACTAATGCCTTTTGATCACTTGGTGGAGATGTAATGTGGTCATTAACACCTATCCTTACCTTTAACACAATTACTAGTTTTGTAATATTCACTGCTCCAGCACTCTTTAAATATTCAGGGGGTAATTCAAAAGTCATGAGAGTTGGAAATGGCATCTGCTATAGCAACCTTACTACCTGCCCAGAGCCAATGCCATGACAGTTCTCCTAGCAGTGGCCATATGAATTGTTGCAAAATGTTTTCAAAAGCACCCCAGTTAATACTGCCCACACTGTCTAATATAAGGCCTCTTGCAACCACCTTTCGTGTAACAGATGAGAAAATAGCCAGGTGAAATACAACAAATCAATCTGGGGCTCCTTCCCTTATACCTCAGTTGTATCCAAGAAAGCAAAGGTTTAAATTAACTTCAAAGAAGTGGGATTTGCTCAAGAAATTTTGAAATCAAGCACAATTGAATCTGTTAAATACTAAATGACCAAACATCTACTCTAGGCACCAAGAGGCTTGGCTTTTTGGTATTTTCACTGTGAATGTGACTTCAGAGATATGTTACAGTCACATTACAGTTGGTAAGCTAAGGGAACTCTACTATGAACATTGTCTTATATAGAATAGCTTTTAACATAGCCTTTTCACACAGTTTCCATCAGCCTGAACATTAAATTCGCTGAAACTCTACTATATTGAATGTAAAGAAGATCCATATTATGTGAGTGGGAATTTGAAGTGGGGGATTTGATAAACTCAGAAAACCCTGCATGTATGTAACACACCAGACATTGTGCATTGAACACACAATGATATGGTATTGCAAAACATCAACCTGAGTCTGAATACACAACACACAATCTAAAGAAAATTAATTTAATTTTAGAGTTGATATTAACAATTTGTACCCAACCTAGCAAATATTGGTAGTGTCCAGCACCAATTATTTTATGATCTGAAGGCAAAATGGGACTTTGATTTAGTTTTTAAGTTTGATTTAGAAAACAAATAAGACAAGATTTACTGGAAATCTTTCCACTATCTTTCCACTTTCTTTATTAAGGGTTTTATATTTAAAAAAAAAAAAACAACAACAACAAACAAAGAGAGACTAAACTTTCCAAAAATTAACCAACAAAAACATAGTTCAAACTGGCTTCACTATTGGCAGAAGGCAATAACTTCTAGAAAAATCAAAAGATTCCTCGTATACTGTTTATTCTGGCTTGTTCTTCTCTGTTCAGAAAACTTTAATTAAAAATAATTTTATGTTCTTTCAATTCTTTAGGGAGCTCCTCAGCAGTAATTTTATGAGGCCCAGAAAACGCAAGTTGAACTCTAAGCATTGGCTCCAGTAGTTGACACACAGACTGGGCCAGGTGGCACCTGAGGTCACTTCCAAAGATTTTCAATGGTATCCAGATAACTTAAAGAAAAAAAATTCTATTTACAAATCTATTAGTTCTCCGGCAACACAAACCATCCTTTCAAAAGCAATCGTAATTCTTTCTGGCCAATGAGATCTAAAACTAGTTCTTTCTTGAAAAGACCAAGGTCAAATGGGAGAGAAGAAAATTGTCTCAGAAGAAAACAGTTTGCTACTAGGCAGAAGGTTAAGAGTAAATTGATTGTTCCCACACAAAACTGAACCAATAGTCCACAAAGTGTGTGCCGCTTTTAAATGCAGTCAGTGAAAGCTTCTCCTGTGTAGAAATCAACTCTCTTAACATACTGCTTTAGCAAAGCTATGAAGGCATTTCCTACCTAACTTATACTTGGTAACCTTCAAATGGTTCTGTAATGCTCTGGCAGACATAGATTTTTAAAAGAGAACTGAAATGTGTACACACTAAAACTATCATCTGAGGTTACAAAAAACATTGCACATACTCTGGTCTTAAAAATGTTACTTCAAAAAGGGGAAATTTTTGAATTGATCACTCAGTATTGCCAATACTTGCTAGGTGGGATACAAATTGTTAATGTCAACTCTAAAATTAAATTAATTTTCTTTAGATTGTGTGTGATATATCCAGACTCACGTAGATGTTTTGCTATACCATATCACTTTCAATGCACTTACTGTTAGAATTGGTTTTCTGTTGGTAATTCTCATATGTAGATTTTGTTTAGTTAAAACATGTCCTGTGTTTGTGTTTGTGTATGGGTGTATTCTGACACTCTCATATACAAAACTACTATAAAAGCAGATGCAAGAGGAAGGTGAGTACGCAAGAGGAAAGTGAGTATGGGTGTTTCAAAATGAGTCTCCAAAGGTTATCATAAGAAAAGAGCTTCTACTACAGTGTTTTAAAACCAATTCTGTTGTGTTTCTTTCAGAATTGTTTTTTCTATTTTTACTTATTTCACATACACATGATTTATTTATCCTGTGAGATTATAAACACCTTGAGGAAAAATAACAGAATTTTTTGAACAGCACTTGGTGTTTCTTAGGCTTTGGAGTCTTGGGGCTTGGCTTTGAATTGGGGGTCAGTAACTGTGTCAAAGTGGGGGCACTCCCAGCAGTGCTGAGCCTTGCCTGAGGCCAAGGCCTATTCCAACCTCTACTCAGTCCATACCCACTTGATCCTGAGGAAAAGCCCATATGACAAATGATGAAACTCAGAAGATCTCAGAAGAGTCAAATAATTTGCTGAGGTCACATAAGAATAAGTTGTGGAGTTGGGATTCAAATGCACTCGCCTAGTTCCAAAACCCTCACACTGCCCTGCCTCCTGAGCTTCCACTTCTTCATCTGTGACTGACCTTTCAGGATTTTGCTGATTTAATTAAAACATTATAAACACTGGAAACACTAGCATGGGGCCTGGTATAAAATAAGAGCTCAAAAACATATTAAAGTAAACAAATCTTTAAAAATGGAAAGATGGTATACTTTCCTGTTCCCACAATTTTTACTCTGTAAAAATTTATATAATCAATGAACTTTTATCATTTGATTTTGTATGGCAATTGAAGCCATTTTTGGTTGGTTTATATAAAAATGAAACAGGTGCTTATAAAGTTATATGGTTAATGCTCATTTGCATCATGTAAATAACCATTCAACACGGACTAACATATACACTGAGTGTTATTTATGTGTCTGTAAAAGTAAAGCAAATTTCTGTGATGGCATGAATACAAGTATTTTAATATGGTCTCATTGGTCCCTTCAATAAATTCTCTGGAGACAGAACAGAATTGAAAGGTAAGTTATCCACAATACATACAACCAAACAGATTGATGTTGCAGCAAACCCTTTTAGAAGTCCATGTAATTTGTATATCCCTTTCTGTGTATAACAGAGAATTATAAATCATAAAATAAAGATACTGCCCTATGCAGAATGCAAGTATGCTTCTCATGATCTAAAGACTTAGCACTTCTGAAATGACCTACTGCATAATTAGAGGTACTCTAGTAAAGCAGAAAGCTCAAATTTCCTTGTAGCCAATGTGCTTCATGTGCATTCCAAGCCACAGAAAGGCTACTTTCCCTATCCCTGAAAAAAGGGGGTTTCTGAGTCTTTATGTGACACACATACAAATTTTACTCTCTTACAGATAATATGTAGGCACATTTCTCAGTAGAACTACAGAAGCAAAATATTGGTGATTCCAAAAGACATCAGGAGTCAGTATTCTAAAGCTGTCAGTAACCCAAGGACACCATGCTTCTCTTGTCCAAGTGAGCCAGCTCATTTTAAAGTCTGATGGCAACATAGAATTCAATGGGAGTTCACAGTATGTAGCATTCAGATGATGCTCCTCAACTATGGGGGTGTCACTTAAAATCTACAGAAAAAGGCCAGCACCAACCTTCCAATCCCTGTGTCATGCCTTTCCTAAAGATTTCAAGATTCTGGAGTCATAAATCATATATTCACCTCCATGTGACTGGTATTCAAGAGAGACAGAGATTTTCAGGTTTCTCTGCAGGATGTATCATGTTACTGGAAGATAGAAATGGCTGCTGTGCACACCAGTGGTCAGTAAAGCTCAAAGACAGAGTTTGATCCTTCTCAAATGATTTGAGAAAAGAATTCATATATATACTGCTTTGGATTAGGGGCTGATTTCTAAATAAACAGACGCAGCAATGGAAAGTCCAAAGACAGGCACAACAAAATACATTAGGAAAAATACGTTTCAAGATCAATTCTCTCAATCTTTGCTTTTTGCAAGCTTTGAAGATTATAAAATCAGTTGCATTAGGTTTATGATTTATAATCATTCTATCTTAACTACTTTTTCATTTGTTGAAAGAAAATCTGTTAACTCTTCTGGATTATTTCTTCTTTCCAGTCTCTAATGTTGTATCTCTAGCTAATACACTTCACTTACAGAGATAATTTAAAGGTAGTCATTTGTTTGAGAGGTGGGGAGGGAAAAAAGGGAAAATTTTTGCTACAACTAATCTCCTATTCCTTTTGGGCCCTAACAAAATAAGAAATGCTGGCGATTAGAAGACTGTATTGCCGCCAATAAAAAAAGAAAAGTGCTAATCCATACAACATAAGGCCAACCTAAGTGGGGCTATCTTCCTTAATTTGCAATGAACTGAGGTCAACTAGATTTTTATCTCAAATACAAACTGGAAGGGAGAAATCAACAAGAAAGGAAACACCACAACTTGGTTAGATCCTGCTTTTCACACAAGATTATATGACCGATAGCTACACAGGATGCTTCCAGAAGATTAGAAGGCCAAAAATAAGCAAGGAAATATGGCTGGCCCACTATTCACATTTATTTTAAAAAGAATAGTGCAATCTGATACATAACTACATTATGTATGTAAATGCTAAATTTGCACAATATTTTCCATTTAAGATAAAAAGTAAGAAAGCTTGAATTCTTTAATTATTGTCATGAGAAAGGCTGATCAGAAATCTTATGTATATGTAGTTTTTAATCATTCTGTTATCAGTTTACTGAATGGCCTACTGCAGGCTAAAGAAACAAAGTATAAAAATATCATCCCTGTTCTCAATTAGCTTATATTTTATTCAGAAATGATCTTAATATGAGAAATAAAAGGAAACATTTCAGTACAAAACTAAGAGAAGGCAGAAGGTAACCTACAAATTAATTATAGGAAATATAAGTTCTATAAGAATTCAGCAGGCGAAAGTATTTTCTCCCTGTGGGCTGGCAACATGTTTCTGAGCACAGGCTTTGGAGATAGTAAAATGCTGAGTTTTGCCTATCGCTGTAATTCCACAAAGTAATATGCTTAACCTCTCCTAGCCTTGACTATATCATCAGCAAAATGGGAATGATGACAATACCTACCAAATAGGGGTTGTTATATAAATTGATGCAGTGCATATGAAAGGATTTTGTAATCTGTAGGAAAACTATAAAATGACCATTGAGTTGGCGGTAAAAGGAATCACACCCAAGGGCCAGGAGGCTGGTAGGGAAGATGATTGACTTTTTCCCCCATATTTTCTATTGTTTGAACTTTTATAATGTTTGTACAATCTTGTAACCAAAAAAAAAAAAATTTAAACTGTATAAATACTATTGAAGTTTGCTTTCTAGAACCCATCACATTTTAGATATCTAACTGATAACTTCATAGACATAGAAAAAGGCCTCAGGAGATTTCCAAATGAATGCCTAGGACCTCATAAAGGCCTGGCATTTTAGATTGAACTTGATCACACGTTAGCATTTTTAACATTATAAGTAAGTGAGAGTTCATTGAAGGCAGGAAATGCGTCTTCTTAATCTTTTAATCTCAGTCCCTGGCATTGTGACTGACACATGAATGAGTAGGCAAGAATAAATATTTGTTGAACTCTGAGGGGGAAAGATAACTGGAAAATGCTTTTTAGACAACTGGAAGTCCATTGAGATGGGCCCAAATTCTAACAGGAACAATTATTAGTTGTTTCTGTTGAAAATCACTTAAATTGCTTCCAATGTCATAAAGATAAGCATATATTTGAGTCCCTTGGATAAAACATCATTAGGGACCTTTTTGAGAAAGGGATATCTCCTGTATTTGAAAAAGTATAGATATGTGGACTCAGAGAAAATCATGGAGCAGTGTGATCAGAACCACCTTTCATCCATCTTGCTCAAAAGTTCCAAGGCAGGTTTCATCACTGTAAATTGAAGAGGGGAGAGGAAAGGTATTCACTGTTTGTGGGAGGAACAATGACACACCTGAAATGCAGGCTTCTTGGCTCTGTGATCTCACCGGCTCATGGTTCCTCTATGACAGTTTATAAATAAGCACACAGACACTCAACAGGACAGAGTCAGTATTCACAGGCAGTAAGACCACTAGATCATATGGAGTCACACTGCTGTATTTCCAGTATTCTGCATGCAATGAAAGGAGGGAAAAGGGAATGGAGCTGTCTGGGTTGTTCAAGCACTATGGAATAGGTGCTAAAGACGTAAATGGAAGCAGAAATACTGTGATATGAAGTAATCCCTCTGATTTCCTTTGATAATTTAAATCTATCTATAAGTAATGAACCAATCTCTGCTTCAGCACATACATCTAAGTAATTCATTTTTTTTTATCTTATCTTCCTCCCAAGGTGACCAGAACTTGGAATAACTTTTGAGACCTTTTATGATACGTTAATTGAAAAAAAGATATTTCATGAAAAGTGAATACTTTAAGACAGTTCTCACTTGAAACTTTTTGAAATATTCAACCCAACATATTTAAAAGAGGTCAATTTTTCTGCTTCAAAAAGTATTGCAGAAAACCAGTAAAATGAATTGCTCTGGCTGTAATTCTTTAAAGAATGCTAAGTGTCTTATTTTGGCTACTCAAATTATTTGGAAGCTACCTAGGAATTTTCTCACATTTTTGATCTCTGGAGGGGCAATTAATCAAGCTCTTGTTTGAGGGAACTCAGACTTTAATCAGAATTCTATAGAGGCAAAGTCAGAGCGCAGTATACCCAGAATAGCTAACAGCATATATAATTGAAAACAGCAATAACAGGAGACGAAAAGTAGATGGCAGTGGGCTGATATGTTATAACCTTTGGTCAAGCAGTACTTGGCAAAATTCAACAGATTTAGTTAACCAGAGATAAAACCAAGCAGACTACCATTAAAACAAAACAAAAGCCTGAACACAGAATCAAGAATTACCAGTGGAAAAAACATGCTGGACTTAGCAGCATGGATCTACCAGAGGCAATTTGTTAAGAGACCGGGATTGTTATTTCATAGTGGAGGCTTAGAAATGAAAACTTGAACATTTCTGTAGGTCAAGCTATAGCACAGCACTCAGAGAGCCAGCCCAAATCGCTGAGGGAGCCGAGGCAGGCCGCATGTGGAACTAATTACTCATGCAGAGGCCATGACAAAGAACATTTCTCCAGACTTTTCATGGGGGCTTCACTTTCAGGAAGTTGCTATAATTACTGTTCAAGTCTAGAGCAGCCTGCAAGCTGCTGACAGATCCAACAGACGAGGAGGAGGAGGAGGAGGAGGAGGAGGAGGAGGAGGACCAGAAGGAGGAAGAGAAGGAGGAGGGGTGGGAGGAGGGAGAGAAAAAAAAGAACTTATCTGCCCTTTTGACAAGTGAAATGCCAGAAAATAAAGTACCCCGAGAAAGCTCAAAAAAGTTTCCAAATGAGCCCTGACTTCCAGTGTTCAATTCTCTGTTTACTTTTTTTTTTTTTTTTTAATCTATCCTCTATCTTCAAATTACTTTCCTAGCTTGGATCGGACAGCAAATTTGTGCCTCTACACTAACTCACTTTCAGTTGGCCACAGCAGAACTGTACATCTCGACTCTTTTTTTACAGCTTTTCCATACTGGGGCCCACTTCCTGCCCAGTTGAGGAAAAAAATCTGGCCTGAAGATGAAATGACTGCTTAACATTACACTAAAACATCTGGTACCATTTTATGCACAGACCCATGTCTGAGAGCAGGCGATTCTAGCGGTCTCTCCAGCGGCACAGCGCATACCCAAACCTCCCCAGGGTGACATCATCCCATATATGGACTCTCCAGCCCAGCCCTCCCCCTTTTCCTGGTCCTAAATTCATTGCCAGTTCCCCAGTCTGCAGCAAATGTGCCACGTCAAGACTGGAAATCACAGCCCTTGAGTGTGTCTCAGTCAGTGCAGCAGAATTCAGGGGGGAAAGCTGAATGCAACCCCTGGTGCAGGAAGGGAGGCTTTTCCCAAAGACAAGGAGAGGATTTTAAATACCTAGCTGGAAGCTTCTGGAGATCCTGCTCCGTCGCCCCAGTGTTCAGACTACCTGTTCAGGACAATGCCGTTGTACAGTAGTCTGCACATTGGTTAGACTGGGCAAGGGAGAGCAACGCCATGGACGACCGGGACAAAAGTTGCCGTTTCCAAGGAGAAGACATGTGTTTGCTTCTTTTTCAAATCTCATATCCAGTGTTTTTCTTCACAGGTTTTGCACACTAGGGACCAAGAAGCCGGTGGGGACAAAGCGGAGAAAGGACTGCTCGAGGGAGGACCTGCGGGTAAGGCCTTGACGGCTCACCTGGTCTGTGATCAGGAGAGCCTAGGTGGGGAATGCGGGGGTTTGCGTCCACTTTCAAAACAGGGGTGTGTGTGACGGGCAGCTCTGCATTTAGTTTGAATGAGTGATTTTTGGTTTGTGGTACAGAGTGATTTTTTTTTTTTTTTTTTTACCGTAGGTTATTCAATTTCTGAGGACTTATAAGTCAAATATTTTCTCAAGTTGAAAAGTTTTCCCACTTCAAAATGGAATATGAAAAGATTCTCAACACTAAAGAATAACTTAGCAAGGCTAGTTTTGAAGTGTTGAAATTGATAATTCAGAGACCTAAAAATTTCTCTGAATGAGGGCTGTGGTATAAATGTTCACATCCCAGGATGGAATTCATTTACCCCAAAGTGAAAAAAAAAAAAAAATACTTGCTATTTGTTTAATGTGAGATGGGAAGGGCTTTTTTGAAAATTTACTTATATAATTTAAATACTAGGAAAACAGTAACCTAACAATGAAAGAAGAGGCTGCCAAGTTTTTGCCCACCAGACAATGCAGATGGGACGTGCCCAGAAAAGAGCGCCAACTCAGAACTTATTGAGTCAGCAACTCAAGAAATCAGGAAAAAAAAAAAACATGTCTTCAGATATCCCTATAGAGAGAGATATTATATATCTAGCTAGATAGTATCTAATATCTATCTATCTATATATATTCATCTGGATCACTTTTATTTTTAAACCAAGAATGGTTGATAATTGCTGTTCAGCTGAGCCCCCATGCCTTTATTTTACAATGCTCCTATATCTCTCAGCATTTAAAATGATAAGGTACTTTGTCTAGCAACCCACTGATAAAAAAGGAATTTGTAAACGAAGGCAAAGTTTTCTTTGGTCAGTTTCCAGTTGTCCTGGAGGTGAAGGAGGGTGGGAGAGGGGTGGACGGTGGGAGGGAAGAAAGCCCTCAAGCTGAATGAAATCCCAATAGGGAGAATAATAGAGAAAGTCTGAGTTGCAATATGATCCATGATGAACTTCAGAGGTAGGTTCCTTACAGAAAGTTCTGGAAAAATGTTACTGCCTCACCCCTAATTCCCGAACCCCCTTTTACATCTCCACCCAAACAATTCTAATACAATGGAAACATCTTTTTTGAAAAATAAATATATGTTTTGTCTTCCTTTAAATCCCTCAGTTAAAGAGGCTCCCGAACAAATCTTTTTCTAAATTGTACATTTCCAAAATTGTCACAAGCTATCTTTTGCAAAATATTTTATTATAAAAGGTTCTCCAAGTTATTTGTCAAAAGAATTATTTTAAAAATAATCCTTTTGCTCATCCCAAACTTATACAAAGAATATGTTTCCTCCCCTTTTTTTAAAAAATATAAAAAACAGGAGAAATTAATTTTGTTATAGAGGATTTGCATGTAAGCTATCTTCTCCCCTTAGATAATAAAATAAAGTCCATCATTTTTTTAATTGTGACTCAGTCTTCCATATTAATTGCCTTTAACAGAAAAAATGAGATTTTAAAAATTTGTAGTTTCTTTTACACAGAAAAACTAAAAAAAATTATTAGATAACCTGTGGGAGTTTTTTCCCCAATAAATATGTTTTCACTAATTAATATAGCTACTAGAGAAGATACAGAGTTTATAATGTACCTGGCAAATTTTACACGGTTTCTCAGGAAAATAAGTGAATTTTATAACTTGCTTTTACTTCATGTATATTTATTTCAAATGCCTTTCTTCAATTAAATGGCCCTTTCGTTTCAAAGAAACTAACCATCACTGGTCCTTCACCTATTTTCTCTGCAGGATGACTTTTAGTCTGGGACAGAGAGACCCCGGGGGTGTCCATAACATATGTACAGTAGTAGAAATATAAGAATTAATTTGCAAAGGAGTGTCCAGGGAGCCCCTGCACATGCTCAGTGGAGTTCTGACAACCCATTTTTGATGCAAACTTTTAACAAAGGAAAAGGAGTAGTACTTATTTTTTAGTTGCATGAGCTAAATTATAGATGAAAAGTAAAAACTCACTTTATAGCCCTCTGCTGACTGAAGGCAGAATAGTTTATGCGCTGATATATATACCAACATGTATACACACATCCAAAATAATCTTACCTATTTCAAGGGAAATTAGAATAATGCTTAATTTTATTTTGATATTACTTTATAAGGAGATATACAAATATTTTAGGGATCATGGGATCTATTCCAGAGGAAACTAACCAACAGTGAACATCTTCAACTAAAACTACTCCTGGATATGATGGTAAGTGTTAAGTATTAAAATTAAACATTGTACATCAGTTGAAAGGGAAAATTGTTTGCAGGACCTGTCCACGCTATACTTCATAGAAACTTATTTTCTGTTTTAGTGCATGCATGGCTGATTGATAAACTAGACTAAGTATAGGGGTTAAAAGAGAACTTTTTCTCCATCTAAGAGAAAGTTAATTCAGAGCCTTAGCTTTGATACCATTAATTTTAATTGGAAGAGGATCAATATAAAATGATTTATTTACATTTTAAACTACCCCCACCTTTTAAAAACCATATATTTCAAAATCAAAGAAAGTTTGTTGACAATGGGGCAAAATTTCACACTGATCACTTACTTGCAATTAGTCAATCGGTTTAATGTCTTTCCTGTTTGGCATTCGACTTTCGACCCAGATAATGTGTTTATGTTTTTAAAGGACCAAAATACACTATCTGCCCCCACCTCTTTCCTACAGACCACCCAAGCTTTTCACTTCATGGGAAAGGATTTAGGCCTAAAGCTTTTAATGAAACAACACCCACTCACCCCCATTTTTTTGGTCTAAGTCTTTAAAATTTTTATAGGAAATAAAAAGAAAATATAACTTGGTGATGTAAAAAAAAAATTCACTCATCCACAGCGTCCATCTTTACCAAACAGAAGTCAACGCTTTCATATACTCTACAAGAGATTTGCTCTTTAAAAATACCCCATTTTCCTCTTCTCAAAGGAAAATGCTCCACTTATCACAATAATATACAAATAATAACGATGAGACCATTATTCAGAACTTCCAGCGTGAAGTAACTAGACAGTCAGGCTTTAATCTAAGGGGAGACAGGAAATTCCTGAGAAACGACTAAAACTTTCTTACTGGTTTCTTTCCCCTTTCTACCTTGGTATGTTAAAAATTATGTAGATAGAAATATTTAACAGTTTTTGAAGGTCTCTTTTAAAAATATTTATCAGTTTTAATAAATGATAATAACAAAGTAAATTCAGGAAAATAATTAAATCTTCATTTTGAATTTCCTGACAAGTGACAGCCAGCTTCCTGGAATCGCTTTGGTTTAATTTTGCTGTAGAGGATTTAGAAGATAATTCTTTTCTTGTGTTCTGTTCTTTAGATAATAAATAAAAGACAAAATGAAAGAGAGGAGGTGTAGTAGCCATATTAAGAAATTGAAAGAGATGATAATAATGTAAATAGTTCTTTCATATTTTAGCTAGTATTTTAAGTGACAATGAATTAATATTTACTCCATAGCTTAGAAGATAGAAAAAAAAAGTCCTAAATCTTTTTTATCAGCTTTCCATCTTTTTACCAAACTTGAGAGATTCAATATAACAATAAAGTGTACATATACCATATATTACTTTTGTACTTTAAAAATCATTTCGAAACAGACAAAATCTAAAAGTCTTATGAGTAATCATTTTTCAGAAAGATTTTTTTTTTCTCTGAAAAATGGCTATGGTTTTTCAGGCTCAAATATTTTTGGATATCTTGGTTTAATAGAACTGTTTGATATTAAAAGATAACATATGAACTCACAAATATTTCTTTCTGTTTTTCCAGGTTGCATGCATCATTCCTTTAATTGAGCAGAGTTAACTGGATCAAATTATTTATGGGAGAAAGAGGGAGAGCTATACAGAATTACAGTAATTTTTATTTTCCACCAATATACACTTTGTAAGTGAACCACCCTATAAATATTTTATGTTGCACTGAATGCAGCAACAATAACAAAATAGTTTCTTAAGGTATTTGTTTCTGCATACTCTGATCTTGTAATTATTTACATAGCAACCATATTTACTGATGTTTTTGATTATGCCAAGAAAAAAAAGTTCCACTACTCAGAAGTGATGGCCAGAAACAGGATCAGACATTTATTTTCTTGAAATTAAATAAATAAATGGAAAACCTCACTTATCAACTGTTATAACTGTACCACTGCATAAAAGTTCAGATGTGTAGAAAACTGACATTTGTCAGTCTTTCAGACTGTTTTGCTCTCCATAAAGTTTCTATCTGCTTTTTTCTCAGAATCATACAATTAAAAGAAGTAACAACTTGTTTTCTTTAATATTCTGTGAAAGAATTCTAAGTACTGCCTCTTTGGACAATACAATTTTGGTTTTTTGTTTTTGAAGAAATTCCACTCACTGGAATTTTGACTATCTGGATATTTGTTTTTAAAAGGCAGGGGAATTTTATTAAGCACCTCTATGGATGTGAACTGATCATTTATATCAAAACAGTCAAAAGATTTATTCTCAATTCACCAGAATTAAATATTCTGTCTATATATTTAACACCATTCACTCTTTCTTATGCAAATTATAAGTACATTTTCCAAAGGTTCTGGTTTTAAATTTTGAATATGAAAAGGAGTTTCCTTTTCTGTGTTAAGGTATTATTTTGTTAACTATAGCACCAGTGATGTTCAAAATATATTCTGAACATCACTTTTTAGTTTATATCCTTCTGATACTAAGGCAAAGCCCTGTAGTAATTAATAGGAGGAGCACTTAAGCTAACAATTGCTTTTTATTTGGTTTCACATCCATACTTAGAAACATTGCATTAAAAAGAAAATGAGAAGTTTCAATAAATCCCTGTTGCTTAATAAAGTATTGGTAAAAATGTATGCCATTGTTCAACCCCACTATCAAAGCATAAGATACCAAAGTTGAATCGCAAAATTCATTAAGCTCATTTTGAAAATGGCTGCCGTTTCCATGAAAAAGATAAGTTTCTTTTTCATGGGCAAGGTTATGGCACTTATCTACTCCAAGAAACATGTATAAACATAGTCTTTATCTTGAACTTCAGTATTAAAATATGCAGAAATTTTATGAAGAGGAAAAACATCTGGTTCAGCCCTTCTGAACTCTGACTGCATGTGGGCAGGAATAATACGGATTGGAATTAAGAATAAACCCTGTGTTTAATTTTTTATGTCTTTTTCTTAAAAATTCAATGTGAATTTTCTGTTACATCAGTTCTCCATGTTAGCACATTTGAAACAAATGTATAAATGTACTTTCTGAATAAAGTGAAAAGTCTAACTTGTTTTTAGTTCCATAATGTTTTAATGTTTAATTCTATTGTGTGTTTTTCTCCCTTTCCCCTGACCCTCCAAAATCACCAAATCTGGAAAGCAGACTGATTGTATCTGCCCATGAGCAAAGGAAACCCGAAGGAACCAAGGGCCTGGCTGGACGAAGTTGTCATGTGTCTGCCTGTCTACACTTGCTGTGCAGAACATCCGCTCACCTGTACAGCAGGCACAGACAGGCAGTCACATGACAACCCAGCCTGAATGACAACCAGCCATTGAAAGAAAGCAGCCCTCACACCATAGCATCTACACCAAGAACTACAACCAAAATGAGGGGCGCGGGGATCTGGGATTTTAATCTGTTGGTTTAATACTTAACTCGTATGTATTATTATTATTTTATTTTGATTCAAATATTGAAACCAAATTTCCAAAAGTAAAGTGAGTGGTGCCTATGAAATATAATAAAACCCATTTCTGAAAATATTCCTGTGCTCTCTATAGTTCTCTTTTCCTAACCGTTGTCAGTAAATAACTACCCTGGACATTTATTTAACACAACTTTGCAGCATCCCATAATCAATATAAGTTCAATCTGATATTTCACAAAAAATAAATCATTCTAGTATTTCACCAAAACTTAAGTTTAGTTTTCAGTAACATGACTTTTAAGAGAGAGAGGGAAGAAATGTTCCCTTACCTCTCATGGATTTTGAGTTAATACACTGACAATTTGGGTCTGGGTAAAACACAGTGAAAAGAGAATTTATTTCCAACAATTTTCACATGTATTAAAATAGTTGTATCTCCCCTTTTGATACATAGAAGGTAAAATTTGAAGTGCTGAAATTTTTGAATGTCATCATGCAGATGTGTTACTGTGTCTTTGTTTGATTAAGAAGGGACTTGCACTAGAGATCTGAGGGTGAAATTTACAGGGCCAATGCATTCACTTGGAATATATGCTTCATTTGTCGTAAACTTTTAAGCTCTGGAGATATTTAGGCAGTTCAATTATTTTGAAAAAGAGCAAGGAACGGGATCAATGGCTATGCAATGTGAATTTTGCCATCTCTTTTGAGGAAATGTCAAAATTTCAGCTAATGCACTAAGAACTGGAGAAAAATAACCAGGGCTGGCTTGTTTAGGTGAATATTTCAAACATTTTAGGGTAAAAAGTGGGGAGATGTGTAAAATTAAAAATATATCACTTTGACTTGGTTGACTAAAATGTTTTAATGTAAGTATTTAAAATTTATTTTTATCTTTCTTGGAAAAATTCTGCTCAATTTTTTAAAGAAGCTCAAAATTTTCTACTGCCTTAATTTAATATTTCAAATACATATTTTACATATTCAGGTATTTTATTTTATAAATGGGAGATTTAATCTCAAGGTTGAAAGCCCATAAGCTTCAAAAATTTCTATAATTTGGTTATACTCAAATCTGACACTATAGTTCCTTTTAAAATACAGTGGGCAAAACTATGAAATATGATTATGGTCAAATGTCTTGCTTTCAACAGCCCAGCCTTATGGACTATGTTATCTGCAAAAAAAAAAAAAAAAAAAAAAAAAAAAAAACTTCTGCATCTGCAAAGGAAATTGTACCAAGCATATGAAACTATGCTTCATAAAATGTAAAATATAATCAGGGACACAATATAAGAATGTGTCAGAGGACATTTACATAGGACAACCTGATTTTAAATACTTTATGAGACCTGCAGCAAACACCACTGATAGGAGGCTATTTATGGATCATCCTACTGGACCCAGCAAGGCAGACCCAGGACAGTGTCTCTCTCTGGATGACATAATAGCTGGGTCAGAACATAAAAGAGATGTTCTATTTCACCAGACTCCAAAGGGAAAGCTAAGAGGCTAACAGTCATCCTGAAGTGAACTGCTCCAGGATAACTTTTCAAACAATGTTTTCTTAAAATTTGAGGTTAACATCTTGGTTTTATTTTTTTTAATTAGTTCTCAAGAATGCTTGAAAGAATGTTAAAAATATTTAAGTTCACTAAATGAGGTATCTTTAAATTTTACTTCTCAGGGAAAGGGTAATATTGATTGTTTCCTCAGCATAACTTTGAATTGGACACATACTACATATAGGTGAATGAGTGCGGCTCTACAAGTATTTTTTTTTTTTGCTTTGCCTTAATTGAACAAAAGTATTTTTAATAAATCATAAGTAGTACTTGCCATTACGGTTCATTGAATAATACCATATATTTTTCAAAATAATAAATTCTTGGATAATTCCAGAACATGGATATGTTTTTATGAAATAATATTACAGTAAAAATCATAACATAAGATCACTTATGTATGAGGGAAAAAAAACAAATATGATCATGAATAATTTTAAGAAAACAAAAATGGATTAAAGTTCAATATTTATTGGGAATTTTTGGGTGAAAGAAATACCTAAGTTTTGGCTAGCTATATCTACTCAGCAAAGAGTTTGAACAGTGTTTACAGGGTCAATCCTGACTGCCTCATCACAAGAAGCAGGCAGCCCCAGTAGGAAATAAGCAGAACTCTGAAAGTATAAGTGAAAACAGAAAAGCTAAAGATTTCTGTAACTTCTTGGTCTTACAACTTCAGTCATCCAGAGATATAGCTGTCACTTTGTTTCTTATTACCCAAGTTACATTTGTCATCTGTTACAGCTACATAATAAAAACAATACTAAGTAAATATCCCTATAAGGGAATTATATAATCTTCTTATCAAGCTATCCAAACACTTCCACCCACAAAAATGAGGCCTGTAATTCTTTGAGTGCAAAGAATGTTCTTATTTCGATGCAGAGTCTGGATTTTCTTCAATAGTGTAAGGTTAGTACATTTCCACTGGAAATACTTCTCTGAATTACCCTACTATGATTTTAATGTTCATGTTGGACTGTAAAAATAGAATTTCGACTGTGTGTTACTAATATGCATAAATTAGAGTCCCTTTTCTCCAGAGATTTTTGTCATTTATACATTTCTCATCAATATCAAAAAAAAAATAATGCTTTTTCTCCCTTGATCATCTTAAATTTAAATTTCAAACATATTTTAAGTAAAGGCCATAAATTTTCCCCCAAATCTGATTTTAAAGTATTAATATAAAATTATCTAAACCCCAAATCCTTTTGAAATGATAGTTTCTGCTTTATTCCCATACCTTGCCATTTTATAAATTCCTCTTCAAAAACTGTGTAAAATATATTTATAATGTGTGATAACACTGGAAAAGTTACTTTCTTCTAAATCCTCTTTAATCCAGGAAGTTCTATGGTCAGAGGAGAAAAGAAATCCATTAAACGCCAATGGTAAAAACTAAGAAAATTTTAGGATAATCTATCTCCAGTGGTAATTTTACCCGGTGATTGAACAATTTAGTTTAAATTAAGAAACCAGGATGTGATGAATTTTAATGTTGTACTTCTTCATTTATTTGCCCAATGACATCTTCACTCAACCAGCATTTACTTAGTGGCACTGATCAGTGCTGTGTCTTCCAGTGAATCAGACAATGGATCTTGGTCTATAGATGCTTACAGTTCAGCAGGAACTTAAACACTCAACCCATATCTAGCATGAAGGAGTTTTCATATCAATGTTTATATGCCAAACAAAAGTTCTTAAATCCATCCATTTCTACTATCAGTTTCAATCACCCATTCCAAACTACCATTAAATTTTAGACTAGAGTAATAGTCTCCCAATAAGCCTCCAATCCAGGTTCTTCCTCCTTCCAGCCATTCTCTGCAATGAATTTATCGATTCATTCTTTGAAAGGATCTATAAAAAATTACCAATTTTTTTTTTTGCCATTTCCCATTGACTTTTTGGTTATTGAGGAGGACTATAATAAAATTCTATCTCCAATGAAAGTTCTCTCACAATTAAGTAGCAGATGAGAAGATCACAAGGAAGAGATTAAGGGCTGGTGAGGTCATGCATACCTGATAGCACAGCAACATTTTTAAAAGTATAAGGCAGCATTACAGCATCTCTTATCTGCTCAGGGAGGTAAGGAGCAGAATAATGTCATGTAATATCCTACTTCTCATCAAGACTCACATTCTCATTTGCTCTCTGTTTGTATCTATATTCTACTTTCCTCTCCATGCTAAACTCTAATGTCAGCTCCTTCTTGAAAACTGCTGTCACCTCCTCATCTAAAAGCAACCTCTCTACAGCAAGACTGTTTCTTCTGATACTGCATGGATTCTGTGGAATGTCATTGCTATATAAGCATAAGCTCTGACTCTTCTACTGTACTCTCAACTCTTTAAGGTCTGATCTATCTTTGCATTTCTTCTCCAAAAAACCTTGCACAGTTCCTTGGTCACAATCTAGATTATTTAAACTTTTGACTCTATTTCCCTATGGGGCTATTAAATACACTTCCCTCCCCCCAAATATTATTATGTGATTCTCCAGCATAAAAATTTCAAAGGTTTCTCATATTTCTTAGGATCAAAGTCCCTAATCTCTATAGAATCCTTTCTTTCATTGTTCTAGTTACACTGGCCTTAATTCAGTTTCTAGAATTCATCACGCTCAACCCTGTCTCAGGGTATTAACACAAACCTTCTCTAACCTCCCAATCCCAGATACTCTTTAGTTCCAACACACCACTGGGTGTATTTCCTTTATAAGCCCTGCACCTATTAGGTCTTCCTGTTTGTTTATATATTTCCTTCATTGGGAAATATCCTGAATGAGGTCAGGTACCACAAATTCCTTGTTAACCTTTTTATCCTTGGTGATAAGGACAGAGTCTGGTATATAACAGGTGTTCAGAAAATACTTGCTGGGAAATGTTCAAGTGATTAAGAGCCTACCATTGACACTTAGCAGCTGGCTAAATTATTCATTCTTCTGAAGCCTCAATCTTCATCTCTAAAATAGAGAATGCATATAAAGTACTGTCTTAGCTCAGAGCTAAATTGTAAATAATAAATGCTAATAATTAACAAATGCTTCACCATTCCAATTGAAAATTGGTTTTCCTAAGTTTAAGCAGGAATGAATACAGGGAATGCTATGTTGAACTAGGGAGCATTTTGCTAACTGAAAATACATTGGTTTGGCTGAGCATTTAACTAGTGAGGGTATGCAAAGGTAGACTTACATGAAACTGACCCATATCCAAAAAAAAAAAAAAAACAGAAGTAATAAATGTTGGTGAGGATGTGGAGAAAAAGGAATCCTCATATGTTGTTGGTGGGAATGTAGACTGGTCCAGTTTCTGTTGAAAACTATATGAAGAGTTCTCATAATATTAAAAATTGATCTACCATATTACCCACCAATTCCTCTCCTATGTAGCTATACAGCAAATACAAAAAAACTAATTTGAAGGGATATACACATTCCTATGTTCACTGCAGCACTAAATACAATAGCTAAGATATGGAAACAACCTAAGTGCCCAAAGACAGAGTAGTGGATTAAGAAGATGTGGCTTATATATACATGATGGAGTGATATATATACACAATGGAATACTATTCAACTATAAAAAAAATAGATGAAATCTTGCCATTTGTGACAACATAGATAGAACTAGAGGAGATTACGCTAAATAAGTCAGAAATCAATGGAGCTTAGTGGCATCCATTCAAGATCCAAAGGGATAATAACACACAAACCAGTGCATCCAATCTCACCCCCATAAGCAGCTACTCCTTGACCTGGAGTATATATACTGGCAGAATAACTTGGAGAGGAAGAACCCAGAAAATATGTCCATGCAACCCCTATAAATGTATTTAGAGTTTTATATATATATAGAAAATTCCAAAGTGTGGAGTATTAAAACATGATCTAGAAGGATAGTCAGGTTTGGGGAAATCCCCTTGATTATAAACAGTTTATAAGATGGTCTATTGATTATCATGTAGCAAAAACCTAAACTTGGACTAATTGGAGTATACTAGAGGATAGCATATAGTCAAGTACATAGATTAATTATGTCTATCCTGGTCAAGCTGTGATTTAAAAACTCCTTGAGATGACATACAACTTAATGCTATATGATAGCAAATAACATTGCTTGGGACACAAATGGAAAACTTTTTATTAAACTCTTTTTTAGTAGCACTACAAATAACTTTACTATAATGTTGAATAATGGTCCAAAAAGGGCAGTCCTCAAGTACTTGTGGGCATTCATTAATTCATATAAAAATTAAGGGGAGGGTAGATAAATTCAGTCAGTATGGGAAAAACAGAAAAATTCTAGGGGACCCAATATTACAGCTGTGCCAATTATGGCTTAGATTATGAAACAGGGTTATACTACTGTCTTTGCCACCTTGGATAGGAAATTATATAGCTTATTACCACCATTTCTATTCCTTGTTTGAGATGTAGGAGAACTCATAGGCTAGAAGGGAAGCAGCATGTCAAGTGTCACTAAAGAAATAGGATTTGAGTTCTCCCTTGTCTGAACCTTATTCTTTGATGAAAAAAAATGACAACATCACAGTGGAAGGACAATGGTAGAAATAAATATATGGGTATGTTATTGCAAATAAGAACAATTATTAATATATGCATTTTTAAAGTCCTACAATTCCAGAAAATCCATAAATAAACCCACAGATTTGTGGTCAACTAATCTTTGACAAAGGAGCAAAGAATATGCAATGGAGCAAAGAAAGTTTGTTCAATAAATGGTGCTGGGAAAACTGTTTTGCTACATGCAAAAGAATGAAGCTTGACCACTACCTCACACCATGCACAAAAACCAACTCAAAATGGATTAAAGAACTAGACATAAGACCTGAAACCATAAAATACATAGAAGGAAATATAGGCGAAACACTACATGATATGCACATCAAAGACATCTTTACAGACACATCACCCAAAGCAGAGATAGTGAAGGCAAAGATAAACAGTGGGACTACATCAAATTAAAGAGCTTCTGCACAGCAAAAGAGACAATAACAAAAAAAAGAGAAACCCCACCGACTGAGAGAACATTTTTGCACACAACACTAATGATAAAGGACTGATCACAAAAATCTACAAAGAGCTGATGAGACTCGACAAAAACAAAGAAAATAATCCAGTCAAAAAATGGGCAGAAGAGCTAACAAGAATCTTCTCTGAAGAGGAAATGCAAATGGTCAACAGGCATATGAAAAAATGTTCAACATCACTTGTAATCAGGGCAATGCAAATCAAAACTACTATGAGATACCATCTTACACCAGTGAGATTGGCACATATTAAAAAAACTAGCAACAACAAATGTTGGCGAGGGTGTGGAGAAAAAGGAACTCTCCTGCACTGTTGGTGGGAGTGCAAACTGGTCCAACCATTATGGAGAGCTATGTGGAGATTTCTGGACCTACTAAACATAGAGCTTCCATATGATCCAGCAATTCCACTCCTAGGTATTTGCCCAAAGGACACAGAAACATCAATTCCAAAGAACACCTGCACCCCTATGTTTATAGCAGCACTATTTACAATAGCTAAGCTTTGGAAACAATCCAAATGCCCAAAAATAGATGACTGGATCAAGAAGATGTGGTACATATACACCATGGAATATTACTCAGCATTCAAAAAGATAAACACATGCAATTTGCAGCAACATGGATGGAGCTGGAAGGGATCATGCTCAGTGAAATAAGCCAGAAAGAAAAAGAAAAATACCGGATGGTCTCACACATAGCAGAAATCTAGAAAACTTAAATAAGGGACCAGGAAAAAGAATAACTATAAAAAAGAAAATATCAAAATCAACAAACAACTATGAACCAGAGACACACTATGGGGGGGTGGGTTGTGGGGAATGGAGGGCTTGGGGTCAAAATAAGGGGGTTGTAATTGTAAGGGGAATATAAAAATAAAATATAAATAATAAAAAAAGAAAAAATAATAAAGTCCTACAATTCCACTTGAGGTAATTTAGCCAGCAATGATGCCCACTTAACAAGTGAAAATACAGAAGTTTATAGAAGACTGACTTGTCCCCTGATTGGCCATTAGTCATAGTAAACCCATGTCCAATTTCTCACCCTTTCCATTATACTAACTGATCTGTAAGGTCTTTTGCTCAATTAATGTCATCCTGGAACACAATTTGAACTACTGTTTTTTAATCAAAGTATATTTTATAAGCTATTCTTATTTATTACAAACCTACCATAAATTAAACAAAACCATATATATTTATATGGTTACCTTCATACTTATTCAATTTATATGGTTAGCTAATTACTTATTCAATAGTCGAGTAAAGTATAATTAAAGTGTACCAGGCTAATTACATGAGAAAGCAAGATGGTGGAACATAGGAAAAAATATGACAATCCTTTATGAAAATTTGAGTATAAATTGACATTGGATAAATGAATCAATGTATAATGAACTTAATAATATTTCCAGTGACACATTTGCTTGACTAAGAAAGGTAAGTTGTCATGTAACAGAATTTTCAAAGTGTATCATTATCCTCCCCTTCCAACCTTGGTTCCCAGCAGACACAACAAATGTTGAGTACTAGCCAAGAGAAAGAAGAGGTACTGACCCTTCCCTTTCACCCTGAGAGCATTCTCAGAAACAGTCTGCAGTGGTAGGAAATTCAGGCAAGAGGTGTACAGAGCAGGGTAGAGGATATAGGTGGGAATGAATGTGGAACGAACTCTTACAATTTGAAAAGAGGATCCATTCATCAGTTATTCATTAATAATTTCAAAGTTCCTATCTTGCTTCTTGAACAGAGTCTTTAGTGAGCAACAAGAGCTAGCAGGAGCTGTCTGTGGTCCATCAACTTGCCCCCCTAGATGCTGTGAGTGACCCTCCCCAGAAACTACATAGTATCTCTTTTTGCTTGGATGACTGTTAGTCTCCTAGTTGATCTGCCTTCTTCTATTCTTGCCATCTTGCTCCTTCCACACACACATTGCATCCTACACATCATACCCAACTCACCAGACAAATCTTCCCAAAACATAAACCCTACCATGTTACCTCCTGTTACAACAACCCAGTGATTTTCAATGATGCTTCGAATTAAAATCTAAATCATTGAATAGGGACTGACAAGGCCCTACCCACTAGTACCTCTGATTTTATTTCCTGCCTTTCTCCTACTTCTCCTATATTCCAAATACCAGCTTCTTGCTGGTGCCTATTTAGGGGCTTTATCCTTGTTGTTCCCTCTACGTAGAATGTTTCTCAACAAAATCTGTACAGCTCATTCTTTCAGTCTGTGTGTGCCAGTGTTACTTCCTCCCAAACACTCTGTCTAAAAGTCCTTCCATCACTTTCTATCTCTCTGACCCTATTTTTTTTCTAGAACACTGAAATTCAATATCAATATGATATTATGTTATTATCATATTATTGTATAAGTTTACTTGTTGATTTCATAGAAAAGAAAAATTGTCATTTTCTCTTTCTTGAAATGATTTAAATTGAGAAAACAACTTTCCTAAACTTTCTTCACCTACATCACTCTGTTTATTCTGAGGGTCATTCCCACCCTCCCCATGCTCAACCACTGTCTATGCACACACTTTTAATAATATGTTACCTGGCACTCAGTTAATACTATAATTGCACACACATGTATTTTTCTTCTTGTTGTAGTTGAATGCTGATGAGGGAGCTTTAGCTGCAGATGTTTTGTAAAAAGTTATCATGAGTTTATAGAGGAGAGGAGGGATGACTGGTGACCATGAATATCACCAAACTTAGCGTTTCTTCCTTCCCTCTGGGAGCAGGGTAGCTTTCACTGCAGTGTTTCAGTACCCACATATCCATACAAGAGAACCCTAAAGCCATATTCTAAAAGCAGCTGTTACCCAAGGGTCTTCAGAGCCCCCCATATTAGCACTCAGGAAAAGGACAATGCCAATATGCCTGGAGTTCATCTTCTAATGTAGATCAAATAAGTTTGTGTGTGTGTGTACACAAATCACTAGGTATAACTAATTATGGTTTCTCTGAAAAATCTTGTACTTTCCCTAGAATTACTGAAATACATAAATGATTATCTAAATCCCTGGAAGGAAATATATCAAAGAGAAGATTTTTTTTTTTTAGGGCAAATGAGCACAAAAGAAGATACTTCGTTTACATATTTTTATATCTAATGAGGCATCACAAAGCTGTGGTATTTAAACACTAGCATTTCCTACCAAAAGACAGGGGTATCTAAGCAGCCAGCACAGAAACCATTGGTAATCTTCAGACTCTCATAATGAGCAATGAAATATTTGACTCAAGTCAGTAAAATAGCTCACATAAAAAAATTTTATGAAATCGTTTTAGTAGAAAAGTTTTTTGGACATTGCTATGGGATTTGATTTCCCTTGCTACAAAAAATTTAATGGCAATTAACTAATTATCCAATATTTATTCAACATACTATTATACACAAAGCTCTTAGGAAACAAAAAGAACTATGTAAGTCTTGAAACTTCTCTGCAGCAGCTGACAAAGGCGTGTATCATACTATCAAAGGATATCAAGCCAAGGGAGGAGAACTTAACTCTAAACTCATGCCCTTTATAGCCAAATAAAATTGAGACGATCTCACTTATAAATAGTTTTGCTATCACAAAGTATTGTTATGTTTACATGCTACATTATAAGCACCTAAAACTTCTCAGGTCAAAACAGAGCATGAAAATTCACAAAACATAATTTAATTTCCATTCACATCCTCCCAAATTTAGTAGAATCACTTTGAAGCACTTAAATGGTGCTGTAAGACTGATTAAGACATTATTTTTGGACTTTTATAACTATCACATTTAAGTGAATAGTAAGTCACAAGACCAAAATTATTAACATCTACCATGAACCAGACTGCCATAGTTTTCATAATGCATGCTTTTTTTAATAGCTATCAAATTCTCAAAGAACAAAGTTTGTTTAAACAATTATCTGGGACTCATTTGAAGATCAGTGATTTGGACATGTTCAAAAGCCCATCATTTGAGGCTATGTGACAGTGACAATTCCAAAATGCTTTAGTACCACTGTATCAATGCATTAATTTCTTTTTTAAGAGGGTGTATACCCTTGGATCTTTTCAATACATCATGAAAATTGCTTTCATTCAACTAGTGTCTCCATTATTACAAAGAAGGAAGTTTCCAACTACTGCCCATAACTCCATCTCTTCAGGTAAACAAACACATAACTACACCAAAGAAAGCAACAAATTTTGAAGGGAGAATTGTAAAATTACAACTCTAAGAAGAAACAGGCAAAGCTTCTCAAGCCAACATTCCAAACCAAGTCTTACTGAAAGAGACCCACTGGTGTCTCAAGAATTAGAAACATTGTTGAGAAAGCTCTGTCACTGTGTGACTTACCTCATCATCTTTATACCAGGACAAGCTTTCAGCAGTAAGGACAAACCAGTATCCTTTAGATCCTCCTTTCATGATGCCAATATTGCTGATGGTTAACCACCCTTTGCGAATCACCTACAAAAGAGCACAGATTGGCAAAGATGTTTAGTTTAAAGTGATCCAATAGAGAACACAGGTCTTGCACTGAGTGAGTTAAAAAAAACAAGATACAAATTGCAATAAGAATAGCTTTGCCCCTTCAAAGCTCAAACTCTGTTAAGCTATTTAAGATAACTTCTCTTCCCCACATACAGATAACCGAAGTACAGAGAAGGAAACCTCTCCCATCAAATTAACTAAATCAAAGTCACAAAATTGTATGGATGGTGCAGCAGAGCAACTGAAACAGACAGGAATGAAAAGAGGCAGACTAATAGGCTGTTCCAGGCCTATTTATGGCATTGCTGTTACAATTAAAACATATTTAGCTGATTGGATGAGCAACAATAGACTCTCCATGCCCACTGCCTCTTCCATCCCACTGGCCCATTTGTTTGCCTGGTTTGCATCTAATTAGGAATTTTACCAGAGACTGGCCACCAAATGGTGAAAGAAGAAACTCAAGTCAACCAACAGTTGCTTGTTAACAGCTCTGAATAAGGCTGAATGAGAGAGAAAGTTGAAATAATAAGCTAAAATTAAAAGATTGGTGTTTTTTTTCCTAGAAGAAAACATAGGCAGTAAGCTCCTTGACATCAGTCTTGATGAATTTTGGATCTTACTCCAAAAGCAAAGACAACAAGCATAAAAAAATGGGATTACAGCAAACTAAAAATTCTCCACACAAAAAGGAGATCCTCAACATAATTAAAAGGCAATCCACTGAAAGGGAGAAAATATTTGTAAGTCATATATCTGATATGGGGTGGCAGTTTAAGTACCTAAAAAGTCATACAACTCAATAGCAAAATAAAAAAAGGGGGGGGGTAAAAAAATCGGATTTGTTAGCTATCTGTATGTCTTCTTTGGGAGAAAACAAAGTATGTCTTCTTCCCAAAGAAGACATACAGATAGCTAACAAATAGATGAAAAGGTATTCAATATCACCAATCATCATGGAAATAAAAATAAAAACCATAATGAGATATTGTGTTACATCTGTAAGAATGATTATGATCAAAAAGACAAGAAATAACGTGCTGGTGATAGAGACAAGAAAATAAGTGTTGGCAAGAATGTGGAGAAAAGGGAGTCCTTGCACATTGTTGGTGGGAATGTAAAATTGTGCTGCCATTCTGGAACACAGAGGGAGGTTTCTTAAAAAATTAAAAATAAAACTATCATATAATCTAGCACTTCCACTTCTGGATACTTATCTAGAGAGAGTGGAAACACCAATTTGAAACAATTTATGCATCTCCATGTTCATTACAGCTTAATTTACAAAAGCCAAGTTATAAGAAGAACCTAAGTGTCCATATGTGGAAGAAGAGACAAAAAAATTGGAATATTAATCAACCACAAAAAAAAAAACAGGAAAGTCTTGCCATTTGTGACAACATGGATGGAACTTGAAGCTATTATGTTAAGTGGAATAAGTCAAAGACAAATAAGTGCATAATGTCACTTATATGTGGAATCTAAAAATAACCAAATTCAAAAATACAAAGAACAGAGTGGCAAAGGTGTTGGATGAAGGTGAAATGGATGAAGGAGGCAAAAGATACAAACTCCCAATTATAAAATAAGTTATGGGGATGTGTTGTAAAGTTTGATGACTATAGTTTAAAACACTGTATTGTATATTTGAAAGTTGCTAAGAGGGTAGATCTTAAAAAAAAATCCTCACAGAAAAAAACTGTAACTATTCATTGCGATGAATGTTACCTAGATTACTGTGGTGATCATTTCTCAATACATACAAACATCAAATCCCAATGTTGTATACCTGAAACTAGTATAATGTTATTTGTCAATTTAATCTCAATTGTTTTAAAAGTTTGGAGTTTTTCAATTATTGATGAAATTCATATGGAATCACCAAAAACCCCGAATAGCCAAAGCTCTCCTGAAAAAAAAAGAAGGGAATGGAGGCATCAGACTCCCAGACTTCAAACTATACTACAAAGCCATAATCATCAAAACTGCATGGTATTGGAACAAGAACAGACATACAGACCAATGGAATCGAATAGAAAATCCAGAAATAAACCCACAGATTTATGGTCAACTAATCTTTGACAAAGGAGCAAAGAATATGCATTGGAGCAAAGAAAGTTTGTTCAACAAATGGTGTTGGGAAAACTGGGTCGCTACATGCAAAAGAATGAAGCTTGACCACCACCTCACACCATACACAAAAATCAACTCAAAATGGATTAAAGAACTAGACATAAGACCTGAAACCATAAAATATATAGAAGGAAATATAGGCGAAACACTACGTGATTTGCACATCAAAGACATCTTTACAGACACATCACCCAAAGCAGTGATAGTGAAGGCAAAGATAAACAGCTGGGACTACATCAAATTAAAGAGCTTTTGCACAGCAAAAGAGACAATAACAAAAACAAAGAGAAACCCCACCAACTGGGAGAACATTTTTGCACCCAACACTAATGATAAAGGACTGATCACAAAAATCTGCAAAGAGCTGATGAGACTCAACAACAACAAAGAAAATAATCCAGTCAAAAAATGGGCAGAAGAGCTTAAAAGAAACTTCTCTGAAGAGGAAATGCAAATGGCCAACAGGCATATGAAAAAATGTTCAACATCACTTGTCATCAGGGAAATGCAAATCAAAACTACCATGAGATACCATCTTACACCAGTGAGAATGGCACATATTAAAAAAACTAGCAACAACAAATGTTGGCGAGGGTGTGGAGAAAAAGGAACTCTTCTGCACTGTTGGTGGGAGTGCAAACTGGTCCAACCACTGTGGAAAGCTGTATGGAGATTTCTGGACCTACTAAACATAGAGCTTCCATATGATCCAGCAATTCCACTCCTAGGTATTTACCCAAAGGACACAGAAACATCAATTCCAAAGAACACCTGCACCCCTATGTTTATAGCAGCACTGTTTACAATAGCTAAGCTTTGGAAACAACCCAAATGCCCAAAAATAGATGACTGGATCAAGAAGATGTGGTACATATACACCATGGAATATTACTCAGCATTCAAAAAAGATAAACACATGCAATTTGCAGCAACATGGATGGCGCTGGAAGGGATCATGCTCAGCGAAATAAGCCAGAAAGAAAAAGATAAATACCGGATGGTCTCACTCATAGCAGGAATCTAGAAAACTTAAATAAGGGACCAGGAAAATGAATAACTATAAGAAAGTGAAAATCAAAATCAACAAAAAACTATGAACCAGAGACACTTTTAGGGGGGCGGGGGTGGGAGGGGAGGGATTGGGGTCAGAATGGGGGGGCTGCAATTGTATGGGGACTATAACAATAAAATTTATTAAAAAAAAAAAAAAAAAAAAAAAAAGAAAAGAGTTAAATAAAAATTCATGAAAAAAATGAAAAAAAAAAAAAAAAAAAAAAAGTTTGGAGTTTTTCAATGGCCTGGATTTATCCATCTACTTCTGGTTATTATTTGCCATTCTGAAAAATATGTAACATCTTCATAAAAATCTTTTAAAAAATTTAAATGGTAAAACATTAACAATTTGTATTATAGATTTGATAGAAATCATTTACAGATGGTAATAAATGAAAATCTATTTTCTCACAGATGTAAAATTAAATTCTGTTTTCTTTTTATGGCATAGATTAGCATCTTTTCAATGGTAATTTTTGTTGTCATAGAATCAAAAATAAAACACTACATGAAATTGTATGCTATTGTCCTAAATATCAAAAATCACCCCATGTTTAAATCATTCACTATCCTAAAAATACTAAAATATTAAAAAAATACTTATTGGATGACTCATGGGTATTGGTTCCTAAAGGAAGATGAAAATATCTTATTAACCACATTTTATTTTTATATTGCTATCAAATTTTCTACTTGAAGAAGAAAGTAAAACCTAGGGAAAATAGTGAAATAAGCCAAGGTTGTCACTATTAACTTTCCATGCCTCTCTCTACACTCCCAGGCCCTGTCACCTTAGATTCCCTGTGCCAACACCTCCCAGGTATCCATTCTCATTTTTAATGCTTTGTAACATTTATAGACCCCATAGAGAACCCCATTCAGTTTCAGACTAAGGCAATTCCCTCCATTATTCAAAATTATTCTGTCCTCTCGCTCTCCACTTCAGAAAGAAGAAAACAATGCTTCTTAAATTATATTATAATCATTTGGATGTTTTCTAAAAATATAGATTCTTAGGCCATCTGTATTCTGAGAATACAGATTCTTTTTTTTTTTTTTAAAGATTTTATTTATTTATACAAGCACTGGGTACAGTCAGAAGCATGGGAGGGTGAGAGAACTCACCAGAGCCAGAGCGGGGAACAGAACAGGCAGACTGATGAAATACACTACTGAGGGGAGCAGCGGGCGGCAGGAGAGGTCTGCGCGCCATGTGGGACCCTCATTGGTTGCCGGGGATGGAACCAGTGCTGCAGAGGCTGTGGGCAGCCTCGCAACCCAGTGCTCAACTGCTGCGCCACCAGGGGAGGCCCTAGATTCTTAATAGAGTCTTAATCCAAATGAATCAGCATAGCTACATATGAAACCCAGGAATCTACATTTTAACATGTTTCCAAGGTGATTCTTATTCACACTAAAGTTTGGGGGCTGCTGCATGTACACATATAATCAAAACTTTATTCTTCTTAGAGAAAATGATTTCATCTAATTTTTAATAAGAAACTGGTTAAATTACTTCACACTAACATTGTTGTCCACTCTGTCAGGGCTTATAAATAGCATACTAATCATAGCACTCAATGAAAGTATACTTATTATTTCATTTTATCAGATATCTTTGGCTAGAGAGGAAGGCTAATTTGCAATCCCAATAAGCAAATCACATTTCACTCACTGGGAGAGAGGGTTGTCATAAACATAGTTTACAAACATTTCTTAAGAACCTATCATATGCTAAGATAAAAATTAAAAAGCATGATGGTGCCATAGTCCCTGCACTTAAGAATCTCATAGTTTAGTAAGGAACACAAATTCATAGAGAGTTAATTTCAATATAATAGTGTAGAAAGAGAGGTACACCAAGCAAGAGAAGGGATACTTAACAAAACATAAGGAGTGGTAATAAGTTTTCTTTAAAGAAATAGTACCTCAGAAGATCCTGAAAGAATTAGTCAGGTTGAAAAACAAAATAAACAATCCAGTCAAGAAATGGGCAGAAGAACTTAAAAGATATTTCTCCAAAGAGGAAATGCAAATGACCAACAGACATATGAAAAAATGTTCAACATCCCTTATCATCAGGGAAATGCAAATTAAAACCACATTGAGATACACCTTACACCAGCAAGAATGGCACATATCAAAAAAACAAGCAACAACAAATGCTGGCAAGGATGTGATGAAAAAGGAACTCTCCTTCATTGCTGGTGGGAGTGCAAACTGGTCCAACCACTACTGAAAGCTGTCTGAAGGTTCCTCAGTCTACTAAAAATGGGGTTACCATACAACCCAGCAATTCCACTACTAGGGATCTAACCAAAGGACACAAAAAAATTGATTCGAAAGAACACCTGTACACCTATGTTTATTGCAGCACTATTTACAATAGGTAAAACCTGGAAACAACCCAAATGCCCAAAAATAAATGACTGGATCAAGAAGATGTGGTATATATACACAATGGAATATTATTCAGCAATCAAAAAAGATAAACTCATGCCATTTGCAGCAATGTGGATGGAACTAGAAGGAATGATGCTCAGTGAAATAAGCCAGAAGGAAAAAGAAAATATCGGATGGTTTCACTTATAGCAGGAATATAGGGGAAGCAAATAAGACATCAGTGTAAAAAAATAATAACAGTACAAAACACAACAAAGCAAAAACGGACAATTATAAATCAGAGACATACTACAGGGAAGGAGGAGGGAGAGGAATCAGAGGGAGGGAGAGAGGAGCACAGATGACTGAGGTGATGGTGCATTGGTGAAGGAAACTCTATGGGGACTACACCTGAGGGGGCAGGGGGAAGCAAATATTGTTTAAAAATGAACAATGATGTAAAAAATTTAAAAAATTAATATAAAAAAAGAATTAGTCAGGTCAGTAAGTTGTTTATCTGCATGAACAAAAACAAACAAGAACAAAAAATGGAAGTGCCACTTTGTACAGAAAATATCAGGTGGGGATGAAGAAGTTGAGATTAAAAAGGCATACAGGGTAAAGTTAGACTAGATTTATTTCAAAGAGATCCCAAATTTTAGTTATTTCACTCCCCTGGCAATACCAAAATAAATTTCAAGTATACATGTAAATTTAATCTTTAAATTATATGTGACAGGGTCTCCCCCGGTGGCGCAGCGGTTGAGCGCTGGGTTGCAAAGCTGCCCGCAGCCTCTGCCGCACCGGCTCGATCCCCGGCTGCTCCCCAGCCACCGGAGGAGGGTCCCCCAAGGCGCGCAGACCTCTCCTGCCGCCCGCTGCTCCCCTCAGCAGTGTACTTCGGTCCTTCTGCCTGCTCTGCTCCCCGCTTTGGCTCTGGTGAATTCTCTCACCTCCCGCGCTTCTGACTGTACCCAGTGCTTGTATAAATAAATAAATAAATCTTAAAAAAAATAAAAATAAAAAATAAATTATATGTGACCACGGTAATAGTCAAGCATGTTATTGCTGGAGCAGAAATAATTAGATGAATAAGAGGTTGGTGACATAAGAAACATGATGCTAGGACAAAAATGATTGGCGTGGTTAAGATGAAGAGCATAGGGAAAAGGTTGTCCTTTCATAGGAACACAGCTGTCCCATCTTGGGAGTCTGGGAGATTAGAGAACTGAGAGCAGATGTAGGTCCTATGTGAGAAAAAAGATAGAAAGTCTAGGAAGGTTATATTTGAACCTAATAGGACAAGATTAAATTATCTGTGGAAGAGTGGGTGACAAGTTGGAAAGAAAGCTTGCAGTAAGTGTGAAGCTTTCTGTCCCAGTGAAGCACTGGGACAATCAGTAATTTAATGGGAAAATAAACATGACAGTATTAGTAAAAAAAAACATGGGTGACAAAATAAAGCACTATAAAACTCATAAGAGGTAACATAGAAGAAAATCTGGATGATTTTGGGTAGGGTGATGACTTTTCTTAGATACAACACCAAATATATGATTCATGAAAGAAATAACTGATCAAATGGATTTCATTAAAATTTAAGATTTCTGCTCTGCAAAAGAAAATATGAGGAGAATGAGAAGACACATCACAGACTGGGAGAAATATTTGTAAAAGATCCATCTGACAACATACTACTAGCTATCCAAAATATACAAAGAGCCATTAGAACGTGAAAAAAAACAATAAATAAAACAATCCAATTCAATAGGACATCTCACCAAAGAAGATATATGCCATATATATGTATGGCAAGTAAGCATATGAAAAGGAACAACTTATCAAATGCTATCTGGGAAATGCAAGAAAGGAGATACCACTATACACATATTAGAATAACTGAAATCTGGAAAACTGAGTCAAATGCAGCCAGAACTCTTATACATTTTTGGTTGAAATACAACAGATTACAGCCACTTTAGAAAGCATTTTAACAATTTCTTATAAAACTAAACATACTCTTACCATGTTATCCAGTATTTGCAGCTTTTGGTATTTACTCAAACAAACTGAAAAAATATGTCCACATAAAACCTACACATAGCTGTTTATATTTAGCAGGTTTCGTCATAATTGCCAAAACTTGCAAGTAACCAAGATGTCCTTCAGTAGGCAACTGGACAAACAAACTGTCCTACATCTAGACAATGAAATATTCAGCATTAAAAAGCCATGAAAAGACATGAAGGAAGCTTCAATGCACATTTCTAAGTGAAAGAAGCCATTCTGGAAAGGCTACATATCGTATGATTCCAACTATATAACATTCTGGAAAAGGCAAAATTATGATTGTGGGGAGTGGGTAGGGAGATGAATAGGCAGAGCACAAAGGATTTTCAGATCAATGAAAATACTTTGTATGATATTGTAATGATGGATACATGTCATTACCTTTTTGTCCAAAGTCATAGTATATAAGACACCAAGAGTGAATCCTAAAGTGTACTACAGACTGGTGAATATGATGTGTTAATGCAGGTTCATCCTTGAAAAACCTGTATCATTCTTGGTATAAGATCTTGTTGATAATGGGGAACACTATGTATGTTTAGAGGTAGGAGATCCATGAGAAATCTCTACCTTCCTCTCAATTTTGTTATAAACCTACAACTGCTCTAAAAAAATAAAATCTGAAAAAAAAATGGGTAAAAACTGAGAGTGAACACCATAGACTCAAAGGAACACAATTGGTACAGTTGCACTATCTTCTCTAGCAACACTCTGAACACATGGTATTAGAAAAAGATAAGTAGGAATTGATCTAGGGTTCTGATTTTCTGAGTTTAACTGACCTAACTACATGAATATGAAAATGCTGAAGATTTGGGGCAAGAAAGTAATTCAGATGACATCCATTCATACATCCATTTTGCTAGGAAATGAGGCCAGGATGGAGCCAATGGAAAGGTACAAATGAAGACGAAAGGACTAGGGAGACCTGATAGCAGGACTAGATAAAAGGACTAGAGAGGCTTAAATAGCAGATACTATGTAAGGAAAGGCAAGAATGGAGTTTAAGATGAAGCGAAACAAATAAATTGCCTGATTTTATTGACATCATTGAATTAATCTCTCAAAGATGCACCACAGTTGCTAGACGCATTGAATGTGATATCTAAAGTGGAGATCCAGTAAGCATTATTTTATTTTGACTAGTGGATATGTTCAACCGAGCTATATGGAAACTATGAGTGACTAACACCAGTAAAATAAAATTTGCAAAGAATCAACATAAAAATAGAATATTACATTCTATGTCATTACAGTCATTTGCATTGCAATAGGCTTCCTCCTCCCTTGCAGAGAAAATTAAGAGGATTACAGCTGCCATTCTGCGAGCACACATGGTCCACATCCCTTCCTAGGCACCCATGGAAGTGTGTTCAGCATAGAAAGCTGTCAGCAAGTAGACTGCTGTCACAGAAAAGTTTAAGAAACCTTGGTCCAATCCCAGCCCTTCCTTTTCCAACAGAGGAACCATATTTGCCAGAAATGGACATTGTTTTTCCTGAATAACAATCGGCTCAAATAACAATTAAGAAAGAATTCACAAAGAAATTGAAGGAGAGAGAAAATACAAAATCAAGTTAAAACAGAACAAGTGAGGAAAGGGAAGCATTTGGGAATGATGGTAAAACATTTTTCATCTAAGAATGCTAAGGGGAAATGAATAGAGTGAAACAAAGGAGAGTGGGTGGAAAAAGACTAAAAATAATAAAATTTGAAAAGAATGTCAAGAAAAATGGGCTTGATTGTAGAATCTCTTCATAGAAAAAGACATACAAAGTTAATTTTGTCCTCAAATTTAAAATTACCATAATAAATCTATCAACATTCAGTACAATAAGCATTTAAGTCTCTCAGCATTCAAATATCAAATTCTGTTTTGAGTGCCTAAGTAAACAAGAGCAAGCAAGCCCATAATTATATGACTAGAAAGGATTTTGAGAGCTGAAAGAGCATGTTCTTATTTGTAAGGCTTGAGACAAACTGTTGCTTTTTTTTTTAATTTACTGCCATAAACATCACCCAAGCTTCATTTGCCAAATACAGAAACTTTGAAAGCAACTACAAGACCTACAATGTGAAGAGTGGGATAACTTGGTCCCTTCTTTCAGTGGTGAGCCCACTCTAGAGATTATGTGTTCTTGTTCATTTTCCTCTGTGCTGTAAGTCAGGCCTTATCTGGGTTGGCAAAACCTGTATATTTGGGTACGTTCAGACAGCTAGCCAATTAACTCACAGACAAGTAAGAAAATTATGGGGGAAAAATGTGCATGTGAAAAAGGACATGTATATCTGTTGTGGCCAAGACTTTATTTATTGTGGCCAAGATGAATGAATTGACAAGGTGACATTTGTATGTTTGGGTGCTCCTGTCAGCTTTAACTTTCTAGGAAATCAGAGCACAAAATTTTGTAATTATCTAAAATTAGCAAAATCAAAGATACAGTTTGATTCTACTCTAAGAATTCAAAGGTAATAAGAATATCTACAGTTACTAAAAACTACTAGAGAGGCTATTACTCTAAATAGTCTCATGCTAGTAGTCCACAACATCTTATTTCTTATCTGGAACTCCACATAACAGCACTTTGAAGGAGCCAGTATTCTCCTTATATGACATATAAGGAGACTATGATCAGGCTCCTGTGTCCCTACCAAATCCAAGCTGGTCACCAAGAGGCCTTCTTCATGGGAGTTTATGCACTCTTTGCAATTGTGCTTCATTTAGACTATTTACACATGAATAAAATTAAATCTTGCTGATGATCTGATTTCAGAGACCCCATCCTTAACCCACAACTCATACAAAGATGTTGGCAAGATTATTGTTTCTAACGGCAAGCAAATAGAAACAATCCACTTGCCCAACTGGAAACTGGTTAACAGATTATGACATAATCCTCTGCTATTAAATTAAGCTGAGCAAAAACACCTAATACAGGATGTGAGAGAAGATCTTTGTGAGCGAGTGCTAATACTGGGCAGAACTCTGGAATCAGACACTTTGGTATTGCCCTCTAGTTCTAACACTTCCAGGCTGGGAAACATTGAGTGAGTCTCTTGGCCTTAATTTCCATATATGTAACATGAGATAGTAACAACGGCTATATAACATAGGATTGTGTGAGGATCATGATTTAATAAATGCAAAGGATCTATTATTATTCCTATTATTATTACATAGGGTATTATTTTTGGTTATATTTGCTAATGTGAGGGTAGAAAAAGACTTAACAAATGCTAAAATGACTACAATTGGATATTAGTGATAAGACAAAAGTATATTTATTTCCTCCTTCAATCCTTTCCATATTTTCTAGAGTGTTCATGCTATTACAAGTGCAAGTTGCCATGTAGGATTGGATTCATGGCAGGTCTAATCTCTGGGCCTCTCATAATGCCCCATGCCAGAGCAAATCGGGGCCCTGAACAATTTCCTGGTCTCTGTGCTTGTACATGGTGGGCACTGAAGCAGCTCACACAGTGGGGAAAAAAGTAGAAGTTGTTCTCACAACTTTAGTGCTTGCTTAAAATAAGCAATTTATTGAGATTCCCTTTAATGTGTAATAAACACGGATGTTAGAAAACTGAGGCAGATTACAAAAACCCAGTAGTGAAATAACTACAGCACAACATTAAAAAAAAGTAATTTTGAAAATGGTATGGAAATCATCATGATGAAAGAAGCTTGACTCTTTTAAGTAAGGAGCTGATCTAGCTGACAAAACATATTTGTTTGCAATAAAAACTGGAAAACAAAGGAACCAACAGTTAATACTCATTTCAATCTCCCTTTTATTTAAATATATAGCTATCAAAAAGATAACTTTCTAGTTTCTTTGGAAAATTTAACCTTTACCTAACAACACTGGCATAAGTTTCAATCATATCAGGTCAATAAAATTTTGTAAGTTTAACAAATCTCCAAGTATTGTTTTATAAAATAATCGCACAAGGTAACCTAAGGAACCTGTAACCACTTTTTGCAAACTACAAAATCTCCTAGGATGCCTCCATCACCCTCCATTCATTCTGTGTCATGTAATCACCTAAAACCTCCCATTGAGTCTTGCTTCTGGAACATTAATGAGCACATTATGAGTGTATTTTTTCATGCCTCTGTGGATGACCAGGCTATTGTATTACTTTGATTTTCAAAATGACTCCTAAAGTATTCCTTCTCATTCTATCCCAGAATTTGCTCAATTGCTTGTGTATGTGTTATTTCTAGCACATGCACAGCTATTTCTGAATAGTTCACTGAAAGTGAGCTGCTTATTCTCAGAGCTTACTCACCTAAACCTCTCCAAGATCCAAGCCATTAACTATGATGAAAATCAGGGCTCTACTTTTTCCACTTTTTTCCTGTGTATCTTTTCCATGTGCAGAGCTTCCTTTGAAGTTAATGGGAGCCCTCCATGTGGAAGAGATTCCAAATGATACAAAGCAGAATGAGAACTAAGCCCATCATCTATTTCTCACATTCAAGGACAAAAATACACACGCACTCACAAGAGAAAAGACACTTCACGATTAGCCAGGACTTAGTAGAATTTGGATAAATTTACTAAAAATAATACACAGAGCTTCTTGGGGAGAGGAAAAAGAAACATCTTAGTAAATATTTACTAATTCACTTACTAGAGAGTTAGTGAGTACCATGCATGTGTCAGGGAGCACACTGGAAATAAAAGGATAAGCCAAAATCAATAAATATATATACAAACAAACAAAACCAGGCTAGTCCGTGACCTTCAGGAGCTGATAGGCAAATACAGGGACAGACACTAAGCAAAAACTCACACAGATAAAAGTAAAAACAGGTGGTTTTGGTGCTGCCAAGGAGTGGCTCTGACTTGCATGGTATATCAGAAGAGATGTGTTTGAAGATTTGAGCACTGGCACTAAAATCTGAAGGGGGTGGGGGTGGGGTGGCCACAGCATAGAAAGCAAGTGTGACCCTCATGCAAGATGAGCTTGCAGAGAAAGCAAACTGTGCTTGGCCATGTAATTTATGTGAAGAAATTTGGTCTTCATCCTGAGAGAAACGGGAAGGCTTTGAAGTGTTTAAAGAAGGTCAGAAACATAAGATTTGCATCATGAAAAGTTCCCTCCCGGCTCTAGTTTAGTGAAGAGATTAGAGAGAGAGGAGAGAAGACACTGGGACATCACGTAAAATCCTAAGTCCTAAATGATCGCACCTTTGACAAAGTGGTGGATACAGATACAAAAGAGAAATGGGCTGCTTTGAGAAAAATTCAGGAAGAAAAATTAATGACTGATAATTTGGAGACAGAAGGTGAGGTGTCAAGTATGACACTAAGACCGGACAGACTCTAGAGGCATATTCTTTGAGCAAGAGGGTACGAGAACTATGTTCAGAGAGGAGAGATGTCATGGGTTCAGTCTGTCCATGTCAAGATGTGAAGAAGTGATGTTCATAGCAGCATTATTCACAACAGTCAAGAGTTGGAAACAACCTAAGTGCCCATCAACAAATGATCAGATAAAGTTATAGGTACATAATGAATACTATTCAACTATTTTTTTAAAAAAATGAAATTCTGCCATCTGTAACACCTAGTGCCTCTAGTATGGAACTAGAGGGTATTATGCTAAATGAAATAAGTCAAATGAAGAAAAATAAACACTGTGTTTACTCACATGTGGCAGATAAAGAAACAAGAAAGTGAACTAAGTAAAACAAAAATAAACTTTCATACTATAAGATCAAATTATCATAAGACCAGAAGGGAATGGGGGAGGAGATTGGGTAATACAGGTAAAAAGAGGCCTGTTGTATGGTGAAGGGTAGAATTGAAATTTTCCTGTTGAACTTAAAGTAGAACATACAGATGTTGATTTATAATGATATACACCTGAAACTTACATAGTGCTACAATGCAATGTTACCTCAAAAACAAAAAATCAAGGATTTTAACATGTGAAATAAACCTCTGTTTATAAAAAAGTCTCAATCAGATATACCCATTTGTGAATTATTGATTAGAGGTGTGATTGAAGCCATGGGGATGAAAAAACTGACAATAAAGTGAGAGTGTGATTTAAAAAAAAAAAAGACCTAGAACCAACAGTTGAAGAGAATCAACATGTAATGGTTGCGTGGAGGGGATGAGCCTATGGAGGAGGCAGAGGAGTGGCTACAGGGGTGGGAGAAAGAACAGAAAATATTGTATCTACAGAAGTCACAGAAGAAAATTATTTAATAAGGCAAAATAATTAAAAAGGTCAACTGTAACTATGAGGGAAAGTAAAATTTACAGTAAAAACTTATTCACTAGTTTGGGAAACACTGAGGTTATTGAAGAGATAATATTCAAAATGTTTAACAACCAGTATAGCATCAACCTGACCAATCTGAAGGGGTGGTAGGATCACAGTGTTAGAGCAGCAAACTGAAGTCTCCCCTTCTGTACTAGACCCTTGCCTTTAAGTCGTGGATCAAGCAAGGGGAAGTTGGAGAGATTCTGAGAAAGGAGCCTAGTATCTCCAATGATAGAAAGGCACTGTCATAACATCTTGTTGAAGATACCTTCATAATATCTTCTAGATACAGGAAAAAAATTCTCCCAAAAGGACAAAAGAATATTAAAAGTTGGCCAATGAAGATTATATGTATCAAGCAGAGAATATGTTTTAAATAATTTCCTGGATATTCGAGTCATAAAAAGGATGAAAATGTGTTGTCAAACAATCATTCAGGTTAAAGCATTTTGAAGAACAAAGCACCAAGTATACCGCCTATACACAATAGTCAATCAATAAGTAGTAGGTATTATGTGATAATATAAGAAATAAAATATGTCAGAAAGTGATAGGTTGAAGAATAAATATACATAGCAGTTGCTGGATAATGCCACTCTAAGAAAAAAGGAATTGATCGATGACAGTAAAATTGCATGTAAAATGAATAGCAAAAAAGCTTCAGTAGCCCATATGGATAATTTTCTCTGAAGATTTACTGTGTTCATTATCTGAATTTTGCACTTACATCATCTTGTTTCAAATTACTTACAATTGTATTTGTTTTGCGCCCATTTTCCTAATAAGATTGTAGCTTGGTTGAAAGCATGTGCTTTGGGATTTGTATGCTGGTTCTGCCATTTGCTAGATGTGTGATTTGGGGCAAGTTACTTAATCTAGCCAATTATCATTTTATTTTCCATCTGAGAATTGGAGTTAACAGTCCCAATTTCAAATAGATGTTGTGAGTATTAATAGAAAATACATAAATTTCTCCACAGAATGTCTGGCATCTAACAAATGTTCAACGAATGTTTAATAAATGGTAGATATTATTATCAAGCAGAGACCAACTCTGCTTTATGCTCCTTTGGGATACTTATACCTTCTGTAGATCACAAGTTTGTCAATAGACTATTAGCCCAATGGTTCTAAACTAGGGACAATACCAACACCAAGGGCTTTTTGTGATTATGTGTGTATATTCTGCACTATCACAACATTGGGGGATATCTACTGAGTAAAGGTCAAAATGGCAAGTAATTCTTCTACATGAAAAGATATTGGCACCTATTTGAAGCTAAGTACAAACTCCTAATTGGGTGGTTAACTCTGGATGATAATTAAGTTTAAATCAGGTACAAGACTGGAATTTATTTCACTCAGAATCACATTTCAGAGCTAGATGAAATCACTATTCTGGAGATGTACTTAGATGGGAAACTTGTACAGTCACCTTAGGCAGGCCTAAAATGACAACACTGAGACAATTATATAGTTCAAACCCATTTTTTCCCCTCTGGATGACAAAAAAAGTGATGCTCAAAGCTAATTAGCAACTTTAATGTATCCTAGATGTTCCCTTCTGAATGTTAACCTCACAGCTTATAAGTTATTATAAGTCATTTGCCTACCTAGCTATTTACCTCTATGTTTCAAGACACATAACTCTACTTTTCATTAACAGTTATTTTTTGGACACCTATCATGAGCAAGTTCTAAGTTACAAACTGGGAGAAGCCATGAAAATGGCAGTTACTGTTCAAATCTCAGAGAACTTACATGCAAGTGGGAGAGAACAACTAAATATACAAAAATTGGTTGAGAAAGGTACATGCTTTATGGGAATATACAGCAAAGAACTGTTGTAGAAGTCAGGGCAGGTACTCCTAATGAAGGGATACTTTCAGATAAGAGAGAAGATGCTATTCATGCAAAAAATGGAAAAGAAAATATTTCAGGCACAGAAAAGAGCACATAAAAAGCCCAATAGTGGTGCATGGGTGAATTGGTGGTAAGAATTTTACAGGGACTCTACCTGAGAGGAGAAAGCATACATTGTACAAAAATGAACAATGATGTAATATATATATATATATATACATATATATATATATGTATATATGTATGTATCTATATAAAAGCCCAGCAGGGAAAATGCCTGGACTACTGAGGGCACTGACTGAAGGTAATGTTTGTGGGAGCTCAGAATCCAGGAATGCCAGTGACAAGAGAAGGAACTAGAAGTAACCAGGGAATGGATAATGGATGCTAACACTGGACTTTGTCCTAAAGATGAAGTACTTTTGAGTGGTTATAAGAAAGGAGTGACATATTCTGATTTTTTTGTCTTCACCAAAACAAAAGAAAACCACATCAGATGTTTCACTTGTTTGTAATTTCAGCTAAAAGTTTTAGGATAGTGTTGGAACTTTTAGTTAAATGAAGTCTCTTAATTATTTGTGGATTTTAATTACCCATATTCTTCCTGACCTCCATAATCAAGGCTAATTGAAAATTGGTTGTAACTCAAGATACTCTGTGAGGAAACTTAATAAAGTGAGGTATGTAACAGATGAAATCCTGATTTCTATTGAAAACTGAAGAACATATAAGTAACAGGCATTCCAATTTCTGATGGGAAATGGAGAGGCCCTGGTAAATATCAGTCATCCAGAGCAGCTATTTTGCTTAATCCCGTAAACTAGTTGCAGATGTTGGCTAAAACAGCTAGGCTTTGCATCTGTAATTTTAAAATTGTCTCATATTTCTAAAACCTGACTCCGTATGCACCGGAAATCAGTGACATGAATTATGAACCTCAGGAAGAGGAGAAGCACAAGTAATGCCAGAAGTGATAGGAGATAATATTCGGAGCGGTGGTCAGGTTATGTGTACAGGATGAGTGAAGGATGACATGGTTCCTTCCTCCAGGACATGGATCCTGCAAGCAGGCATTTGAAAATGAAACCCTGCAAGTGAATGTACCAAACAAGAGGAAGTCATTTATAGATAGTTGAGTTCTCAAAAACAAATCCTTCTTTTCCTCCCCCTCCCTCCACTTTACAGCAGGTCAACAGGAAGACCAGAGTTGCTGAAGAAGGAAAAGGTTTTTGAAGAGAAAAAAATTGAGAGCCCAACTGTAGGTTAAAAATGTCTTACCTTAATTAAGAAGATCATATTTAGTTGATTGGGGCAAGAAAAAATAAAATGACTTCCATTAAACTTAGTTTCAGTTATGAGAGTGCTTTTTCACAAGACATTTAGAATAGAGCAATAGAGACTGAAAACTTAGAAAAGGGGCTGATGTGGTAGAAATCTAAAAAGAATTCATGTTATATTGCAAACAAAGAATAAAAATAAGCATTAGAAATGACTTAAATTATGATGGCAGAATTTCATACTTACATTTATCAAACTCATTTTTATTAGTGCGCACTGTTAATAATGTGTGTAATAATGCTCCATCCAGGCAATGTAAATGGTAGCACGTTGAATAATCTACCCACAAGGGCCTCTATCCTTGACAGATTAAATAAATAGCCTCACCAGCAATCAGGACAAAGACTTCAGCCAATTATTTCTGAGACAAGGGCATGGTGCAAAGCTTCTAGCAACTTCAGTTCAATTACGAAACCAGGACACCAGTTTCCTAGAGAGGGAACATTCACCCTGTGGGATTTAGCCTAATGGAATCCCTGAGGTGGGAAACAGTTTCATTGCTGAGTGAGTTGAAGAAATTTCATAATAACTTTGGGATCAAAACATTTTATTCCTTACTTTAACTAAAATTCTACATGCTTACATTTAGTTCAAGAGATCATATATGATAAGATTTGTTTCTTTTTTGCATTTACATTACAGTTGGGGAAAATATGTACCAGGCAAATAAACCACTTTGGCATTTCCAGGATTTTTCAGATAAATCTGAGATCAATCTTTCAAGATACTAGAGCTATTGCAACTTAATCACAATCTTCTTGCACATGTTACTCTCAAGGGAAAGTTAATATAATTTCACAGGAACTGTGAGAGACCTGTTCTTGGCAAATGTCTGGGGAAAGAAGAGAAAGGGGAACCTCACCATGGGGTAGGAAATTCATAGGAAATTCATAAAATTTGGAACAAATATGCATAGCTACTATAAATGGGGAATCTGAGACCTTAAGATTAGAAGATATATGCATTTTTTGGGGAAAAAAAAAGATTGTTCTCAAATGGAATTATCCCATCATGGGACAAAACTTTTAAAAAATAATGATAAAATGTTCTAGCAGGACCTCCCTGGTGGCGCAAGGGGTTAAGCACTGCACTATGAAGCAATCCGCAGCCTCTGCAGCACCAGTTCAATCCCCGGCCAGGGAGCAACCCACATGGCAAGGCAGACCCCTCCTGTCTCACCCTCTGCTCCCCTCAGCAATGTATTTCAGTCAGTCTGCCTGTTCTGTTCCCCACTCTGTCTCTGGTGAATCCTCTCACCGGCCTCTGCCCACTGCATCTCTGGCCTGTATCCCAGCTCTTGTCTGCATAAATAAATAAATAAATCTTTAAAAAAAATGTTCCACCAATTTACACTAAGGCCATTAACCCTGAGACTCAAGAGAAGCAATGAGTCTAGAGTGATGTAGAGAATGTAGCCACAAGACTGACCATCAGATCCTTACCTGCCTAACTGACAAAGTCAACAGAAACTTTCTTTTCTGTGACCTCATATCTCATGACTCTCTCCATGAAATGTCTTGAGAATGTAAAAATGTTTCTGCATTTTGAGGATCCTGGTTTAAATATTCTGACTCAGGAAAAGTTCTGTAATGTTATTGCATTGCGTATGAAAAGATTCGTGCTTTAGGGGCAGAAACTGCAATTCGCCTTGGTCATGGTGAATTTGGGACATACTTAGGTTGGGTAAGTTTGATTTCAATATGGGAAGCCATGAAAAGAAATAACAAAAGAGCTCTAATGGAAACAAACAGAAGAATTTCTGAGCTTCCATTTACTTCTGTTTTCACTGTGATAGAGAGGGTTCCTTTCAGAAATATCTCTGTATAAAACATGGACATTATCACTAAAAAAGATCCTGTGGCATCTTTGTACTCAATGAAGTTTTATGATTTGTCCTTTGCTAATCCTTTAATTTGACAAACTGAAATGGTTGGGGTTCTCTCAATGTAATAAATAAAGAAATTAGCATCCCTATACTGTAGTCTTAAAATATGAACGTGGTAAGAACCTAGCTCATTCCTTTTATTCCACTTTACATTTCACTTGAGTTTTACCATCTTCTTAAGCTCCCATGCAACTCTTATTCCCCTTGTTCTCAACAAACAGACCAGTCTCTGGTTTTATCAAGTAAACTGAGATGAACATGAATGAGGCATATATACACTTCTTTTCCCTCAATTTCTGTGACATTAATCTTGCACTGGGAATTTTAATCATTTTGCATAGTCATCAACTTTGTCATATGTTCATTTGTAAATACATTCATTTAGTTTTTTATAAAGAACAAGCTTTTTTTTATTAAACTCTTATTTTCTTACATAATTGTTCATTTTTGTACAAGATTTGTTTCTCCCTTTAGTGTAGTCCCCATAAATCTCCCACCACCACATCACCCATGAACCATCACCATAGTCCCTAAGAACAAGTTCATTTTACAGACAAACTGTACTAAACTTCAATAGTAGCAAAACTAATTCACTAGCAAAACACCACCCCCAATGACCAAATAGAGATTATACCAGAAAAGCAAGAATGTTTAGTAAGTTTATCAATATAATAAATTACACAATTTGTTCAATATGTGAGACCATGTTCATATCTCACTGAAAGTCAATGCTCACTTCTGAAAGAATCTTAGATACAAAGGAGTAAAAAAATTAATCACAATAAATATATTTTAAACCAATAGCCAATATGAAAAGGCAATAAAAATTTCCATTAAATAAAACATGTCTATTATTAATAAAAAATTTTCACTAAAAAAAAATCCCCATATACATATGAAACAAGTACAAAATTCCATATTACTTTACATTATTCTGAAAGGGAAAATATATGAAAATAGAAATGAAAAATGTAACTATGAACAAGCAGGATAAAAACAATAACTAAGTGAAAAGCTACTTGAGAATCTTAGTATATTCTACTGACACAAAATAAATGCTTAAAATAGTTCTTAAAATCAATAGTTACCACAAAGAAAGAAGGAAGCACAATGGATTATGGGTGATTTGGTGGTAGGCTGCATTCATACCTGATGGCATGGGAGCCCAATACTACCTCAATTTAAAAAACAAATAAGTTTATTTAAAAAAATAAAAACAAAAAAATCAATAGTTCTCACCAACAAATAATAAGAAAATATCATTAAAACAAGATCCCATTTATCATTACAACAGAAGGGTATTTCCAGTTACTTTATAACAAATGTGAATTTACCTGTATTTAAGGAAAAAACAGAAACTTATAATAAAAAAGGAATTATCATCTGATTGATGAAAACAATAGAATATAAAAAAACTGACATCTTAATTTATGGACTTTATAAAATCTAATCAAAATTCAAATAGACCTGTAGTTGGAAAATGACAAGATTTTAATCTTCAACAGAAAGAATAACTAATCTACAGAAGTCAAATGCATTTCTGAAGAAAAAAAAAAAGAGTAATGAAAAGAAATGACCTAGCAGGTATTAAAATGTATTAGACAGCTGCAATAACTAAAAATTGTGTCAGTGTACAAAAACCAACAGAAGGGACAGAATAAATAACCCAGATACAGATGTTAAGCTAAGAGTTCATCTATGACCTTTACTAAGGTCAGAGTTCTGCCATTTATCCATTGTGTGACTGAGGATGAACTACTTATCAAATCTTCAGTTACATCATTTATAAAACAGAAAAAAATAATGAAACCTACTTCATAGGACCTCTTTTATTGTTTTTGTCATTGTCAATAGTCATTGCATTATCACAATGTGCAAAGCACTGCTCTCAATGTTCTATACAATCTAATGTGTTTAATCCTTACAGAAATCCTAAGAGGTTTGTGCAATAATCATATCCCTTTTGCATGTGAAAAACTGAGTTACAGAGGTTAAGTAAATTTGCCTGGGGCTGGTAAATGACAGAGCCAGCTATTGAAGCCCAGCAACCCAGCTTCATAAGCAGCTTTCTTAAACCCTATTTCTGCTTCCAAAGTTGTGCCTTACCTTCACCATGAGCCATGATAAATCTCTGATGGATTTATAGACAAATGTCAAAAGTAGCTTCAAAAAATGCTATCAATACAAAAGCTGTTATTTAATCCCTCTAGAGATAGATACTACCTTCCTAAAAATAAGTGCACTAGAAGAAATTAGAGAAAAAAGAGCAATAGATATAACTTCAAAACATGTTTTTTTTTTTTAAATTTTTTTATAGAGGCATGTTTTTATTTATTTATTATTTATTTGTTTGTTTGTTTGTTTTTGTTTATACATGCACTGGGTACAGTCAGAAGCACGGGAGGGTGAGAGAATTCACCAGAGCCAGAGCAGGGAGCAGAGCAGGCAGAAGGACCGAAGTACACTGCTGAGGGGAGCAGCGGGCGGCAGGAGAGGTCTGCGCGCCATGTGGGACCCTCCTCCGGTGGCCGGGGAGCAGCCGGGGATCGAACCGGCGCCGCAGAGGCCGCGGGCAGCTTCGCAACCCAGCGCTCAACTGCTGCGCCACCGGGGAGGCCCTTCAAAACATGTTTTTAAACTTTAACTAAAAACACTGTAAGTAAAATCTTAAAAATAAACAATAAAATTAGATACTAGTTAATATGACACAAGATCAATATCATTATTATATAGATTTCTGTTATGAGTTAAAAAAGTAAAATGAAAATTCAAAGAGAATATATACAAAGACAAGAAAAGTATACTAGTTGTCAAAAAACATTAAAAATATTTTTGTCATAAGTGAGGTATAGATATAAGTGACTGAGGTTTAAAGGACATATGGGGCCTCCCTGGTGGCACAAGGGGTTAAGCACTGCACTATGAAGTGATCCACAGCCTCTGCAGCATAAGTTCAATCCCAGGTGGCCAGGAAGCAACCCACATGGTGTAGCAGACCTCTCCTGACTCACCCGCTGCTCCCCTCAGCAGTGTATTTCAGTGGATCCACCTATTCTGCTCCCCACTGTATCTCTAGGGAACCCTCTCACCCCCTGCACCTCTGGCCTACACCCCAGTTCTTCTACCCAAATATAAATTTTTAAAAAAGAAAACATATGGGGCCTTCCTAGTGGTGCAAGGGGTTAAGCATCACACTATGAAGAAATCCGCAGCCTCTGCAGCACCATTTCGATCCCCGGCAGGCCAGGGAGCAACCCACATGGCGAGGCAGGCCTCTCCTGGCTTGTCCGCTGCTCCCCTTAGCAGTGCATTTTAGTCCATCTGCCTGGTCTGTTTCCCTCTCTGTCTCTGGTGAATCCTCTCATCCCCCTGCATCTCTGGACTGTAACCCAGCTCTTGTATACATAAATAAATAAATCTTTAAAAAAATAAAATAAAGGATGTATGTCATGACATGGTGGAATAAGGAGGTTTTGATAAGCCTCTCCACAGGTTTTAATAAGCACAATGAGAAATCAATGATTGCTCAGATGAAATCTCACCAGTTCATTACCTACTTCTCAGGACTGACCCACAGATTTTTTTTGTCCTCTGAGGAGGTGGGTAGGTTGGTGGTTCATTATGGTGGCAGACAAGGAAGAGTGAAAGAATGTTGTGGCCAGAATGACCATTCCAGTCAGTCAAACAGGCTGGGTGCAGGTACAGACTGCATAACACACAGACCTTGTACAGGAGGTTTTCCAAGTGAAGGTGAAGTTAAGGGCTACATGTTCCTGGGGGCTGGGACCTTTTGTTCAGTCACAGAGAATCTGGCTATTGGCAGCGTGGAACACTGGTTCCTACCCCCTCTCTTCTCAGAAACTGAAAATTTCTGAGATTGGAGAGAGAGACCCACTGTGTACCATGGAGAGGAATGGCAAGGTAGTAGGGACCTGGAATGTGGGCTGCATTCAGTGATGTGTACCTGGTCTGGTCTGGAGATGGAGAATAAACAGTATATGACTCTCCACACAGTTTGATCCTTCCTCTTCCCCAAGACTCAGGCTGAAGTCTTCGGACTCCCGCTTCCCTTCCCTCCCCCACACACAACCAAGGCAAACAAAGATAAACAAACAAAACTAAATTCATAGAGCCCCAACAAGAAAAATTAGTAAGGCAACACACATGCCTAGGAAACAAGGAGACTGGGAATACAAGATGAGAACATTGGAAGAAAAAAATTTAATCTTTGAGAGACAAATATACAAATGGCACAGACTGGAGGATCTAACAAACATAAATTTGGACTAACTATCATGAAGAATCTCAATTTAATGAAAAACAGTAGGTTCGGGATCTCAGAAAAGATACTCAGAATATTCATTCTGCTGAATGAAAAAAAGATGCTGAATGAAATGAAGACACACAGAGAATGCAAAATAAGTTAAATTATCAAAAGCCAATGATAAAGAAAATATGTTAAAAGCTGTTCAGGAAAAGAAAGCATATAACATACAAAGGCACTTCAACCATGCTTTCATCAGACTTTTCAGCAAAAATTCTGTTAGAAGAGAGTAGAATAACATATTAGCAATTCTAAAAGATAAAAATTGACACCCAAGAATACTCTACCCTGCAAAATTACCATTCAAATATGATGGAGAAACAAAGGCTTTTCCTCACAAACAAAAGCACTGCCAGACCTACCCTATAAGAAAAGATGAAAAAAGTTCTTCTACCTAAAAAGAAGAAAAAAAATCACAAAATCTTGAGCAAAGTGATAAATGTGAATACAAAATCAGAAACTAACAAGAATAACTGAAACAACAAAACATATGATAGGAAGAGAAAAAGGACAGATTTTGAATAGTCAATTCAATACCAGCAAAGAAAAAGACTACCTTGGATATAGAAAGTTTTCTACAACCCTCATGGTAACCACAAAACAAAAATCTGGAACAGAACACTTAGAAGAAAAAGTGAAGAAAATAGGAGAACCACCGTAGAAAAACACTCAAATGAAAAGATAGCAATACATGGAAAAATAAACTGTGGAAATATAAACAACCAAATAACAAAAGAAGCTCCATATATCAATAATCCCCCTAAGTGTGAATAGTCTGAACTTACTAATCAAAAGTGGAGTGGTTGAGTGCATTAAAAAAAAAAAAGCAGAATCCATCTACATTATGGATACAAGAGTTTCACATCAGATCTAAAGACATAGACTCACAGTAAGAGACTGGGGTAAGGTATTTCAAATCATTAACACAGAGGAAAAGGCAGGAGCACGATTTACACATCTGATAAATTACACTTTCAGCCAAAAAGGTAACAGGTGTCAAAGGTGGATACCATATAATGATCAAGGGAACAAATCCATCAAGAAGATATAGCTGTCATTGATATTTACACACCCAGCACAGGGACACCTGTATATATAAATCAATGAACAGATCTAAAGCAAGACATTGACATAACCACAATAAGAGTAGGAAATCTAAACACACTGTTTACATCAATGGATATTCATAGAGCATCATCCAGACATTAAAAAAAATGAGGAAATAGTGGTGACCATAAGTGTCCTATCAAACAAACATATTCAGAAATCTCCAACCCAAAATGAATGAGTCCCATTCTGTTCAAGTACACATGGAACATTCTCATGGATAGATCATATGTTGAGACCCAAAACAAGCTTCAATAAATATATGAAGACTGAAATCATCTCAGTCTGAAATTAAAAATCACCACAAAAAGAAAACTGAAAAAAAAAAAAAAAAAAAAAACCCAAACAGGTAGAAACTAAACAAAATACTTCCGAGTAACTCCTGAATCAACAAGGAAATCGAAGGAGAAATACAAGTTATCCAGGGCCTCCCTTGGTGGTGCAGTGGTTGAGCGCTGGGCTGCAAAGTTGCCCGCAGCCTCTGCAGTGCCGGTTCAATCCCTGGCCGCCAGGTGAGGGTCCCACATGGCGCGCAGACCTCTCCTGCCACCCGCTGCTCCCCTCAGCAGTGCATTTCGTCTGTCTGCCTGCTCTGCTCTCCACTCTGACTCTGGTGAATTCTCTCACCCTCCTGTGCTTCTGAATGTACCCAGTGCTTGTATAAATAAATAAAAAGAAAAAAAAAATACAAGTTATCTGAAGACAAACAATAATGAAGAGGTGAGCTATCACATCTTATAAGAGACAGAAAAAGTAGAAGTAAGGGAATAATAAAAATTAAAGTGAGAATAAATGAAATAGAAACCAAAAAGATAATACAAAAGATCAATTGAAGTCAAAAGCTTGTTCTTTGAAAGAATAAATAAAAGTGATAAACTCTTACCTAGATTCATTTAGAAAATGAGAGAAAACACTAATGAAAACAGTCAGAAATGAAAGAGGCAAAGTTATAGCAGATATTACAGAAATACAAGGGATCATAAGAGAATATATATAAACAAATTGGAAAACCTAGATGAAATGGACAAATTTTTAGACCATGCAATTTCCAAGACTGAACCAGGATGAAATAGACATTTTTAACAAAATAATCACAAGTACAGAAATTGACCAGATGGTGTTGCTAGTGAATTCGACCAACATTCAAATATCTATTATGATACCTATTCTCAAACTCTTCCCAAAAATCATAGGAAGAAATATCCCAAACACACTTTAGGAGGCCAGCATTACCCTGATCCCAAAACCAGACAAGGACAGCACAAAAAAGAAAATGATGAACAAAGATGCAAATGTCCTCAATAAAATCTTGTCAGATTGAATCCAGTGATGCATTAAGAGAATCATACATCATGACTAAGTGGGATTTATTCCAGGGATGCAAGGAAGTTTCAAGATATACAAATCAATTAATATAATTCACAATATCAACAAAAACAAAGATAAAAATCACCACAGATGTCCAATTGATATCAAAAGGAGCTGACAAAATTCAACACCTATTTTATGATAAATATGTGATCAGCAGGAAAAATAATTCCATACCATATAGTTAAACATATAAAACTATTGGAAGAAATACAAACAAAACAAAATATGATTGCGACAAAAATTTCAAAATCTGTTCAAATCAAAATTGACTTTTTGTTTTATAATACACAATAAAGTAAAAGTCAAGTGATAAAGGAGCAAAAAAAATTATTTTTACAGTGTAGAATGCACACAAAATTAATATCTAGAGTATAAAAAATCCTAGAAGCCAGTAAGAAAATAATAATCCATTTTGAGTTGATTTTTGTGTATGGTGTGAGGTAGTAGTCAAGCTTCATTCTTTTGCATGTAGCGACCCAGTTTTCCCAGCACCGTTTATTAAACAAACTTTCTTTGCTCCAATGCATAGTCTTTGCTCCTTTGTCAAAGATTAGTTGACCATAAATCTGTGGGTTTATTTCTGGATTTTCTATTCGATTCCATTGGTCTGTATGTCTGTTCTTGTTCCAATACCATGCAGTTTTGATGATTATGGCTTTGTGGTATAGTTTGAAGTCTGGGAGTGTGATGCCTCCATTCCCTTCTTTTTTTTTCAGGAGAGCTTTGGCTATTCGGGGTTTTTTGTGATTCCATATGAATTTCATCAATAATTGTTCTATTTCTTTGAAGAATGACATTGAAATTTTGATTGGAATAGCATTAAAATACATAGAAGGAAATGTAGGCAAAATACTATGTGATATTCACATCAAAGACATCTTTACAGATACATCACCCAAAGCAGTGATAGTGAAGGCAAAGATAAACAGCTGGGACTACATCAAATTAAAGAGCTTCTGCAAAGCAAAAGAGATAATAACAAAAACAAAGAGAAACCCCACCAACTGGGAGAACATTTTTGCACACAACACTAATGATAAAGGACTGAACACAAAAATCTGCAAAGAGCTGATGAAACTCAACAAAGAAAATAATCCAGTCAAAAAATGGGCAGAAGAGCTAAAAAGAAACTTCTCTGAAGAGGAAATGCAAATGGCCAACAGGCATATGAAAAAATGTTCAACATCACTTGCAATCAGGGAAATGCAAATCAAAACTACAATGAGATACCATCTTACACCAGTGAGAATGGCACATATTAAAAAAACTAGCAACAACAAATGTTGGTGAGGGTGTGGAGAAAAAGGAACTCTTCTGCACTGTTGGTGGGAGTGCAAACTGGTCCAACCACTATGGAGAGCTGTGTGGAGATTTCTGGACCTACTAAACATAGAGCTTCCATATGATCCAGCAATTCCACTCCTAGGTATTTACCCAAAGGACACAGAAACATCAATTCCAAAGAGCACCTGCACCCCTATGTTTATAGCAGCACTATTTACGATAGCTAAGATTTGGAAACAATCCAAATGCCCAAAAATAGATGACTGGATCAAGAAGATGTGGTACATATACACCATGGAATATTACTCAGCATTCAAAAAAGATAAACACATGCAAGTTGCAGCAACATGGATGGAGCTGGAAGGGATCATGCTCAGCGAAATAAGCCAGAAAGAAAAAGAAAAATACCGGATGGTCTCACTCATAGCAGGAATCTAGAAAACTTAAATAAGGGACCAGGGAAATGAATAACTATAAGAAAGTGAAAATCAAAATCAACAAAAAACTATGAACCAGAGACACTCTATGGGGGGTAGGGGGCGGGAGGGGAGGGATTGGGGTCAAAATAAGGGGGCTGCAATTGTATGGGGAATATAAAAATAAAATTTATTATTAAAAAAAGAAAATAATAATCCTGTAAAATACGGGCAAAAGACAGGATCAGAAATTTCATAGAAGAGGGTATATAAATGTCTATTAAATATTATCAAGTGTGATCCATAATTGGCAATCTGTGAAATGCACATTTATATATTATTGTCTCTATCAGATTATCTAAAAATATATAAAATACAAATTTCCAGTATTAATAATTCAAGTATTTGAATATATAGCTGCTGAATCTATAATCTGGTTCAACTGGTTTGGAAAAACTGGAAACAACACAGATGCCTATACTTAGGGAAACGGTTAAATTAATTATGGCACATTTATACTGTGGAATTTACTATGTAGTGGTAAAAGAAATTTTTTTATCGTTTGTCTATGTACTAACTTGCAAAGACTTCAAAGATAGATGATTAAGTGGATAAAATAAGTTCAATTTCAAATATCTTTAACAAGAATCTACTGCATACCAGGTTCAATATATTGTTACAGATACATCTGTGAGGAAAAGACACAAAAGCCCTTGCCTTAATGGAGTCCACAACTATCACATGAAAGATGTATAATGTATGACCACTTTTATTTTTAAAATCACAAAATCAAGTGTCTTCATGTGTGCATGTATACATGTATATGGTATTTTTATATATATGTTTGTATATACACATATATTCTGAAGTAATAATAGCAGTTATACCTATGGAAGTGAGTGGAATTTGTGGGATGTCAAATTATATTTACTTTAAGTGCATCACTTAACTTTTTCACAATGAAAATGTGTGTGTCTATTTCCTGTATAACTTAAATGAAATTAATAGCTTCAAAAACATGTGTGAGGGGCCTCCCCTGGTGGCGCAGCAGTTGAGTGCTGGGCTGTGAAGCTGCCTGCAGCCTGTGCAGCACCGGTTTGATCCCCGGCCACCATGAGGATCCCACATGGCGCGCAGACCTCTCCTGCCGCCCGCTGCTCCCCTCAGCAGTGTACTTAGGTCCTTCTGCCTGCTCTGCTCCCCGCTCTGGCTCTGGTGAATTCCCTCACCCTCTCACACTTCTGACTGTACCCAGTGCTTGTATAAATAAATAAATCTAAAAAAAAAAACAAAAACATGTGTGACATTGAAACTTTGTGCTAAACAAGTTGTATATTGCATATAAGGAAATGACTGAATAAAGAACTAAAGAAAACTTGAAGCATAACTTCTGCTTTTCGAGGGTAAAAGCTCTATTCTGACCAATAACATAAAAAGTTCAGAGGATGAGCTAGCTGGTAAGGAATGGAAATGAGAGCAACATTAGCTCAACGGTGCTGCAGTAGACTTGAGTGAGACATCCAGCAGCTAACCACTGGAATTCCCAGGCATGGAATCAGGAGCAACAAGGGATGGAGTCTGTGTGTTGTTGGGTCAGGGGGAGACTGGGAGAGTCTCTCATAGGTTTGGCCTGTTAAAGACTCGCCTGAGGGGGAAAACCAGCACCTATTGGTGTTGGCTGAATAGCAATCCCTCCACCACCTAGGTGGTGGTGAAGGAATAGAGTGGAAATTTCTCTGGGATGTGAAGTGGAAATTAAAGAAGTGGAAATTAAAACAGTGAGAGTTACTCATTCGAGACCAAGGAAATGATACAATCCCCATGACTATAAACATTGAAAAGAGTCATGAACAGGAAGACATTAGGATGGCATTTACCTATTAAATTGGGAGAACATTCAGGTATAAACTTATAGTGGTTAATAAAATAATAGTTGAAGATAATAAACTTTAGAAAGTTATTAAAATCCCAGGGAATTCAAATCTTACAGGTATTTAACTTACTTGGAAACGTGCGCGCGCGTGCGTACACACACACACACACACACACACACACTGTTAAAAAGAGAGACAGGCAAAGAAAACAAAAGGGACAGAAGGAGAAGAAGGAAGCAGGGAGGGAGAAATGGTAACAGTGGGGCAGCAGGAGAGGCTTGAGAAGAAACCTTTTGTCTGTCCAGGTGCATGTTCCCCTGATAAAACAAGTCAATCTCTCTTTCTCTCCAGGTGTGTGCACGTCTCTCTCTCTCTCTCTCTCTCTCTCTCTTCTCTCTCTCTCTCTTTCTCTCTCTCTCTCTCTCTCTCTCTTTCTCTGTCTCTCTCTCCCTCTATCTCTTTCTCTCCATCCCCACCTCCCACCCCAGCCATGTAAGCATGTAACTAGGAGAACCCTTACCAAGGACCTGACACTGTGGGCACCCTGACCTCAGAATTCCAGTCTCCAGAACCATGAAAAATAAATGTTTGTTGTTTTAGTTACTCACTCAATCTACAGTATCCTGTTATACCAAGCCAAACTGACTAAAACAGTAAGATTAATTTCTATAAACCCAAGTTTATTCTATTCAGAGTCAACAAGCTTTCCATATAAGAAAATAGGACAGAGATAGATGCACAGAAGGAAGAAGATATGTGAAGACAGAGGCAGAGATTAGACAAGCCAAAGAATGCCAGGATCTCCCAGAAGATAGAAGAGACCAGGAAGTATCCTCTCTAGAACATTCACAGGGAGAATGACCCTACTGCTACCTTGATTTCAGACAGCCTCTAGGCCTGGGAGAATACATTTCTGTTGTTTCAAGCCACTCATTTTGTGGATTTTTTTTTATTATATCAACACTAGAAAACTAATACACCAAGGAAAATAACAGTGTCAGAAGTAGTACATACCTAATGACTTAAGTGTCAGGCTATGTGGCAATAAGCAATGCTATATTATCCTAACAGTAAAGAAAGACAATAACAATAGATCTCATTTTACACAAAAGGTACATGCTAGAACAGTTGTGACATATGCAAGTATTGGTATGACAAATTATATACTCACTGACTTGAATTGCCTAATTTTAGAAATGTATTCCCTACAATGTAATACAATACAGCTTATAAAAACTACATTTACATTTCTTTGCTGATAAAGGACAGCATTATAAAAGCATTACACATTCTGAAAGGATTATACCATGCCATAAATCTGAGAATTTTTAATTATTCAGCTATTTCCTTAAAAACAAGCACTAACACCTCATAATAGCATTGAAAGTGTTTTTATTAAAATTGGCTGCCTTGAGGAGCAATGTAGAGACAGAATAAAAAATTACTAATTTCTTCATACAGATAATGTTTTTTAAGCACTTTTAATTAGATGATCTTGGTAAAGAATTGCTGACATGCTCTAAAATTTTATAATATCTATTTAAAAGTACACATTAAATTGCATATTAAAATACTGGGGTGGGGAGGTATTTTACTGTTTTGTATTCAAATAGCTTTCAAAAATTAATCCATGAACCATGACTAGGTATGCAGTTTTCATTGTTGTTTAGGAACAGTTTTCAACTTTCAAGGGGGAAAGGCTCAATTAGAAAATAAAAGAAATTGTTTTGGGGGCCTCCCTGGTGGCGCAAGGGGTTAAGTCTCAGCACTATGAAGGAATCTGCAGCCACTGCAGCACGTGTTCGATCCCCAGCCAGGGAGGTAACCCACATGGTGCAGCAGACCTCTCCTGTCTCGCCCACTGCTCCCCTTAGCAGTGTATTTCAGTCAGTCTGCCTGTTCTGTTCCCCACTCTGTCTCTGGTGAATCTTCTTACCCCCCTGCACCTCTGGCTTACACCCTAGCTCTTGTATGCATAAATAAAATAAATCCTTAAAAAAAATGTCAAAGCCAGCCTCTTGCTTATGTCACTTATGTGACATTTCAGTGTGGCCAGAGGATCAGAAGGAGTTAGCTTTAGAAAAAGAGGAAGACTTCCATTTGCTTACTTACCATCTGGACTGTAAGCCAGAGGGTAGAGCCTAAGATTTAGTCACCATTCTGGTCTGAACACCTACCACAGTTCTGGCCACTCATAGGTTTCGAATACATAGTTGGTAAGTGAAGGGATGAATGAAATTTAAGTTTAAGCTTAAACTTTGGAACAGACAACTTTAGGTTAATTGTGTGCTCACATACATTTTTTTTTACACACTTGTTGCATCAATTTGTGAAATCTGTAAGACAAATTTCCAGGCAGACAAAATTCTAAATTTCTAAACACATAAAAACAAATATCATTTAGACCTTAAAGAAAAGTTTAGCTTTCCTTAAATCTTTCTAAAATATTTCAGGACAGATTCTGCACACCCATCCCTTAGAACCAGGGTATTAGAATGGATGGTCTGGATCACTTGATAGGATCAGAATGGATGGATCTGGATCACTTGATAGAAAAATGCAGGATATATCAGCCTCACCAAGCATAAAAACCAGCAACATTTAGCAGGTTGGGTTCCCAGGCTCTCTGGCTTGAGCTCCTTGATAGGAAAATCTGTTTTTATACAAATCCAGTCAACCTCAGAAATTCATATTCATAACGAGGATGGTTTTAAGTCATTATAGCTCATTTCTTCTAAGCAGAATAAAAATAAATAAAGTGGTGCTTAAATTTTATTATATTGCATTTAATCACTAAATTTGATTCTGGAAAGTAAGCTATTCAGGTCATAACCCCTTCCTTGCAAAAAGAAGGGTTAAAAAAAATGGTGACAAAACTTGACCTGATGTGAAAGTATTTATAGCTTTCATTTCATCTACTTGGTGTGACTATTCATTTGTTTCATAGCAGAACTGCAATGTTTTAATTATAGGGTTCTGCCTTTGGCCTCACAGGAATTGTGGGTAATAAATAATACATGCAATTTATTATTTTTTTCTGAGGTCCAAAAAAAAAATCAGACCTTCAAGGCGCATCTGGTCCCAAGGGTTTTGGATAAGGGATATGTATTCTATTACAACACTCAACCAATTCTATTATTTTTAGTTGTAAAACTTGCATAATGTGTGGGTTTTAAAGTACTTAACAAAAGTAATGTATCAGAAATACAATTAGTATTATTTTAGCATTTGGAAGTAATAAAACTTACAACTATTCTGAGTTTCCTTTCAGATATGATTGAAAGTCTTCATTTATGTTGCTTTTTCAATAAGAAATACTTCTATGAGCAAGAGATACTTCTGACCAAGAGGAAAGTTTTATAGGAAAATCCTGTAGACTATACCCAGTCTTAATACCATCATTGCAACCCATTCATCAGAATAATTTGCCACAACTTCAAATTACCCAAAGTGTTTCATTGTTCTAATTTTATAATTTTTATAATTTTTTTTATGCTTTAGATATTTTCCCTTGGAAGTTTCAAGCAGCAGCACCTGCCTGCTAGGAAAAAAATTTTCTACTCTCTGCAGGGCATAGAGCCAGTCACCAGTTGCAAACCTTATTAGGTTTATCACCTAGAGAGATATTTTCTACTCTTCCATCATACAACTGAGTAAACTCAGGCTTAATTTTTCCAAAACCATATGACTGATAAGTAACAGAACAAAATTTGAACCCAGGTATGTCTAACTCCTAAGTCTTTTCTTCAAAATACCCTGGTGCAAATAATTGACGCATGCTCCAAACTCATTCCCAACTTGTACATAGTTGGAACATAGAGGAACACTCTATGACTTCTCCATCCATGGCAGAAATGGATGCTTTTTTTTTTTTAATAAAAAACACCTCTACTAGTTGTTTGATACTATCTTTACACTTCTAGAAAATGAAAATATATGGTTTTGAAAGACACAACTTTAACACAATTGAAAATGCTGATGTAATTTTGGTTTTTGTTTTGTTGTGTTTTAAAAAGTAAGCAAAAATAATTGGAATTAGTTTGACTTATCAACAAATAAAACAAAATCAGATGATCAATATTCACCTACCTTTTAGAAGTATCATCTACATTAATTGGAAATATTATCATACATGGGAAAGAGAAAGACTTGCATCTTTTAACAACACAGCATAAAAGGACAGAGATGAAGATCATTAATGATTTTAATTATTTTAAGGCTCATTAAAATTAGGGAAATATCAAAGCACCCACAGTGTTAAGGGTTTATTATTATAGCATTTTAGAGTTTACTAGTTCATACCTTTCAATCACAGCAAGTTATTAGCAGTGAAGGGATGAACCCTCTTAAGAGGATTTTTATTTCAATGATAGGGTGTTATGAACAAGACAACCTAAGTTTAAAAAAATTAGTAGCAAGCGCTAGTTGAGTTAATCAGTTAAAGACAAACTGTGCCCTTGGGAAGCTAAATGAAAAAGCAACAGTAAAGCTTACAGAACTTAGCTCGTACAATTTGCCTTGAAGGCGGAAGATTGGTTCCCTGAAATAGCAAAGAATTATATGCTTTAGTTCAGAAAAAAAAAAGTTTTTAAAATAAAGTCTGTTATTACCTCTTCTCCTTTCAAAACAATGGAAAAAAATTTTAGAGCAGAGGTTTCAATTTGTTCAATAATTGTACCTCTGAATTAAAAAAAAGCTATAAAATCATCATTGTTTTGACTTGAAAAGAAATAACAATGCAAATACTCATTATCACATAGAACATAAAAGAAAACAGCAAACTGTCAGAGTTAATGCAATCTCTGCAGAGCGCTATTAGTCAGAGACAGCTGGCCAGCCCAAAACACAAAAACTCATAAGATCAGATCTTAGGAATTAACATCTTCATTAACCAACAGGAATTTGGTGTGGCAGAGATTGAATCCAACCACTGCATTCTTTATGAGCTGTCCCTTCACTGTTACTAAGCTGTGCAAATGTGTGAACTAGTCAGCAGCACCAGAAAGCTCATGCAACTACTCACCATATTTTAACCTTGAATTGATTCACAGATTCTATGTTAAATCAAATTTAGGGGTAATGTAAGCAAGCAAAGTGGGACACAAGGAGTCAAATTTGAAAAGCAGAGCAAATAGCAGAAAAGTTATTTAAAAATAAATCAATATGGTTAACTGCATAAAATAGCAAAAAAAAAAAAGGCAATTCACTCCAAAAACTTTAAAAGCAAAATCAAAACAAAACAAAAAGTTGCATCTCCAGCAAAATTTGCACATGATTAATTTGCATTTAAAAAATAGTCAATCAAGCCATTTAGTTCAAATTCTTTGCAGCATGCATGCACTGATTTTTTTTAAAAAACAATTCCTACCTGATTTCCAATTGTGTTTTTCTTGTGAACCTGACTGCTCCTCTGCTGAGCACTGAGAAAAGCAAAGGAGAGCAGCACTGAAGAAACTCTCAAGATGTTTTTCTGAACAAGTAGCATACAGGCTTTTAAAAAATGTCAACAACTGAAGCAGAGCTAATATTAAAAATCCAGGTCAGTTTAATTCGGGAAGCAAAACCAAGTCAGTGGAAATTCTAGTATCAATTAACAATCACAAACCAAAAACATAGTAACATCACTGGAAGAAAAGTTATATTGCTGTATTAACAACAATATGAGTCAATGCAAGTATTTGACATCCCACAGGTATGCAGATAACTGTACTGAATGTTAACAGTTAATAAACTCTGGACCATTGAGTATATGCCATGTTCTGATTGCTTTATAGATATTAGTAACTTTAGTTTTAACTTTAACCCCATGCTGTAGTCATTGTGAATCTGTTACAGATGGAGAGAGTAAGTCACAGAGAAGCAAGTGGCTTTCCCAAAGTCACTCACCTAAGTGACCATACCAAGCAATTTGAGTCCAGATCCCTTTGTGGTATTATTCAATCGCATTTCTGACAACTCCCATAGTACATCTCCAGCCTGCCCCTAACCTCTCAACTCCAGATTCATGTATGTTTTTGACAACTCAACATTTCTTCTTTCATCTAACAGGCATATCAAACTTAATATGTCAAAACTAAACTTGTGAGTCCTTCCCAAACCTGATCCACCCAGTCTTCCCCTTCTTGATTAGTGGCAATTTCATACTCCCAAGTGCTTAAGGCAAAATCCTTAATTCCTTTTTGTCTCACACCCCACACTCAATTACCAGCAAATTCTATTGACTCTACCTCTTGAGATGTATTTAAATTATAACCATCTTTTACCACTTCCATTTCTACCTCTTTGGTCCAAGCCAACATTATCTCTTTCCTGCACTGCACTTATAGTCTCCCCTCTAACATCTATTCTCACCATAGAAACCAGAGAGCCTATTAAAAATGGGATTATGTCACTCTTCTGCTTACAATGCCCCCACTGTCATTCAATTCTACTCCACTCAGGATAAAAATCAAAGTCCTTACAATGGCTCACAAGGTTCTAGTCAACTGACCCACCCTCTGATTTCCATTCAACAATCCTACTCTCCACCTCATTCATTAGAGGTCCAGCTGATCTTGTTCTTTTTTGACCCTATCAAGCACACTTTCACCTTAAAGCCTTCATGTTAATGGCTCCCTCTGCCTAGAAAACACTCCCCCCATGTATCTACATGGCTCCTGACATAATCTCCTTCAAGTCTTTACTCAAATTTATTGGCAAGATTTATCATGACCACTTTATTTAAATTTGTATTGTTCCATCCCTTTCTCCAAGATGCTCACCTCCTTTTTGATCTATTTTTTCCTATGGCATTTTTCACCTTCTAATATTATACAGCTTACTTATTTTTTGCATTTATCTCTGTCTCCATCTTAAAACATAAATTCCTTATAAGCAGGGATTTTTTTTGCCTGTTTCATTCCAAATTATAACCCCAGTGCCTAACCACTACCGAGCACATAGATGACTTCAATAAATATCTGTTGACTAAAAAGTCCAATGAAGTTAGTATCATTATAACATGAGTACAGAAGGATTAAAAGCTGGACCCCAAAAATTTAACCCCAGAGTCTTCATATTTAGTATTGTGTCACTCTATCTCTCAAAAGAATGAAGGCTCTCTTTTGGAATAAACACATGCTGATATAAGAAAACAATTCATTTTTAGTTATTCTGGGAAGACTAGCGATACCACAATCCTCTAACAGTTGCTTAATAGTTTTAATTGTTTTGGAAATCAATGAAATAGTCAAAATGGAGATAAGGTAGAATAAAGTCATCACTCAGCTATTTGAAATGATAGGATAACATGGCTAAGAAGCACATTAGATAGCAACACCACACTTAGAACAGTTATTTAAAATAGCAATCTTGTAATCTCCCATGATGTATTCAAGCTGCTTCTTTTAACTCAAGCTTGTTTAAAAAAAAAACAAACCTATAGTACATTTAACTGAGGGAGGGTAGTGAAAGGTCATGCTATAGTTGCGTACTGAACATATTTGGCATGCATTTTATATGAATTTTGTCTTTCAATTTGCTAATTTTAGCATTTCACTTTCCTCATTTTTTTGTTATTTTGTAGTTTTTAGTTAATTGCTTGATTCCCTCAATCACTATGAAATTTATCTCTCTCCAATCACTTTTCTCCACACACAAATATTTACTATTTGGGGTTTTGTGGTGAAGGTGAAGTTTGTGTCTATTGTTGACTGGGGGTCTGATGCGCCTACACTGCCCTCTGGCTGCCCATGATGCCCTCATGCACAGTGTCCAAGTGCTACTCTTCCTACGACTTTTGGTCTTTTCCATGCTTTCTTCCTCCAGGTCAGAATTTCCTTTCTGTTAAGAATAAATGGGGAAACTCCCTCCTCCTTCTCCCCTGCAGGATGTCTCTGGTTCAGAGGGAGGAAGAGAGGAGCACAGGGGACTGTGGTGATGGTGCAGGGGTGCCTTGGTGAAGGAAATTCTATGGGGACTACACGTGGGGGTGGGGAGGAAGCAAACATTGTTCAAAAAATGAACACTGATGTAAAATAAATAAATACATTAATGAATGAATAAAAAAGAATAAATGGAGAAACTACTATTATAATGTGATCAAGCCTTCTTCATGGCTACCAAGCTCCATATTGTGTTTTAGGATTTTTTAAGGGGAAATATTTTAAAATAAATCATTGACTAATAGTGATAACTTTAACACTATGACAGATCCACAGATATTTACTTGGAGTAGGCAAAGTATTGAAGACTCTCTGTAGATCACATAAGAGAAAAGAAGCTGAATATAAAGCAAAGGACATAGACTGTTGATTCCTTATGCCATGTTAAGCAAACAATATAACCTAAATTGAGCCCAGTCTGTCAGCTGTAATGTGTGTGTGTGTGTGTGTGTGTGTATGTATACATATGCATGTTTTAAGAAAGAGAGACATGGACAAAGGGTGGGGAATTGAGCTGTTTTCTAGATTCCTTTTAGGTCCAAGACTCAAGCTTTGAACTACAGTAGGCAAAGAGACTTTCCACTGACAGTTTCCATGCACTGAAAAAATGCATACTTAGCATTTATCACTTGTAAGACTATGCAAGAGAAAAACAGATTATTTTATAAGCCAAAATCAAATACTGTTAGAAAAAAATTCCCTTTGATTTTCAACTAATTTGCTTCTTTTTGAAGCAAATTGTCCCATAATTCCAAAGTTACTGTTGTCAATGATGTATTGAGGTACCTACTCCATAAGTAAAATAATAAAAATAAGCTTCCTAGTTAGAAAACATTCTTTTTCACAATTTCTATGTATGCTATGATAATTGAACTAAATGCATTTCAAAATACTCATTTTAAAAATGTATTCACGAGAAACATGTATTGACTGGCAAGGTAATTTAAGCCCTTTGGACATATTCTTGGTCAGAAGCATTTAAATGACTATCTCTGCAGTATTATAAAACATACCTATAAATAATATTCTAATAAGACATAAATCAAAAATTTTTAGGGTACCAGCTCTTTATAAGGCATAAACATGTTTATGTCTCTGGAAGACATAAACATGAGACATAAACATGATTAAGCTATGTCCTTTGCAGATAGAGGCTTATAACGTATCTAGTGCAGATGGGGAGGTAATAAAAAATATAAATTACAAAGAAAGAAAAAGTTCTATAAGAATAAATATGTGAGGATGTAATAGAAGAAAGCAAAAAAAAAAAAAAGCTTCTGTTTCAATGTGGAATATAATTACTCCCTATCATATTAGTGTGTGTTGTGTGTGAATGTATGTCTGTTGTTAATCATATAAATTCCTACTACACACAAGTCATTGTGGAAGGCTTTGCCAGTACACTGAAACACATAAAACTAAATTAGTTTTAATAGTAATGCTCTCAGACATAATGATTTTAAAAGTATATAATAAGAGGTTTTAAAAAAAATAAGAACACACTGGAAGACATTCAAAGAAAAAGAACCCATAATGTCACCTCTTGGCTCACAATTCTCTTCTGCATATTCTCATCTAGCCTTGTCCATGTGTACACACAATAAAAGATTCAAAAACAAAGTGGGCCAAGGGGGCATGTGATCAGTTACCCAGTAACTCCCATGCTTAGTAATTGCTCTGAACAGTCACATACAAGAAAGATCATTTTTGTCTGATGAGATATAAGATTTTCACAGAAAGCACCTGAAGAAAGGTGGAATTTTAATAGAAGAGGACAACCAACTGCATTTCAAGGAAATGAACTAGTATTAGCAAGGCCAGATGCTAGAAGATGAGGCATACAGGGAAGTTGTAGAAAGTAAAACTATTATGACAAAATTATATAATCATGGACTCGGGTTTGTAAATGATCTCAAGAGCCATCTAGTACAATAACTGTATGCTGGGGCCATAATTATGGAGAATTTGGCTATTAAACAGGAGGCAGCAGAAAGTATTCAAAGTTTTTGAGCCAGAAAATGGTATGATCAAAGCAGTGTTTTAGTAGAAATTATCTCCTCCAAATACTGACTCTGAAGCAGGGAAGAAAAGAAGAGGCAGTCCAGACCCCCTCCCTCTAACAGTTGGAGTTCTGCCCAGTTTTCAAAATCCAATCAAGTACCATTTCTGGGTTATGCCTTCTTAGAAACTTCTAGCTATCTCTTCATCCCCTAAACTCCCAAAGCTCTTGGTCTGTTCCTGTTTTATCTAAACAGAATTGTGTTGTAGTCTGGTCTCTGACTCCCCTCCAAAAAAACCTGCACCTTGATGACTTAAGGTGTGGATGGGTCGCATTAACTTGGGATCTCTACCTCTTTCACCACTGATATTATCTAGCACAGTGATGATGGTAGTTTCTTAAGAAATAGCTATAGAATCATATTTTAATACTGGGATCATTTACAACCAAACTACTAATTTTATGTGCAATAGGAAATTTTAAAAATTTGAAGAATTGTGTCATAAACGTGTACTGCAGTACATTTAGGGATCCATGAGTGCCAGGATGACTGGGACATAGCGTTAGAGGATGGGGTAGAGAGAAATAGTGACAGTTAGGTAAAAGGTAAGCCAAAGACACATTATATACAGTCTTGGAAATCATATTCTGAAAGTAATAGGGAATCCCAGAAGGTATGAGAAAGAATATGACAGGAGGCAAGGAGACATATAGTAACCAAGCCAGAGAGAGCTAACTTTAATAGTAGCAATAATGATAGAAAGAAATAGATACATTCAAAAGTTACCAGAAAAGAGAGAAACAAAGATAAGAGGGGTCAGGAGAAAAGAATGACACCCAGATAGTTTTTGGTTTGAGCAACCAGGAGTTACCATGCATAAAGAGTGGGAACAACAGAGAAGGTATAAATTATAAGATAAGATGGTGAGTTTAATTAGGAACTACTGGATTGAGACTTCTCTAGGGTATACAAATAAGATGCCCAGTATGCAGCCTAGGAAAAGTTTCCAGAATGGAGATCTGGACTTAAGGAATATCAGATGAACTTGGTAACTAAAACTATTAAATAGGTGAGTTTGATCAAGGATAATGCAGTGAGATAAGAGAGAAGAAAAATGATATAAAAACCAGTTCTTTAGCCATGATCAGAGAATGAAGAGGTCTAAATAAAGACTGAAGAGAATCTAGAGCAGAAAGAGGAAAACTCGGAGACAGTGAAGGGTTATTGAAGCAAAGGAATAGATCACTCCAACCAGGATCAGTAAATGGTGTCAAATGAAGGACTTAGAATTACCTGTTTATCTTGGCCAAAAGTAATCTCAAGAGTAATATGGTAGAAGCAAGACTGCAGTGTATTGAAAAGCAAAAGAGAAACACATATTCTAAGTCAACCCAAAGACAGCTTAAATGAATCAAGGAAATTTGTCCCTCAGAGATGCAATTCCAAGGCAATGTCAGGGTGTGCCTCTTCCATCAATGGTACCCAATAATGAAGGAACCAGAGCAATCAGTGCATTCACCCCACTCTAGAGTTGTGTTTTTTAATAAATAGCCAAATATGGCTATTTCAATTAAAATTTAATTGAATTTAAAAAATTCATTTATTCTGTCTTACTTGCCACATTTCCTGTATTTAACAGTCGCATCTATTTAAGAGTTACATGCAGCTGTTGGCTTCTGTATTGGACAGCACAGATTATAAAATAGTTCCATCAGCTCAAAAAGTTCTATTGAAATGCTCTGGAGTAAATAAACTTTTTTAGAATACTCTTTTATATTACCCAAGAAGATTATGAACACTTATTGAGAGTCCCTAGAGTGTGTCTTATCACAGGTCAGTCTGGAACCATCCAAACAGATTGAAGCCAAAGGGGGGAGAAAAACTACGTTATGTTAATATACCCTGAAGGATCTTTAGTGAAGTCTCAGACTAAGTATTGTACAAGAAAAACCTACAGAATTTTGGGGGCTTATAAAAGAAGGATACCTATCTTGTAAGATTCAGCTTAAAGATGAAGATAAAGTCCAAAATAACAGAGACAAGAATGAAAGAGAAAAGTGGAAGTCCACTTTTGAAATGGTGCTTGGAATATTTGAATTTATAATTTATCTGACTACATGATCCTAATAAATAACAAAGGCAAGTTGTTCAACCCTATCTTTCTGCCTGACAACAGTCCCAGCAAGCAAGTGAACATGTAATTCCTAGGTTCACATGAGTGAAAAGAAGACTCTTGTTATAATCTAATATATAGATTTCAATTCCACAACAGAGATAACAAAATAAATGGAAACACTATTATAGCAGAATATGGCCATGTATTAGGAGAAAATAAAAGAAGAATACAAAGAGAAAGACCAAGATTGTTCTGGAATTTGGTATCAAGGTTCACATACACTGCTTGTAGCAAAATGGCAACAGAAGCATTCCAGAAGATCAGGGAAGAGATATAATGAATGTTACAATCCATAGAATTTTCATGGTGCTCATATAACAAGAATTGAAATCTGCACACTGTATCATTTCAACTGTGAGAAAACAGGTGTTGAGTCCTACTCAACAGATTGAAAAACAGACCTTGGTCTACTGCTGTGGCATAGAGATATCGCTCTAAAGGTCTGAATCTGGACCTATCATTCTCTTAAACCATTGAAATGCATAAATCTTAGCACTCACAAGGCAAACTATGCCCATGGAACAAATGGAGACAAGCACAAGAATTTAAAAGTTCACCTAATAAACTTGCCTTTCTGCTCAAACAACAAAATTTCTGAGGAAATTAGGGAAGTGAGTGAAGGAACTAGCTTTTTTTTTTTAATTGCATAAAGTAGTTATAGTGAGTAAAAAAATATAAAATATAGGGTGTTTTCTTAATGGCGAAGAAAGACAAAGTAAAATCCATAAGCATAAGGAAAGTTGACGCTTCCTTCTAGAATAGTGGAATTTTAGATTTGGAAACTATGTTATAGTTGAAAGATCAAGCTTTTAAAAGTCAGGAAATTCCAAAAGTAAGCCTACAGCCATGCTTAGTTGGGCACATTACACATGGTACATATTTTATGGTCCATGTTTAACAAATAGCTGGGAGATGAAAAAAAGTGCTATATATTCAACATGGCAAAATTAATTCTATAGCAAAAAGAACATTTTTTAGATGACCTGAACACTATTCTGAGACTTAATATTCCATTAATCTAATTTTATATATATTTTTTTGGAACAAAAGGTTGTCTTAGATGAAAAAAATACATGCATAAAAAACTATGTATATCACCATCCTATAAATCTGAGAGGGAGTCCCACTTTTTTTGGCAACTCAAAAAGTCCCATGAAACAAATGTTATTTTCCTCATATCCAGATCGTAATTTTCTATCTTTGGAACTTAAAAATACTTACATAATTATCTTCAAATACAGCTTGAATTTTCTTCCTTGATGGAAACAACATCCCTGCCAATTTTAGAATTTATAGCTACCACCATATTTTTTTAATTTTTAAAAGCACAAAAAATACCACAACCCTCAAAGTGATTTTGAAGTGAACATTTCTTCATCATCATAATTATCCCATGTCACACTGAAAGTATTTCAACTCAGCATACAAATGGAAAGAACATTTACCTCCAAGTCTCAGTGTGAAATGTTACATTTGGAGATAATATCAGCAACTAATAAGTATTCCAGTGACAATCATATTCCAGTCACTATAAAATTCATAGCAAAGCAAAACACTGCATGTAGTAATCAAATTCATGTGTGTGTGTATGTCTGTATGATAGTTTCTCACTTTTACAGAGAAGTATTTCACAAAACTTGATTATTTTGATCCTCCAACAATCCTGAAAGGCACACAAGATAGGGATTATTTATGATTCCATTTGATAAAGCAGTATACTGACATACAGAAAGGCTAAGGGACTTGAACAAAACCATTGCTCATCAGTGGCAATTTCTAGAAAAAGAACCCAGACTGCTGATACTTTCCAGACTATCCCTTAGAAGGAAGGTTAGGTGAGCAGTTTCAATTAGATGGGAAATGTGCAAGGTTGCTGGATTTCTAAAGCAGTCTGAACAATGCTTCTTTTTTCTCCCAACATCATAAAGGTCTAACTTACTGCTAGAAAAATGGGGCAATCATCTGGCAGTTAAAGAGAGAGACTACATCAAAAGGCTGTGTTTGAAAGCATTTTACATGTACAGGATTCTTTGGAAACCTATCAATATAATACTGTAGTCAAACAGCTTTTGAGATAAAAAAAAAATTAAATTTGCTGGGGAAGAAATAAACTCTGGGCCATTTACCTTTAAAATAAAGGGGTAATTTGAGAAAAAAGATTTCAAAAAGAGTATGGATGAAATTTAAATTGCGGGGTGGTGGGGAGGAGAGAGTAGGGTCAAAATAAGGGGGTTAGGAAATGTATGGGGAATATAACCAAGATGAAAATGCATACATTGTGCAAAAATGAAAAATGATGTAAAAAATATATAGAAAGAGAGAAAAAAAGAGAAGAAAAGAGAAGAGAAGAGAAGAGAAGAAAAGGAAAAGAAAAGAAAAGAAAAGAAAAGAAAAGAAAAGAAAAGAAAAGAAAAGAAAAGAAAAGAAAAGAAAAGAAAAGAAAAGAAAAGAAAAGAAAAGAAAAGAAAAGAGTAAATTGTTGTACTGGTTACCCAACATGTTCAAAACCTGACTCTTTTCAAGCTGATTTTGACTTGTCCACTTCCTCCTTTCACCAGGATACCACAAGACAATGTTGTAACATCCTTTTCACTTTAAGTTATCGTGTCAATTTTACATCAACATGTGCTACATTTTGATCAGAACCTAACCAGCATTTGTAATCAATAAAAGTCAACATTAAAGGCAGCATTCCTGTTATTTCAAGTGACTCAAGACTTTGTTTTTCTTTTAAATTCCTCAAAGAAACAAGTGAAGTTAATGGAGAATGTGTCAGTTTAAATTTTTACATGTGTTTCTTTATACTCTTCAATGATCAAGCAAGCTCCTAAAAGACGAAAACAATTTTTCTCTTTTATTTTTTTCCCCCATAGCAACTAGAGCTGAGTTTGGCACAGGCCACATTGGAGTTCACAGACTGAGCTGAAAAACAGACAGAAATTCCCAGGTCCCCTCTCCAAGCCTACGGACAGGAGGCATATGAGAATCAAGGCAGAAGTGAAACTTAGGAGAAGGAAGATAGATAAGAGTCAACACTTACCAGTCAGCCTCCCATTAAACAACTAGCAACTGAGGGAAAACATGTTCATTAATAAGAAGAAAGGAGGGGTGGTGTGGGTTTTTTAAAGTACATGTATTTTATATTGCAGGAGGTAGAGAGCAGTGCAAGTGGTAGGATTCACGGCAGCTACAAAAAAGGGAACAGGTCCGTGTGAAATGGCTGTGAAGCAAATACCCATCTCGAAGTTGGAGTAGGCAGTGTGGCCTAAAAGACACCTGAGCAAAGGAACTGCACTCTAATAAGTGTACACACATGTTACAGAAAGAAAACTGTCAGGAAAAACTATGCACCATACAATACCAATAGCCGGTAGATGCAAAAAGAGATGTGCAGCACTGATTAAGCCATCACAACCACAGCCATGTTGAGAACTGGACAGTTTTCTTGTGGCACATTGTGCATTTCCTCCATAAAACAGTCCTATAAACTACTCAGGCAATTTACAGTTTAGTTGAGATCACATGATCTACATATCTGCTTCTTATACATGAGGGTGTAATTAAATAAGTTAGTTTGATATATTGTTGGATTTCACTTTTAATTTGTCACTATTCGTGAATCATGGTTCAGGTAAAAGCCTACAGGTCCATTTAGTTTGCATTTTATATAAAAGACTATTTTATAGTCTTTTAGATATAAAACTAAATGTCAGTATCTGAAGTATATATGTGAAATACATATAAGACAATATATGAAGCTAGAACTACTTGTAAGCCACAAATATATTTTAGAGTTAAAATCAGAATTCTTGGGAAAAAAAACTCATTCCACTAATGGGCAAGGAAAAATTGTGAGTTCAGTGTCTTGAAAATATCATATAATGAATAATCAACCAACAATGAACACCTAAGCATAATGGCTACATGACAGTATCTGTGATATAGCAACAGAATAATAAAACATTTAAGACAGAAAAACAATACATAAACAATGTTTCAAAAAATATATACACTTTAGAAATATTATATATAAGTTCACAAAGGACAGTTTTTTTTTTAATGGGTCTTTATCTTCTGATTTAGGGATGTTGCAATATGAATTGTACTTGGCATTTCAAATGTATGTGAGAAATTGTTCCGAAACATATTTAAGAGTGCATGTGTTACTGCTTATCTCTGGGAATTCAAGTATAAACTGCAGATCATCATCCAAAAGCAATGAGAATCTAAGACACATAAGATTTCACATGCCACATAATAAAGGAAGTGACTACTTTATGAAGAGAACATGGCCTCCTGGTCATGAGATTCAGCTCTTCTAATTAGGTGAACCCAATTAATCATGCCATAGATCCTCAAATGATAGTGGGTGTTAGTAGGAATTCACAATGTTGTTCTAAACAAACCAGCAAGAGGAATACAGTAACTCACGTACTTTGCAAAGCCAATGAAATCTTCATGATTGGTGTTGATATAGGAGACTTGGATGTCAATCAACAACAGCACCTGTAAGTCAAAGAGAAACACTTCAGTGAAAACTAAAATATTCACAAACACCAGTTTCAGTGAATACCTACAACGGATTTATCTTCACTTAATTTTTTTAAAGATTTATTTATTTATTTATACAAGCACTGAGTACAGTCAGAAGCATGGGAGGGTGAGAGAATTCACCAGAGCCAGAGTAGGGAGCAGAACAAGCAGAAGGACCGAAATACACTGCTGAGGAGAGCAGTGGGCAGCAGGAGAGGTCTGCGCGCCATGTGGGACCCTCGCCTGGCAGCCAGGGATCGAACCGGCGCTGCAGAGCCTGCGGGCAGCTTCACAACCCAGTGCTCAACTGCTGCACCACTGAGGAGGCCCTTCACTTAATTATTAAAGGATGCTAAAGGATGCTATTTATAGAAGGAAAAGTTGCATTAATTTTGTTATTAGTCTTAATTTTTATTTTTAAATTCACAAATTAAAAATCATCAAGAAAAGTAAATGTGAGCACCGCATGAAGACAGCAAGCTTTGAGGCATATAGACACATACTCGACATAGAACCAAGAAATATTCAATTTCTCTAAAAAGTAGGCATGATGTTCTAAAGAAAGGCATGGGTGCACAAGAAGACATGTGGCAGGAAGGCCAGTTGGGGGCTGCTCAGAGCTTCCTTCTCCAGCAGCAAATACCATTTGTAAGACATGTAATCCTTTGTTTTTCTTTTCCTCATCTATCTCTTTAAACTCCCTCTGGGGAAGATGAATCTCAAAAACCAACTCAAAATGGCAATAACAAATAAAAGTTATTACTTTATCTCTTTGAGATCAATAGGCTTCATCATCACAGCAAAATTTTAGCAAGGCCAGTCTCTGTTAAAAGATCCCCTCATAGGCCTCTCCAGTGGCGCAGCAGTTGAGCGCTGGGCTGCGAAGCTGCCAGCAGCTTCTGTAGCTCCAGTTTGATCCCACATGGTGCACAGACATCTGCCGCACCCGCTGCTCCCCTCAGCAGTGTATTTCATCAGTCTGCCTGTTCTGCTCCCCGCTCTGGCTCTGGTGAATTCTCTCACCCTCCCACGCTTCTGACTGTACCCAGTGCTTGTATGTATAAATAAATAAATAAATAAATAAATAAATAAATAAATAAATAAATAAATAAATCTTTAAAAAAAAAAAGATCCCCCCATTAAAGTGATCCTCCTTGCCATTCTATCTAAATCAGTACTCCTGTTACTCTCTACCCTCTTACTCAGCCTTATTTTCCTTTGTAGCACTACACCTAGCAGACATAGTAAGTTTTTACATAACTCTATACAAAGAACCTATCTGCTGTATCCACTGCTCTTTCCCCAGTGCCTGGAACAGTGCCTGGAACATCAAATACATACAACCAGGTTTATCAAGAAATGAATCAAACACATGTTCCACTAAACATGAAAATGAACTAGTCATAAGATACTTAAAAACTCTAACCTAGAAATTTGAAAGGTCCCCATGCATAAAATCATCAAAGGGAGACAGGAGGCTGAGAGAGAAAATGTCATGGAGTGGAGAAACCAAAAGCAGAACGGTTTATTTCACAGACACTCAAAGCTGAGCTCCACTTCCGAAGTTTCCTTTGTTATCGCAACTTTCCTAAATGCTGAGATTTGCTGGTAGAATCCCTACCTGGAGACCTCCTGTGTTCTTCACTTTTGCTTTTGTTGAGAGACCTCTGAAGGCCATCCACCTCCCTTCACTGTGAACTTGAGTGCTTCAGAGCACTTGTGGTAACAGTTTGGAGACATTCTGTAATGCTCCCCAGTGGGTACTCCATTGAGAAAGCCTTTCCTGATCCTCACCCAATAATCTCACCCAGCACCAGGTGGTATCATAATATTACTCTCCTATAATCTTTATACCACTGTTTCATTTTATATATTATATGTGGTGTTTACACAAATGTGACTAGTTATTTATATATATCTTTGTTTAGTGTTTATCTTCCCTGCAAGACTGTAAGCACCAAAGAGTAAAGATTTATGTTTCTTTTGTTCACCATTTTATCCCCAGAATAGAGCATGATACACTTAACATGTACCCAATAAATATCAATAGCTGTGGATAGTATTACTATTAACCAGCATTGAAGAACAGTTTGCTTAAAGGGAGAAATGTATGCCCACAGAACTAGTATGCAGCCATTAATTGCTGCTTCTCATTTACTATCCAATGCTACAGGCTCTTAGGCTTTGCTTTTGTAGATAATCTCAATTGGTCATCTGACAAAATCTTGCTGTGAGTCCCAAAGGGGCCTGCCAAAAGAAAGTAAATAGATTGCCCCGAATCCATTCCCACCACCAAACATGAAATCAAAGCACAGGAATTATTGGATCAGTAACATCATACTTGTATGAAAAGGTTTCATGTGACCAGATAGTTTAGTTTCATTTCTTAATGAACAAAACTGGAGGAGGACAGATCATTATTAGATTATCTATTGCCTCTTCATCCCTACAACAAAGCCAGATAGTGTTCCATGTTATACTCCCAAATCCATTTGTCCAGGGGTTTGTATCAACAAACCATAATACTTAGGCACAAATAAATTGCTGCCACTATAAGAAGCAAAACATCTACATAATTCTCACTATTGCCAAAGGTTGTTATGAATATCTTGGACATTCACACACATTAACTTGGACTGCAGTGTAGGAAAAAAAGAAAAACTATGGCTGTTCTCATTCATATTCCTGGAAACTGGGAGTCTGTGTTCATCCTAGGAAAAGAGCCAGGGTGCATGTGGGGGATGAAAAGGGAAAGAGTACATTTTTTCCTTATTTTTTCATTTTCTCAGAGTTTCTCACTGCCTTTTTCACCCAGGGTTATTGAATATTTAGTTGAAGAAAAGTAAAGTCACCCCTGGGGCAGTAATCACCCACAAAGTCAGCCGCTTCAACATGCAATTACATGTGGGGAAGCACCTGGAATAATAGCTGGCACACAGAGATGTTTAAAAAACTTTTGTTTTACAAAAAATCTCACAGACAAATCTATGGTTTCGATATTTTTAATTTTGAAGAATTCCCCCTTCTCCCCTTGCAACAAAGCTTCCAGAGCAGACGTTGGTAATAAATCCATTTCTTAAAAAAAAAAGAACTGCAAAAACACCTCAAGGTACAGAGGCATGAGGAAACAGGTCACTCTGACTGTCCTTCAGAAATACCACATAGCCCAGAGACTCACAGAGTTCAGGACTCACATGTGAGATTCATACAGACTGACACGGTCACACTAACAAAAATGTGTCATCCACATCCATATTGGAAGTGACAACTACCAGCTTCTAAAGGCAGTTGACTGTCAGGCCAGGCTACCTGACAAGGACACTTAGGAGGGAACATTTCATACCATCCTTTATCTCCCACTTAAGGATGAATTAATCACTATATTAAAGTTGGAGATGGAAGATAATTTCCCTTGAAATTAGAAAAGGCAATTCTTTCTCTCTACTGTGTATCGTAGCTTTTTAGGAAGAAAAATAGAAACGAGTAAGATTAATGAAGAACTAAGAGCGGTATTTAGAGTATTTTACTCCATCCTCACAAAATATATATGAGGTGGCTCTCACTATTGTCTTACTTTAAGACACAGACACTGAAGTTCAAAGATGTCAAGTAACTTTTTCATTTTCACAGAAAGGAAATTGTGTAGTTTGGATGTGAACTCAGGGACTCTAAGTCGAGAACCCACAATCTTAACAACGCTCAGTTTGAGTATGTAGTTTTAGTAAAACAAAACCATGAAACAAGTTCTGACTTAACATATGAACACAAATATAATTAAAATAAAAATTGTACTACGTTTTCCTCAATGTTATTTTATATAGGATGCCTAAGAGTTAAGTAGAATATATCATCATCTGAATTTTACAATGACACTAAATTAAAACAGTTGTCTTATTTACTTAAGGTCAGGAGCGCAGTTGATGCTAGCACTTAAGTTTTGACATTGGATGTGGTAGGTTGCCTCTGGCCTCCAGGCTATGTATTTGGCCCTTAGCTTGATTTCACTGGCTCATGAGGTAACAAAGATTTGTTTATCTCTACTTTGTCACAAAGTCTGTTTTTCTGCACTTTTAGCTATTGTGGTTATCCAAGACTGAGAAAATTGAAAAACAAATGTAAACTATGAATAAAGGTTAATTAACTGCTAGAGTATGATGATAAAAAGTAGTAGCTATGAATTGCAAAGCTCAAGCAAAAAGTGGGTGTTAGCGGCGTCACTCACAAGTGTCCCAACCTGCTGGGCCTCTATTGCTCTATCTCTTTACCTTCTCCTCCCACCCCCAGTCCACCCACCAACACCCCTTGCATGTTGCATGTGTTTCTCTCCCTGTGGTCTTTCTGTATCTCTCTGGTCTGTTTCAGCTTCCTTCTTTTCTAGTTCTCTCTCTCTCCCTCCCCCTTTGCAACTCACCTGAAAAGCACAGATCTAGGAATGGAACTCTAATCTACAGTGACTTCAGACATAATATAGACCAACATCCCATCATTGTACATGAGAAAACAACATTCCAGAGAAGTGATTTGCACAAGAACAAACTGTTATTTTGTGGAGAACACATGGCCCAAGTCCAGTGTCTTCTCCATGCTGTCACATTCCCAGCTGTGTCCTGGAACAGAAGAGCATCTGAAAACCTTTGTGTTTCCCATTATCATGTTTTAGAACTAAGAAAAAAAAAATCCCCACTTAAATTGAAGACAAATTTCATGAAGTCCTTAAACTTTTTAATCAATTATCTTCATTTGAAATGAATCCTTCTAATTCACAGTGCTAGTTTAGAAGAGAATTTCAAGGCCATGCCCTACAAACCATACACATTAACAAAATCATTAGAATTGTTTTAAGCGGTTCCTATATGTTTTTTCTTTCCAATGATAGTTTGCATAGACAAGTTGATAAATAGCTTTGTCCATTCTCAGGAAAAAAAGATTAAAACACCGAACATTTTTCATGGCATTTAAGGAGTCCATTAAAAGTTAAGAAAAAATTTTGTCCTAAAGAGAAAAATGTGATCTCATTCTGGATTAGAAGTTTTCAAAGGGGCATGTACATACGTGTTAGGGGTACACATTATGATCCATGGAGCATTGAGAAAAAAATAATGGCACTCCTAGTATGACTTTTTAAATTTTATCTTCATAAAGTCTTTAACATCTGTTTATATTGCTAATATAAATGATATACAGATGTTAATATAGCATAGTAACATATGTACTATAAAAATTCATAAATAAGAATAAACAGGTTTGCATTCTCAGCTATTTTTTTCTATTCAGGGATAGGCCAACCACTGGAAACCACCAGAAAACCTTGAGAAAATCTTCACTGCCCAAAAGGACCCTGTCCCCCACCATGGCCTCTCCTTACCTGGTCCTTTGTCTTCCCTTCTCGCTCACGGATGTGGTTAGCAACAATCCTCTCTGTTTCCTCGCAGAGTCTGGGAAAATTTGCCAACTGTCAGGAAACACAGATTTGGGTATTAATACTCAAAAATTTGTACCACGCAAAAAAAGGAAGCAGTCACAAATTATGGTGTCTCATAGAAAATAGGCACTATAATTCTGGAAGCAAAAGTGAAATATTATGAACACCTAAAGAAGAATGCTAGAATGTGAAGAGACTCTGCAAACGATACTCAGAAGTAACTACATTGCCTTAAAGGAAAACTTGAAACCAGCAGAGATTTTCCTTATGGAGAAATTAGAAACCTAGAATTGGAACTTAATATAGTTCAAAGATGAGGGGGAAGGAAATAAGAATGAAAAAGATAGTGACTAACATTTATAGAATCTACTACGTGCCAGCTGTGTGCTCAGCACCTCATGAATTATCTCAGTCAGTATTCACAAGTATCGAAAGAAATAGATGACAGAGGGGGCAGAGCAACATGGTGGCGAGGAGACGCTGCGAGTAAGATCTCCCATTAAAAAAAGTTAATAGGGAGGAAAAGCGGCAGGTCCCAGTGAGAACTGGGACACGGAAGATAAACAGGTGACTCCAGCAAACTACCCGAAGAAGAAAGTGGCCATAAAAGAGGACCAGAAGGGAGGGAAGCGCAGAACCCTGCTCCCCTCCCCCGCCCACAGAGGCAGCACTCTCCGACCGGCAGAGAGGAGGGAAACAACAAACCAAAACGACCAACAAGAACAAACGACACAGCAAGAGGGACTGTGAGTGGAAAGGAACTATTGCAGCCACCACACCCCGTGAACGGGAGCTGTGGAGAACCCTGCAGGATTCACCGAGGTGGTGAGCAAACGGCTCCGGGCGCCATTAGAGAAGAACAAAGACCCTGGGAGATGCACACACAGCCCGGGCTGCCCGTAAGCTTGCGCGGGAAAGCGGTGCACTTGGCGCGCCTGAAAAGAAAACACGGACCGGGATCACAGCGGCCCAGGTCCCCGCGCCTGCGACCTAGGCTTGCGGGGAGACACGCGGAGGTCCTCACTGAGGTGAAGGTCCCTCCCTGAGTAAGCAGGAAACAGGCGCCCAGGCACGGGAACAGTGCAAAAGGTGCCATTCCCGCGCCACTGAACTGGGCTACAGCCCGCATCCTGGACCTGAGGGCTTTGAACTGAGACCCGGGGCACGAAATTAGGGGCGTGGGTTCCCCACGACGGTGGGGCACAAGGCAGACACAGCACCCCAAAGCTGTTGAGGTTTACCCTACCATTCCCGCTCTGTTCCCTGTCCCACGGGGTGGGGGGGGGCGAAAAACAGCCCCCCAAGGACAATAGGAGAGATCTCTGGCGCCACCTAGCGACCAGGAAAAAAAAGTCACTAACACCCCATAGAACAGGAAATTTCTTAAGACTGCTTGAAAAGGGCAGAAGGCTTCTGGAGGACCAGTGGCCAGCCGGGAAGTTAGCCCACCCCACACCAGGCCCCTTCCGACCAGCAGTCTGAGCCCACAGAGGGAGCAGGCACCCACGTCCGGGGCAGACCGGGGGCGCAGAAGAGTGTGCCTGAAACGGGAGGCGCAGGGACTGCATCCCGCTTCGCCATTTTAGAACAGGGACATTGCTTCAGTAAAAACTGCCTAAAACCAGCAGAAAGCTCCCCCAGAAGACAGAGATGGCTCCTGGAAGAGCCAGAGGGGAGCGGAGAAGTTCACCCAAGATGCCAGTCAGTCCGAGCAACACAGTGTCCCAATGCATACGACAAATTAGAAAACAGACAGTAGGGAGTAGAAGAACCACACGCAACCTAACAACTCCTCAGGAAAGAAGCACACCACAAAAAGAAACCACTCCCCAGATTGCAACGACAGCAACTTGGAAGAACTTCTGAGCCTTCCAGAAAGAGAATTTAAAATTGCCATGATTAAAAAAGTGATAGATCAGAAGAAGGAAATAGAGTCCTTAAAGAGGGAAATAAAAGAAATGCAGGAGATCAAAGAATTAATGGAGGAACTAAAGAACTCTGGGAAAAGCAATGAAAGCAGAATAGATGAAATGGAAGAACGAATAAGTACTCTTGAAGACACAGAAATAAAAAGAACCAAAACAGAAAAGGAAAGAGAAGTACGAAGGAAAAAGAATGAAGAAAGACTTCGGGAACTATCTGACTCCATGAGGAAAGGAAATATAAGAGTTATAGGAATTCCAGAAGGAGAGGAGAGAGATGTAGGAACAGAGAAAATATTCGAGGAGATAATTGAAGAGAACTTCCCAAATGCGAAGAAGGAGCTGAAAATTGATATACAAGAAGCAAGAAGAACACCAAACTTCCACGACGAAAGGAAAAACACAGCAAGACACATAATAGTAAAGCTCCCAAGAATCCAGGACAAGGAAAAAATAATGAAGCTGACAAGAGGGAAGACACAGATAACATTCAAAGGAAAACCAATCAGGCTGACATCAGACTTCTCTGAAGAAATACTACGGGCAAGGAGAGAGTGGAGGGACATAGTCAACAGACTTCAAGAAAACAGATGCCAACCAAGAATACTCTATCCCTCAAAGCTCTCTTTCCTCCAGGAAGAAAGAATATGGACCTTCCCAGACAAAGAGAAACTCCGGAATTTCATTACGACTAAACCCCCACTCCAAAAAATACTACAAGGAATCCTAAAGCCAGAACCTCAGAGGGACGAATAACAACGAAAGAAGACCAGAAAAAAAAAGTTATTAAAAGAATAAATAAATAAAATCAAAGGAAAGACAAACACAATGGCAAATACAGATGCTAACATATCAATATTAACTCTAAATGTAAATGGACTAAACTCTTCAATAAAAAGACACAGAGTTGCAGCCTGGATTAAGAAACAAAACCCAACCTTTTGCTGTCTCCAGGAAACACATTTAGCTACAAAAGATAAAAATAGGCTCAAAGTCAAAGGATGGAAAACAATCCTACAAGCAAATGGGCCAAAAAAGAAAGCAGGAACAGCTATACTTATATCAGATAAAACAGACTTCAAACTCAAAAAAATAAAAAGAGACCCCAATGGTCACTACATTATGATTAAGGGGACAATACTTCAAGAAGAAATAACACTCATTAACATATACTCACCAAAAGAAAGAGCACCAAAATATATCAGACAACTGTTGTCCTCTCTGAAAAAAACAGACATCAGAGAAAACACATACGTAGTGGGAGACTTCAACACACCACTATCAACAATGGATAGATCAACAAGACAAAAAATAAGTAAAGAAACTAAAGCTCTAAATAAGGACCTAGAGCATTTGGGCTTAACAGACATCTATAGAACACTAAACCCCAAAAAAACGGAGTACACATTTTTCTCAAGCGCACACGGATCATTCTCCAGGATCGATCACATACTGGGGCACAAGACAAACATCAACAGATACACCAAGATTGAAATCATATCAACCATCTTTTCTGACCACGAAGGCATCAAACTAGAAATAAACCATAAAAAGAAGGCAAGGAACTATCCTACCTCATGGAGATTAAAAACCACACTACTGGAAGACCACTGGACTAACGAGGAGATCAAGGAAGAAATTAAAAAATTCTTTGAATTGAATGACAAGGAGGACACCAATATCCTAAATGTATGGGATGCAGCAAAAGCAGTAATAAGAAAAAAATATATAGCAATAGAAGCTCACATCAAAAAACAAGAAAGAACTCAAAGAAACAACCTAATCTCGAAGCTCAAAGATCTAGAAAAAGAACAACAAAAAAACTCCAAACCAGTAGAAGAAAAGAAATAATAAAAACCAAAGCAGAAATAAATGAAATTGAAACTAAAAAAACAATCCAAAAGATCAATGAAACCAAGAGCTGGTTCTTTGAAAAAATAAATAAAATAGACAAACCCCTAGCTAGGCTCACAAAGGAAAAAAGGGAGAAAGCACAAATACACAGGATCATAAATGAAAGAGGAGAAATCACAACGGACACAGCAGAAATCAAAAGAATAATCAGTAACTACTATGAACAGTTATATGGAAACAAGTTCAACAATCTAGAGGAGATGGACAAATTCCTACAACTCTACAATCACCCAAAGCTAGATAAAGAAGAATTAGAACACCTAAACAGACCAATTACAAGCAGCGAAATTGAAATGGTAATCAAAAACCTCCCCAAAAACAAAAGCCCAGGACCTGATGGATTTACAAATGAATTCTACCAAACATTCAGAGACGAATTAGTGCCTATCCTTCACAAACTCTTCCAAAAAAATTGAGAAGGAAGGGACAATACCAAACACGTTCTATGAAGCCAATATTACACTAATACCAAAACCGAATAAGGACAACACAAAAAAAGAAAACTACAGGCCAATCTCCCTAATGAACACTGATGCAAAAATCCTCAATAAAATTTTAGCTATCAGAATCCAACAATGTATCCATAAGATAATTCACCACGACCAAGTTGGATTCATTCCAGGGGCACAAGGATGGTTTAACATCCGAAAATCAATCAACGTTATCCAACACATCAACAAAAAGAAATATAAAAACCATATGATAATATCAATAGATGCTGAGAAAGCTTTCGACAAAGTGCAACACCCATTCATGATAAAAGCCCTTGAAATTCTTGGGATACAAGGAACATACCTCAACATCATAAAGGCCATCTATGACAAGCCAACAGCCAGTATCATTCTCAATGGTGAAAAGCTGAAAGCAATTCCATTAAGATCTGGAACAAGACAAGGATGTCCACTCTCACCACTGCTTTTCAATATAATACTGGAAGTCCTAGCCAGAGCAATAAGACAAGAGAAAGACATCCAAGGAATCCAAATAGGAAAAGAAGAAGTCAAACTATCACTATTTGCAGATGATATGATAATATACATAGAGAACCCCAAAATCTCCACAGAAAAACTAATTCAACTCATCAGTCAGTTCAGTAAAGTGGCAGGATACAAAATCAACACGCAAAAGTCAGTAGCCTTCCTATACACAAACAATAAATCTGAAGAAGAAGAAATCAAAAAAAAAAACATCCCTTTTATTATTGAAACAAAAAAAATCAAATATTTGGGAATAAATCTAACAAAAGAGGTAAAGGACCTATACAAAGAAAACTATGAAACACTGTTAAAAGAAATAGAAGAAGATACAAAGAAATGGAAAGACATCCCCTGCTCATGGATTGGAAGAATAAACATTATTAAAATGGCCATCCTACCAAAAGCAATATACAGATTCAATGCTATTCCAATCAAAATCTCAATGGCATTCTTCAAAGAAATAGAACAATTATTGATGAAATTCATATGGAATCACCAAAAACCCCGAATAGCCAAACCTCTACTGATAAAAAAGAAGGAAATGTAGGCATCACACTCCCAGACTTCAAACTATACTACAAAGCCATAATCATCAAAACTGCATGGTATTGGCACAAGAACAGACATACAGACCAATGGAATTGAATAGAAAATCCAGAAATAAACCCACAGATTTATGGTCAACTAATCTTTGACAAAGGAGCAAAGACTATGCATTGGAGCAAAGAAAGTTTGTTCAATAAATGGTGCTGGGAAAACTGGGTCGCTACATGCAAAAGAATGAAGCTTGACCACTACCTCACACATACACAAAATCAACTCAAAATGGATTAAAGAACTAGCCATAAGACCTGAAACCATAAAATACATAGAAGGAAATATAGGCGAAACACTACGGGATTTGCACATCAAAGACATCTTTACAGACACATCACCCAAAGCAGTGATAGTGAAGGCAAAGATAAACAGCTGGGACTACATCAAATTAAAGAGCTTCTGCACAGCAAAAGAGACAATAACAAAAACAAAGAGAAACCCCACCAACTGGGAGAACATTTTTGCACCCAACACTAATGATAAAGGACTGATCACAAAAATCTGCAAAGAGCTGATGATACTCAGCAACAACAAAGAAAATAATCCAGTCAAAAAATGGGCAGAAGAGCTAAAAAGAAACTTCTCTGAAGAGGAAATGCAAATGGCCAACAGGCATATGAAAAAATGTTCAACATCACTTGTCATCAGGGAAATGCAAATCAAAACTACCATGAGATACCATCTTACACCAGTGAGAATGGCACATATTAAAAAAACTAGCAACAACAAATGTTGGTGAGGGTGTGGAGAAAAAGGAACTCTTCTGCACTGTTGGTGGGAGTGCAAACTGGTCCAACCACTGTGGAAAGCTGTGTGGAGATTTCTGGACCTACTAAACATAGAGCTTCCATATGATCCAGCAATTCCACTCCTAGGTATTTACCCAAAGGACACAGAAACATCCATTCCAAAGAACAACTGCACCCCTATGTTTATAGCAGCACTGTTTACAATAGCTAAGCTTTGGAAACAACCCAAATGCCCAAAAATAGATGACTGGATCAAGAAGATGTGGTACATATATACCATGGAATATTACTCAGCATTCAAAAAAGATAAACACATGCAATTTGCAGCAACATGGATGGCGCTGGAAGGGATCATGCTCAGCGAAATAAGCCAAAAAGAAAAAGAAAAATACCGGATGGTCTCACTCATAGCAGGAATCTAGAAAACTTAAATAAGAGACCAGGAAAATGAATATAAGAAAGTGAAAATCTAAATCAACAAAAAACTATGAACCAGAGACACTTTTTGGGGGGTGGGGGGCGGGAGGGGAAGGACTGGGGTCAGAATGGGGCGTTTGCAATTGTATGGGGGAATATAAAAATAAAATTTATTATTTAAAAAAAAAAGAAATAGATGACATTACTAACACCATTTTACAGAGGAGGAAGCAAAAGAGAGGTTCAATAAATTACTCAAGTCTAAACAGCTCAAAATTGGTTGATCCATGATTCTAACCCAAGCCCTTGGACTCCAAAGCCCATTGCTTTGTCTATTACTATTTGGGGATAATCAATTCCATGATCAGAAGGATTTTTTAATTCTCCCCTAATAGATGGGTATATAGATATTTCTAGGAAAAATTGTAAAAAAGAAAATGCAAGTCAATGACTTATCCCGTCTAAATTAGTCAGATAATTGTCTAAGACTTAGTTTGTAAAAGTGATTGATTAATTACAATTGTTACAATTAGAAAAAAAAAGAGATCCTTAGAGGTTATTTAAGGAGCCCTAATCTAGAAGGAGGACTTACACATAGGTATGAGGGGAAGGACTGTAAGGAAGATAGAACTTGCCAGACATATTCACGTGTGAAGATACAGGGTCAGGTATAATGCAGGTGAAGAAGTAAGATCAAAGAAATGTAGAGGAACCAAATAAGGGTTGGGGGAGAAATAATAACAATAAATTAAAAATCAAAATCAATAGGCAACTACAAATCAGAGACATTCTGCGGGGGAAGGAGGGAGAAGAATCAAAACAGGGGTGGGAAGAGCACAAGGGACTATAGTGATGGGACAGGGGTGAACTGGTGGTGGGAATCTCATGGGGACTACACCTGAGAGGATAAAGCATACTTTGTACAAAAATGAAGGATGATGTAATATATATATATAATTTTTTTAAAAGGATGGTGAAGAGAGTAGGAGCAAATCTAGAAAGATAAACAGGGGGCATATCCTTGCTTAACTGTTAGGAATATTAGTTACTGAAACAATCCAGATGAGAAATAATAGGGACTTAGACTAAGATAGCAGCAGTGGAAAAAGTGGGTGCTTATGAGACAGGCAATGTAAATTCCAATTATTATTAAAAAAAATACCTGAAAATTAATAATACTAACACTAAAATCTCATATAAAAACAGGCAAAGTATATTATTCAATTCAAAAAGAAATTTAAATCAATACATAGAAGAAAAGTAACTGGAAAATGATCATAGTAACGCAAAGAAAGATAATAACTATTGTGCTGGCAAAGTTCTATATTTTCATAAGACTTAATACTAGTGAAGATATACTGAGGCCAGTACAGTTTAAAGAAGTGGTGTCAATGAGAACAAATTTGCTGGAAAGCAATTTGGCAATATGTATCAAAACTCTAAAATATTATGTATTTATAATGTATTTATTCACATTTATTAAATATATGCCTTTAAGCCTGTTTACTCCACAGGATTCTGGGCTAAAATAATAAGGACATCCATCACAGTATTACTTAGCAACAATAAGCTAAACAAATCAATAATACTCTACAAACCACCTAAGTAAACAAAGATGTTAAATTAATTAAGGTAGTTCCATAATCAGTCATTTCAAATAATATCTAATGACATGGTAAAATATTTATAATATGACATGAAGGGAGAAAAATTAGGCTCCTAAATACATAATGTGATTACACACACACACAGAGTCACAAGCCCCAGTATACCTTTGATGTCCTTCAAAAATATAGCTCTAAACTATGCAAATCCCTGAATTCTTTTATAACACATAAAATTTACCCAAACTTGTAGGTAGTTAGAACTAGACCTCCCTGAGGTAGCTGCTCCATGGTCCCGCAGGTCATTGTACAATCAATTTTATAATACGTATGATGCATATTAATCTTAGTAAGATAACGAATTGTATTCCTTCACAGAACCACTGTTGTAACAAAACTATATATAAATGTTAAATCTCCTAACAATGCAAGTCTCAATGTATGCACACAGAAAAAGATGTACACAAATACTGCAAAATTTTAATAGTGATAATCTTTTGAATGAGATTATACATAATTTTAATTTTTTCTATATGCTTCTCTGCATTTTCCAAATTTTTATATAGTGGGCATAGAATGCTTTCATAACAGCATTAAAAAGCATAGAAGCCCTGCTGCCTTGGTCACCTCAGAAATCACAGCCCAATGTCTCCTCATGAGGTCACCAAACCATTATCCCCTTACTGGAACTCTTACTGAATCTTCACCTCTATGTTTGTTTGGAGGTTTATTTCATGCATGCAAGATGCAAATGGAACTTCCATTTCAAGCACAATCTCCAGGGAAAGTTCTACCATCCCAGAAACCTTTTTGGCATTAAGAATACTGCCAGTTACTTTTCATGAGCCCTATAAATGATCTCAAAGCATGGAAGGGATAGTTGATTGGAACTAGTCCTTGTTCTTGACTAGAGCAACCTACACAGCATATCTGGCACTCAGAACTAGGCCACCTGAGGCCCCCAGAACAATTCCTCTGCACTCATAGAGCATGCCAAGTTATCAGGAGGTTGATCTGTGCTTTCTGATGACAATCACACTAATGAAGAATTACACTCATGCAAAGATGCAACTGCAGAAGCAACAGTGGTTTATGGAGAAGGGTAAACCAGTGATACCTCCATTAAAAAAAAAAAAAGACCTTTAGAAAAGGGATCACAGCAAAAGATTAATTTTAAAACACCAAATAATGGCAATATAATAGTAATCCCATCCCTGTTTTACACACTCTATCTGGGATTGAATGTACTCGACGAAATGTGAGGATATTGTTCAATCTAAAACATCCATTGCCTATTTCCTCTCTCCTTTTTTGTAAAACTTACACACTTTTATAATGTTTTATATGGAGGTTATTCTTTGTCAGTTAATGTTGGTTTCAGTCCTACAAACTGTTCATATCTGGTTTAATAATAGTCACTGGGAAGCAGGGAGTGGGGGAAAGCTGCAGACACTTCAGCTATGTTCTCAAGATAAAAGTCTTAGTGAAAAACAAATATTCTTCAGTTTTTGTTTTTGTTTTTTTTAAAGAAAAAAGGTTGTGGAGTGGAAATATCAAAATGTTGGGTTTTTTTAATATTTACTTATGCATACAAGAACTGGGGTGTAAATCAGAGGTGCGGGGGGTGAGAAGATTCACTAGAGAGAGCGGGGAGCAGAACAGGCAGATGCACTGAAATAGATTGCTGAGGGTGAGACAGACAGGAGAGGTCTGCTACGCCATGTAGGTCAGCTCCCTGGCTGGGGATCAAACTCAGGCTGCACTCTGATCAAAATAGATGACTGGATCAAGAAGATGTGGTACATATATACCATGGAATATTACTCAGCATTCAAAAAAGATAAACACATGCAATTTGCAGCAACATGGATGGCGCTGGAAGGGATCATGCTCAGCGAAATAAGCCAAAAAGAAAAAGAAAAATACCGGATGGTCTCACTCATAGCAGGAATCTAGAAAACTTAAATAAGGGACCAGGAAAATGAATATAAGAAAGTGAAAATCAAAATCAACAAAAAACTATGAACCAGAGACACTTTTTGGGGGGTGGGGGGCGGGAGGGGAAGGATTGGGGTCAGAATGGGGCGTTTGCAATTGTATGGGGGAATATAAAAATAAAATTTAATATTTAAAAAAAAAAAAAAAAAAACTCGTGCTGCAGTCTGCAGTGGCTGCAGATAGCTTCATAATGCTGTGACTTAACCCCTTGTACCTGCAGGGAGGCCATCAAAATGTTGGTTTTAATTGCTGGTTTTGAATGTAATGTTCCAGCCCCATTTCTTATAATGTATGCAAGAAGGAGGAAAAAAAATGTGTCCTACTGACATTCAAAGTGAATTTTGATTAGGCTTTCTGTTACTCATTTTGTTTGCTCATTCACTGCAGTCCCTGCTCAATATGCACGACCCGTTATTTGGTTTTAAAATATATTCAACTCTGATAGTTCAGTTCAATCCTTCACCACTCTCTACTACAATCTCTTACTAAAGGTACATTTGGCTTCCCCGATGTTCTAAATCATTATAACTATCAATGCTTTTGTTTAAGATGCTGAATTAAAGGTCTTTAGCTATGAGAATGTTTTCCCAAAATCATCAAAATTCTGATCATGTATGTCAAGATCAAATTGATCTAGAATGCATCCCCTTTAGACCTTTATTCCTCTTTTAATTATTTAAATATTTGGGAGATTCACATACACAGAATCAAGGGATTTAGTCTTTGCTGTTAAATATAACAATTTTATATTCTTAAATTTATTTCATATTAGTCATTCATTTAACATCCATTATTCTAGGTTTATTAGAAAACACCTGATATTGAAATCATCACAGTTTTGAGTAGTAAGTTGTCTCTATTATAGATTACTATATTGGAGAGAAATACTTTACAAAAATCAATGAAAAAAAATACAAATAAGTAAATGGTTAAATCTGCTCTGATCAGGGCTCAGAGGATTTGATGCTTAAATAATAACAGTGAAGCTTCCAGACAAAACTTGACATCTATTAAATGATAAACTCTTCCTAAATAGTTTATTGTTAAAATTCCACTGAGTATTGTTAAATAATGAGGATGATTCCATGCAAAAAAAACTTCAAACACATAATTCTAAGAAAAAAATAATAATGCTTATTCTGAGAGAAAATACCACATTTTAAAAAAAACACAAAAACATGTTGTAACAAAATCTAATATTTTAAGTGTTATTGAGGCTAGTGTTTAATTATTTGGATGGAACCTCAATTTTAAACTTTAATTTTAAGCATGGACCACATTTTTCCCTAAAGGAAAAAAATCACTTGAAAGACATTTCTACCCCATAAAGCAAAACTTACACCCTTATAAAATTTATTAACCATTGATTAATCAGATCTTGAGAGCCAAGCTATTAGGTTTCTCTTGGAACAGGCACAAGACCAGGCAAGATTTCTATATCTCCAAGACTAACTAGTTTGATGCCTTAAGCAAAGTCTCAGGTTATTAGGTGGCCATCTGTTCATCGCTCCATACCAAACATCACTGAGAAAATAAACTAAAACCAGAACAAAATTTCTTGTATGCACATAACTTGAGTTGATTGGTTTGGCTGATCTAATGATATGAGCTCTGTTTTGATCACAGTGTTATAAACTCTCCCATGTTGGCCCCTTACTACAAACTGAGTAGCAATAATGATTTTACTGCTCATAAAAACAAACAATAATTTTATTCCATTTCTTTTCATTAAAATATGCCCCCAAATCCCTAGTAATCACTTTTTTTGTGTGTGTAGCATAATATTGGATTTACTAAGGAGGTGAGAAAATACTTATTTGGGCGTCACAGGTTTGTCATGAAAAAAGAAAAAAAACAGAAGCATTCATATTCACAAAGGTAAGAAACAACTCTGAGAGTAAAAGAAACCACATAAGAGTAAATGGGAAAACTCTTTCTTGATTACTCTCATTTTAGGAATGGCATGGGAAATCTCAGAAGACCTAAGTAAAGTTGGTAAAAGCAGCCATATCTCATCCAGGTGGCTTTGGGTACAATAGCCTCCTTTTCTAAGTGGACAAAGCCCAAATTCCTAAACCTCAAATATTTTTTGCCAGTGGTGGAAGAAAAGATAAGATATATGATGGAAGAATATACCATTTTTTCTAAAAAGAGAAATGAAAAAATAACTTTATTTACCAAATGCAAAGGAATAAAGACATAAAATTCAGGGAAAGAGGGGTTCCAACTGAGCATGGTGAGGGATAATTAGAACTTTGGTGGTAGAAATGGAGTAAAAATATGCATTTGTAAATATTTGAACCTATAACCCCTAAAACAAATACAATGAGGTAAGCCAACTTCACCTTAGTCAACATGGGGGAGTCCATGCTGGGTCGACTTCAAACAGAAATGTAATCAGAAGAGACATAGTCTCACTAAGTAATTCAGAAAACTTCCTAATAGAAGGTCAGGAGATTAATGCTGTATCAAAACAATACCTGAAGATAATAATCTGGTTTTTATACAAAGTGAAAACCACAGTAGCTCTGGTCAAACCTATGGAAAAGCTCCACTGAAGCCTGATGCTTTGTAGGCATCTTCTTCCCTGTTACAAACTCCTAGAGATGGTAATCAAGTGGATACTTAAGGCAGACTCACCTGCCATGTCAGCATCACCTGCCATGTCAATAAGACAAAATTCCTTTATTCTTTCAATTATTCATTGTATAAGTATTACTGAAAACCTGGCTGTTTTTAGGGGGTTGTAATTAGAGTGACTAACTTAAAAAACCAAGTCCCTACCTTCATTTAGCTTACATTCTCAAGGCCCCTTTGTTTTCCAACAACAAAAGACAGAGAGTATAATTCATGTGGTCTGATGTGCTGCACAGAAAAGTTTATTAAGTAAATGAAGGGTGATGTGTGTGTGTGTGTGCGCGTATGTTTGAAGGGAGGCGTACATACTTATGGATAGAAAAGTCAGAGAAAGACTGATTGGGGAGCATTTAAGCAGAGACTTGAGGGAAGCAAAAGTGTGATCCACACAGATATTCAAGGAGAGGTTTTCCAACATTGAAAATGAGAAGTACAAAAGCCCTGCAGTCAAGGAGTTGACCTCTTGAAGAAATGAGGCTATTGTTGAAGTAGACTGGGAGGAGGAGAGATGAGGAGATGAGTTTAAAGAGGAAAAGGGGCAAGATCCTGAAGGGTACTGAAATTCATGGTAAGGACTTCAGATTTACTTATTTAGTTGTATGTATTCAGGACCAGGTATTTACTTACCTAACAATGATATAAAATTCAGCATTTCTTCAAACAGTATTTTTTAATGGAAGAGAAAATGATGATGGAGCTGAATCTTAAAAAATGAAAGGGGAATGCAAAAATCAGTAGGGTGTCCCTTTGTTTTGGTTACTGTCTTTTTTGCTATACAGAAGGTTTTTATTTGATGTTATCCAGGCTGTTTATCTTGTCCTTCACTTTCTTTGCTTTGGGAGATGAGTCTTTAAAGATGTTACTGAGGGTCTCCCTCATGGCCCAAGGGGTTAAGATACAACCTAAGAAGCTATCCGCAGCCACTGCAGCACAAGTTCAATCCCCGGCCGGCCAGGAAGCAACCCACATGGTGAAGCAGACCTCTATTGTCTCTCCTGCTGCTCCCCTCAGCAGTGTATTTCAGTCAGTCTGCCTGTTTTGCTCCTCACTCTGTCTCCGGAGAATCATCTCACCCCCCACACCTCTGGCCTGTACCCCAGTTCTTATATGCATAAATAAATCTTTAAAAAATAAAATAAAGATGTTAGTGAGATGTATATCATGGAGTACATTACCTATATTTTCTTCTATATAATTTATGGTTTCAGGTCTTATGTTCAATTCTTTTATTCATTTTAAGTTGATTTTTGTGCATGGTGTGAGGTAGTAGTCTAGTTTCATTCTTTTGCATGTGGTGGTCCTGTTTTCCCAGCACCATTTATTGAACAAACTGTCCTTCTTCCACTGCATATTCTTTGCTCCTTTGTTAAAGGTTAGTTGTCCATATAGGTGTGGCTTTATTTCTGGGCTTTCTATTTCATTCCATTGGTCTGTGTGTCTGTTTTTGTTCCAGTACCATACTATGTTAATTATTAGGAGTTTCTAGTACAGTTTGAAGTCTGGGCGTCTGATACTAAAAACATTAATCCAAAAGGATACCTGCACCCTTATGTTTATTGTACACTATTTATTATAGGTAAGATTCGGGGGGAAAAATAATAACAATAAAAAAACAAAATTAATAGGCAACTATAAATCAGAGACATTCCACAGGGAGAGGGACAGGGGTCAAAACAAGGGTGAGAAGAGCACAAGAGACTATGGTGATGATACATGGGTGCATTGGTAGTGGGAATTCTATGGAGACTACACCTGAGAAAAAGCAAACATTGTACAAAAATGAACAATGATGTAAAAAATATATAAATAAATTGTATTTTTTAAAAAATGAGAGGGGATTACAGGTAAAGATGGAGTGGAGGATAAGACATTCTTAACAAAGATAATCACATGTGCAGATGTAAAAGGCATGAAAAAATCTTGAGGATAGTGCAAATCCTCAGAAACAAGTAGATAATGACAACAGATATAGCTGAATTATTCAAAGCTCAGAAAGTGAAACTAAATACAACTATAAATGATTTGAACTTTATTCTCATGAGGAACCATTGAAAATATGCCTGTATTTTAGAAGGGACACTTTGACAGCAGTAGGAGGAATGGATTTGAGGGTGACTAAACTGGAGGTAGAAAGATCAGTTGAACATGGACCAATGGAACCGAATAGAAAACCCAGAAATAAACCCACAGATTTATGGTCTACTAATCTTTGACAAAGGAGCAAAGAACATGCACTGGAGCAAAGAAAGTTTGTTCAATAAATGGTGCTGGAAAACTGGGTCGCTACATGCAAAAGAATGAAGCTTGACTACTACCTCACACCATGCACAAAAACCAACTCAAAATGGATTAAAGAACTAGACATAAGACCTGAAACCATAAAATATATAGAAGGAAATATAGGCGAAACACTACATGACATGCATGCACCTCAAAGACATCTTTACAGACGCATCCCCCAAAGCAGTGATAGTGAAGGCAAAAATAAACAGCTGGGACTACATCAAATTAAAGAGCTTCTGCACAGCAAAAGAGACAATAACCAAAACAAAGAGAAACCCCACTGACTGGGAGAAAATTTTTGCACCCAACACTAATGATAAAGGACTGATCATAAAAATCTACAAAGAGCTGATGAGACTCGACAAAAACAAAGAAAATAATCCAGTCAAAAAATGGGCAGAAGAGGGCCTCCCCAGTGGCGCAGCAGTTGAGCGCCGGGTTGCGAAGCTGCCCGCAGCCTCTGCAGCGCTGGTTCGATCCCCGGCTGCTCCCCGGCCACCGGAGGAGGGTCCCACATGGCGCGCAGACCTCTCCTGCCGTCCGCTGCTCCCCTCAGCAGTGTACTTCGGTCCTTCTGCCTGCTCTGCTCCCCGCTCTGGCTCTGGAGAATTGTCTCACCCTCCCATGCTTCTGACTGTACCCAGTGCTTGTATAAATAAATAAATAAATAAATAAATAAATAAATAAATAAATAAATAAATAAATAAATCTTTTAAAAAAATGGGCAGAAGAGCTAAAAAGAAACTTCTCTGAAGAGGAAATACAAATGGCCACCAGGCATATGAAAAAATGTTCAACATCACTTGCAATCAGGGAAATGCAAATCAAAACTACAATGAGATACCATCTCACACCAGTGAGAATGGCACATATTAAAAAAACTAGCAACAACAAATGTTGGCAAGGATGTGGAGAGAAAGGAACTCTCCTGCACTGCTGGTGGAAGTGCAAACTGGTCCAAACACTATGGAAAGCTGTGTGGAGATTCCTCAACCTACTAAAGACAGAGCTTCCATATGATTCAGCAATTTCACTCCTAGTATTTACCCAAAGGACACAGAAACAATAATTCCAAAGAGCACCTGCATCCCTATGTTTATAGCAGCACAATTTATAATAGCTAAGCTTTGGAAACAACCCAAATGCCCAAAAATAGATGACTGGATCAAGAAGATGTGGTGCATATACACAATGGAATATTACTCAGCATTCAAAAAAGATAAACACATGCAATTTGCAGCAACATGGATGGAGCTGAAAGGGATCATGCTCAGCAAAATAAGCCAGAAAGAAAAAGAAAAATACAGGATCATCTCACTCATAACAGGAATCTAGAAAACCTAAATAAGGGACCAGGAAAAAGATTAACTATAAGAAAGAAAAAAAATCAAAATCAACAAACAACTATGAACCAGAGACACACTTTGCGGGGGTGGCAGGGAAAGGAGGGATTGGGGTCAAAATCAGGGGGTTGCAATTGTATGGGGAATATAAAAATTCAAAAAATTAAAAATAAAAAAAAGATCTTGAGGACACTGGAATAATTTAGTTTAAAAAGCTGTTCATGGCAGAGGTTGGGGAGAGAATAGTAGTTGCAGTAGATAACTGACAGTTTCAGAAAAGAGATTTGAGCTGGAGATATAGATTTGGGAATCAGCAATATTTTAAAGAGATTATGTTTGGCCAGGGAGAGGACAATGAGAAGAAAGGAAAATCAGACATGAGCTCTATACAACTCCAGCTTTAGAGACAGCAAAGATGGAACAACTCTTCAAGGATATTGGAGGAAATAATGAGAAAGATGAAAAGGAACCCAGGAAAGAAGTGTCAGCATCAAAAAAGAGTAGAATAAGTAGAACACAGTGTGAGGATTTAGAGGGTCTATTAGATTTGGCAGACAGGTCTCTGGTTGACTTTTGCCATAAATATGTAAATAGAGTGGTGGGGTGAAGCCAAATTTCAGAGGATTAAAAAATTTACTGAAGATGAGAAAGTAAAGATAACAAGCACAAACTGCTTGTTCTCCAAGTAGTTTTGCTATGATGGATAGGAATGGAGCAGACAATAGATTTTTGGTATAGTTGTCACTGCCTTTAAGTTAAGAGAGACAAATCTATTTATATGCTGATTCTTTCTTAATGTGATGGAGAAGGTGATGATTCTGGAAACAGAAGAATCAAAAGAGTAAGTTCTTCAAGGAGGTAAGAGTACAGGAGGAGGGACATTGCCTTGGTCAGGGATATCAGTGCAATAGAGATTGAGAGAAGGAGAGGCATGCCTGGGAAAACAAATCCATTTGAGGGTTAGATGAGGGGAAATTAATGTTTCCATTTTTGTGACCCCTATTTTCTCTTTCCAATAATTGCTGAAAGTTAAAGGATGAAAGTGAAGAATAAAGTGGCTTAAAAAGAGTTAAAAAATTATTATCACAGAACACCAAAGTCACTAACTATTAAGATGCTGAAGACTACGAACATACAGCAGGCTAATCACACAGATGGATATTATCCCCAAGATCTTCAGCAACCTGGAGGGAAAATGGGGAAAATGACAGTTGGTACATTTGTTACCAGCCTGGGAGTTTCAATGGAAGGCAAAGTTAATCTAAGCAGAATTGAGTAATAAGTCATAAAGTTAAAGGTGGGTACCCTGGTTGTTAACTTATTGCCTCTCAGCTCTAAATTCAACCACTTGCCCCTCTGTGAAAATATTTCAAACTCCTTAAAGTATTTTTGCTTTGCCAGCTGGCTCAACATGAAGCTTTGTCAGGAGGGTCGCTGGACTTAGGGAAACACAGCAGCAGAGGGGCAAAGTGTGGCCTAGGTACTGGGAAGAAGGGGTCAAGGAGGTTCCTCACTGGCAAGGCAGCTACACTACAGCTCCTGGTCCCACTTTAAACATTTTTGTAGCAAAATGCCTCCTCAGGACAACTTTTCCCTTCCAGCATACTCCAGAGGGCAAATTTCTAGTAACTTCTGCTGGCATAACACCACAGAAACCTTTCTGCTGTTCAGTGAGCCACATATGGCCCTGCTGAAGGAGGTTCAGATCTTACCTTTGGGCAGGGTCCTCTTCCCTGGGTGCCCCCCGAAGGGTTGGACCTCAGTACCTGCCCCAATATCTCCTATTCCTGTATTCTGTCATCTCTTAACTTCTTTTTTTTAAGATTATATTTAATTATGCATACAAGAGCTGGGGTATTGGCCAGAGATGCTGGGAGTGAGAGGATTCACCAGAGACAGAGCAGGGAGCAGAACAGGTAGACTGACTGAAATACACTGCTGAGGGGAGCCACAGATGAGACAGGAGAGGTCTGTCCCACCATGTGGGTATCTCTCCAGCCAGCCAGGATAGAACCCTGCTGCAGAGGTTGTGGGCAGCTTCACAGTGCTGCACTCAACCACTTGCGCCATGAGGGGAAGCCCCATATTCTATTTTAAGGCTGTATTTTCATAAATTATTCTTGGAGGTCCAGTTTTAATCCCTGGCCATCCTGTAAGTGTTGTGTCTTCATCATCTAGACCCTAGCTAACAGTGCCAACTCCTACTCCTTTCTGGTCTTCTTGGTATTCTTCCAACAGTGAAAAATTGCAAGGGACTTTTACTCCTAAGCTCATGGTCTCTGCCACCTTGCATCACTGTCACACAAAGATGGACTCCTTCTAACAGAAGACTTTTTATAGGAAGAGGAATGCATGATGTTTGGAAGCCACAAAAGAAAGAAGTACGCGAGGGGGGCGGAGCAACATGGCGGCGAGGAGACAATGCGAGTAAGATCTCCCATTAAAAAAAGTTAATAGGGGATGGGCGGAGCAACATGGCGGCGAGGAGACGCTGCAAGTAAGATCTCCCATTAAAAAAAGTTAATAGGGAGGAAAGCGGCAGGTCCCAGTGAGAACTGGGACACGGAAGATAAACGGGTGACGCCAGCAAACTACCCGAAGAAGAAAGTGGCCATAAAAGAGGACCAGAAGGGAGGGAAGCGCAGAACCCTGCTCCCCTCCCCCGCCCACAGAGGCGGCACTCTCCAACAGGCAGAGAGGAGGGAAACAACACACTAAAACGACCCACAAGAACAAAGGACGCAGCAAGCGGGACTGGGAGTGGAAAGGAACTATTGCAGCCACCACACCCCGTGAACGGGAGCTGAGGCGAACCCTGCAGGATCCGCGCGGCGGTGAGCGAATGGCTCCGGGCGCCATTAGAGAAGAACAAAGACCCCGGGAGACGCGCACACAGCCCGGGCTGCCGGTAAGCTGGCGCTGAAACGCAGCGCGGCTGCCCAGGTCCCGCGCCTGCGACCTAGGCTTGCGGGGAGACGACCTAGGCTTG